>NC_139969.1:21072986-21587986 GCF_963993115.1 Abramis brama | reverse complement strand
TGGGAAGAGGGTTTTTGCTGTGACAGAGGTGAGCCATCAAAAAAGAAAGGCTGAGAGTGTGCGGAACAGTATATGTGTGCGTGTCTGTTCTTGTTTCAAGCCCTTCTACCCTTGACCAAGTTCCTCTATGAATTCGACAGGCTCTTGAAAAAATCCTTTTGTTTGAAATTACTGTCTCCTGCAGTTTTATAGCCGTTCTGTCAAAGCGATGCCGGGCCACCACAATCCATTTTCATTCCCAAGGGCTCCACGTCAGCCGTACCGCCCCACACACCTGAGGCTCTGAGTAGCAGCAGCCAGCGCACTCCATCAATGGAGTCTCAGTCAATAACCTCCCAGGAGTTGTAGCACTCCTGTTAAGACATTGTCTTGTACAGTCTGGCTTCATTACCAAGCTGTGGTTATGAATGGGGAACTTCATGAGCACAAGCAATGACATTTGTTTTCGGCCCCTGTGCCAGCTGGAACTCATCTCACGCTCTCCCTCTCTCTTGCACTGGAGCCAAGCTGTCCTGTCACCACAGACACAATGCTGTAAAACCACTACTTTGCTGTGCAATAAATTCTGCAAACAAGCGTACAGGATCGACTGTGGGGTCCTCGCAGTCAGTTTCCTCTTTGAATGTTTATTCTAGAGCTGTTTATAGAAGCAGTTTCAAATGCAAAAAGCAGCATTTTATTTCCTCAACGTAATGCCAGATACAAAGATGCGGGGATGAAAGAACAATCCAACATTAAGTGTTGCATCTGGCATGTTCTCAAAATAAATGAATAATTAAATTATGAATAAAACAAATGCCAGTATTTGTACCTAAAGAATATTTGTTGTTCATATTTGAAACACTACTTCTGTATTTGGGCCAACAGTGTATAAAGCCAAAGACAAATCAATATTTTTGTCTAAAAGAGTAACTTCAAATCTTTATGTGGGAGTATTGTTACTTTTTAATATTAGCAGGACTATCGGAATTAAAAAAAATTTTTAAGCATAAAAAAATGATTTGCCAGTCACCACCAGCATCTTTGATAATTTTCACTAATATTTTGTTGTATAAATACCTGAAGATGTAATATATCAATAGAAGGAAAAGAGCCTCTGCTTTAAAAAGAAAAAAAAGAAAACATTTTATTCATGCATTCTTTATTTATCAACACTTGAATGTGGGTTAAAAAAAAGCAACACTTTTAAAAAAAAAGCAAAACAAAAAACTGAGAAAATCTTATTATACACCATGGTGGGAAGGAATTGTTTCATAAATGATGGAACATTCCATCAAAGGCAGGGAAAGAGTTAATGGATTAGTTATCCCCTTGTGAAAAATAAGTGCACTTAATTGTATTGAATGTGCAATTGAAGTGTATATCTTTTTTTTTTAAAAAGGCCTTGCAGATAATATATTAATAAATAAAAGACCATTTAAGTTTGATTAAGAAACATAGCCATGAAAGTGTTGTAGTCTCATCTTTAAGAAGTGCACTTTTCTAATAATGTCAAATTCGTTTTACTTTAAAGTATATTTTAAATCATTATGTTGTAATAATATTTTGTCATGCTTTAAAGTACTATATTTTGATGTGTTGACTAACATACTGTACTATAGCATGTGTAGAGTTGGCTACTTGATTATAATTTTATTTGTTGCATGCTATGCAGTATTACATTTAAGGCTAATATATTTTAAATGTACTAAATTACAGATTCATCATTACAGTTTGTAATTACAAATATATTTACATGCATGACATACACGTTACAATAGAAATTAAGTTAAAGTATATTTTAGTTTACCATAAATGCTTGTCGGTATGTTCAGTAGTACACTTTAACCAGACAATAGAAGTAATTACATATAAAGATGTACTGGAGTCCTACTTAAGTGGGTAAAAACACTCTGAAGTTTATCTAATTGCATTTAATATAAATTTAGACTATTATACATTTTCGTTTTACATTGTTCACACGTAATTATATTATTTTAAAATGTATTATTTCTGTTATTAACATGTAACATTAACATTAAATCCATAATTAATCTTAAAAGATGGATGGATGGATGGATAGATAGATAGATAGATACATACTGTATAATATATTAACTATAACATACTATACCCTATAATGATAATATTAAAAACAAATACACAAACAAAATTAACTAAAGCATACACCACCTATTTTAATAATACTTAGGACATAGGTAAATAAAATATAAAAATAAATATAAATCAGACATCAGAATCAGTTATTAGTTATTGCACATTAAAGAGCCTAATAGCAGCAGGCAGGAACGACTTACAATGCTGTTCAGTTTTACATTTTGGTGGAATCACCCTGCCACTGAATGTGCTCTGCCGAAACACCTCTAAGGCATGTAGTGGGTGCATATCATTCTTCATGATATTGTTTATTTTTCTCAACATCCTCACCTCCTCCACTTGCTCAACCCAGCCCTGTGTGATGCCAATGATGGAGCTTGCCTTTTTAATCAGTTTATTTTAGTCTGTTTCTGTCAGATGTGTGTGCGCCCAGCCCCCAGCACACCAAAGAAGAGAGCACTAGCCACAACAGTCTTAGAGAAGATGCACAGCAGAGGATGGCAAAATCTTAAAAGATAAAATAGAATCTTACTGTATACCGTTACCGCATTATTTTAATGAAATCAGAGCAGCCAACATGAAGTGCAGTGAGCACTTCATCTGGTCAGTGGCACTGGCACGTATGCATGTATGCATGTGCATTTAGCCACTATCCCATTCTGTAACACTCTCTTGGGAACTGACATCATGATAAAGGGCTGGAGCCAATCCTGTTATGTGCAGAGAATGAACACACTCACAACAGAGGTGGCAGGACTGTGATGAACTAAACATGGGACTGCAGTCTCTCTGTGCGTGCAATGTTAGATGACCAATGAGTGTCTCATTTTGCATGTATGCTCCACACATATGAGGGACAGGAAGTGGAATATTTTCCCCTTTTAATCTACACCAAATCCGCATGACTTTAATTTAAATTATAACGACAATATTTTATAAAATTGTGATTAGTTCTCTAGTCAGCAGGACTCCTCCCTCGTGATCAAAGCCATTGCAGGGGAATGATGGATTCCTTTATGTATGTTGGGGCTTCCAACACCCGAGGGGGAAAATAATGATGGGACAGGAACAGGGAGGTCTATAATATACCCGAAGAGAGCAAACCGCTAGGATTCACATTTAATTAAAAAAAGAGCACTGGTAAAGCATCTACTGTAATATGAAATTAAATATTGGTGATTCATACCGTATGAATCACGTATTAATTTTTTATTCGCAAAAAAAAGAAAAGGAATTTCAGCAGAAACTACATTATACATATATAAAATCACCAGTTTTACAGAATCCCTTGATTGCAGGTGGACTTTCTGCTATTCTTTTTGCTGATTTTACTTGTGGATTTTATTTTCAAAAAATAATAAAACCTCTGGGGGAAATGTGCAGTCATCACCAGAACTGCAATATACTGTGATCCTTTATTCTGTGCTTGTGTGTTTTTATTTCTTTGTTGTGTATGTGTGCACAGACTCTGCAGATGGGTATCCAGCATTTCTCGGGACTCTTTGTGCTGTTGTGTGTGGGGGTTGCAGGTGCTTTACTCACTCTACTGGGGGAACACACTTTCTTCAGATTCATTCTGCCTCACCTCCGCCGCCAGCAGAGATTCAAATACTGGCTCCACACCAGTCAGGTGAGTGTGTGCCACCATATGCTACAACTCATTTTCTACAAGTAGAGTTTAAAAACCTTGCTGAATACAAACTTCCCAGGAGGACTTGAACGCACCAAAAGTAGTGCCTTTACTTACACATAACCAAAGTAATTTTTTAGTAATTTATCTATCTATCTATCTATCTATCTATCTATCTATCTATCTATCTAGATAGATAGATAGACACAGTACCAAAGTTATTTTTTAGTAATTCATATATATATATATATATATATATATATATATATATATATATATATATATATATATATGCTCTTATCCAAGTTACAAGGCATGATCCTTTCATAAAAACAGGGCATCTGCTCCCTCTAGTGTTAGGAAGCTGAAAGCACAAGTCTGTAGCCTATGTAGTAGGCATATTGTATTTGATTGTATACAGTATACTGCATACTTAATTGAGTGTTGTTCAGTGGCCTTTTCGTTATTTATACAGAAAATCCACCGTGCATTAAATATGGGTTGTGATGATGAGAGGAAATCAGAGGTTGAGAGCAGTGACAGATGGTAAGTTATGATTATTGCATAACAAATTACCACACTTTCTTAAAAGCGCCATTAAATGTAGTAATTCTCCTCATTGAAATTTACACCAGAACTTGTGAAATTACAGCAATTTATTATATGGCTCGCTGGAATTCTGGAATGAGCCAATTCTGATTGTCTAGTTAGAGGTCAAATATTTTTGTATAATGACCACTTAACTGTATAATTGTTCATTGCTCCAGGCAACCAATTTCCAGCATATGTAGCTGTGCTAGTTTTATGTCTCTCAGATCATTCAATGGACTTTTTCTAATTACATTATAAAATAATTGTATTCAAATCAATGTTTCATGACCATTTATATATTTATTTATTTGGTAAGTAGCCATTTAATAAGTTGAATAATGTACAGTTAGGCAGTCATAATAGGTTACCTAATCGCCCTTTATTTTGCAGTAATGACCAGTTGACTGTACACTATCATTTGCATATTGTGTATAAGAAAATAGTATTGCCTTTGAGCTTTGAACTAATGTGTGCAATTAGTGTTATTTATGTTAAAAAAATACCCATAAAAAAGAAATTAGAAAACAAAGGACAAAAATCTATATTGGCCTCTCCAGTAAAAGCGAGTGGATACGGTTTCATTCACGGGATATTGAAGAGGCTCCGTGTTTCGATTGATTGTGGGGTCTGTTTGTGATGAGCTGTGTCCCTGCATCTTGTAAAACTGATTGCCGCTGTGTTTTCCTCTCAGTCCCACCTTGTGCTTGTCAGAGAACTGTAATATCCACCGCCTGCCACCCTCCACTTCTTCTCCTCCGCCCTCCACCTCCTCCACTTCCCCTTCCACTTCTACAACCAAGTGGAACAATCAGAGTGTCAAGGCTGGTCGAGAGGCCAAAGAACATAACAAGCATGTCCACTTTAACTTGGAGACTCTCAATAGCTACCAGCTCCAAGCTCCACCCCCTGGGCCAGAAAGGGGCCGGAGGGGGTTGGTGGGAAGCCCGCCTACCCAGTTGTGTTCTAATGGCGGACCTAATCTCAGTCTTAGCCTGGTGCTCTCACCCCCGGCCTGCTCGGGACAGTCAACGCCGTGGGAAGAGGAGCTGCGGGAGCTGCAAGGGAGGATCGAGGAGTTTCGCGGCCAACTCAGGGCCGCCCTTGCCAGGCGAGCCGAGCTCCAGCGGACCCTGGTCAGACAACGGCTCGATCAATCCCAAACAAGCTCGGCATCTAATCCCACCACCAACACCCTGACCAAAGACGTCAACAGGGGGAGGTGATGTACGCTGTGTCCGGACACTCACAAAGGCAGTGGATATGAGGGGATAAGGGACATCCTCTCATCTGAGAAGTCGTGCTGTGCAATGTTCTGCCTTCTCCTTTCTCAATGACTGCTGGAGTGCTGTAGTGATGGATGAAACACACTGTGATGGAGATTCAGCTTGTAATCCTGCAGTTTGGCTGACTTCCAGCTTCAGAGAGAAAGCATTTGTGTGTGTGTGTCTGTGTCTGTGTGTGTGTGTGTGTGTGTGTGTGTGTGTGTGTTTAAAGCCAGACAACTGGACAGAGAACAGACATTTAATGCACCATTAAATATTCGCTGGCCAAGGTGAATATTTGCACCCACAGACGTCCAGCATGAAAATAGATTCTTTTTGTAAATAATTCAATGGGATTATTTAGTGGGATAAGCACCAATGGATCTAGTCTCAGTCTCAGACGGCAGGCCCATGGACCACCCACAGTCTGCTCAGTGACCGGCTGATGCTTATTGCACACAAAAATAACATCTCTAGTTCTGATAAAGGCACATAGATTTTTTTTTTTTTTTTACAGTCCGACCTGTTAATGTTTAGAGTTGATACAATGAGGAAGAACTAATCCCTGGATTTGACAAGGTTTAGGTTAATAACATCAGGGTTTGGCTTGAGCAAATTAGTAGCAAGTTAACTATATATCCATGAGCAGAACTACATTCAGCTTTGTTTTCTGAATTATGTCCATGATAGAACTTCAGACAGAAATTCAGATTACAATCACATTTTATGCCGCCATTGATGGAAACAGTCAGAATTAGTGCACCTATTCGATTTCATTTTATGGAGCACCACACATGACATATGGCAGAATGGCCATGAATTAACAATTTGTTCCCACAAATTATGATGTTTTATTTAGTTTTCATTCATCCGTTGCTACACTTGTACTAATAAGTTCCCTCTTTTTAGTTAAATTGTGGCCATGTTGTAAAAATGTGTTCTCTCATTTCATAAAAACAGGCAAATGAATTAGTACAACGTAGCTATGATTTAACTAAAACAAGCAAACTAATTAATAAGTCATGGCCATAATATCTTAGGGTCTTTTCCCTCTGCATGCCATGAGCAGAGCCCCATACATTTTTCAGTCTTTTATTATATTATTATTATATTATCCATTTCAGATAATTCAAGCCCTAAAAGGCACATATAAAACAAACGTGGTTGGTCAGTTTACATGTCAATCAGGCGGCCTCTTCCTGTCTGAGTGGGCAGTTCTTGGCCAAAATAAGCTGCCATGGACCAAACTTCCAATTTTGATTAAGCCACTACTTGTCTTGCTGATGTGTATTTTTTCCACTTATAATGTTTGAATAAATATATTGTTTGCTTGTGTGTTTTAATGGTGATAAAGTATGATTCTGTTTGGGATGTTTGACCATCAAATGTCACTGGCCTCCGATATATAATCTAAATGTTATAAAGTCTGAAAGAGTTATTGCATTTACTATTATTAATAAACACATTTTCAAGTAATCATTTATGAGTGAAATTTTCACTTTTAGCAATTGTTTTGTTGAAAGTCCCTCAACGTTGTGTTAAAGTCTGCGCTAACTATTTTGGGTGGTTATTATTTTTGCCAGAGATATGTGACTGTCGCTTTGGTTGATTCAATAGCAAATGCTTTAAATCAATGATTACTAAACAATGTTAAACTAGATTAACAGCCTGGGCTGCGTTTCCCAAAAGCATCTTCTTAAGCCTAAATTTATCATAGAGACAATTGGTGGCAATTGTTCCACGATCAACTTAGGTTTATGGCGCTTTCGGGAAATGCAACCCTGGTTGTAGCAGTCAAATTATTCCACTATTACGAGATGATAGTGTTCTTGCATTCATTTTCAGAGCAAACTTCAAAGTAAGTTTTTAGAGCAAACTGTCTGAGGGAGACTGTCAGGGGACTGTCTAAGGAAGACTGTCAGACAATCACTTTCCATTGGGAGACTGATGAACAATGGCGTCATTATAATATTGAGTTGTTTTTATTTCATAGAGAGAGAGCATGCTTGGCTGAGCATTAATTGTTTGATAAAATAGTGTTAACATTTAACTGCCTTTACTAGTATTGGAGCTCAGTTTGTTTGAGGTTAAATTCTTTGTTTTAATCAATGTAAAATAACTGATATGGTTAGAAGGCAAAACGAGGAATAGCAGTCTTTACCAATCAAAACACTTCAGAATCAGTAGTTAATTATTAACATGTTTAATTATTGTGTGGAATTTGTATTTTACTAAAAACAACTTAAATACTTTTGAGACTTTTTGAGTACTCAGTGAATAATATTTACATTACATATTTACATTGACATTACTTAAGTACTTTTAAAAATGAGTACTTATGTACTTTTACTTAAGTAAAAATTGATCTTTACAACTTTTACTTGTAACAGAATAATATTTGACCAGTAGTATCTTTACTTTCACTCAAGTAAGGAAGTTATGTACTTTGTCCACCTCTGGCTTCAAACCTAATTAAATACCTGATCCAGCTCATCAAGTCCATCAGGCTCATTTAAAAATACAGGTATGGTTGGAAGTTGGAACTAAACTCTGTAGGGCTGTAGCCCTCTAGGAATTGAGTTTTGTACCCTTGATGTATGAGTTCTAGATCTGATATAGGGCAATTTGTTCAGCAGAGTGATGTAATCTTTGTTATGATTGCATCATCCATGACTTCTAGGAATAACATGATGCAATTCATATAATGTGTGACGAGGATTGCATCATTCATTGTTTTGCCTAAAAAGCAATACTGTCTGATAACTGTCTGGTTCATCTTCTCCTGACTTACAGGCAGACATTTTAATCTGCCAAGCCTGTAATAAAGACTATAAAAAGATGGACCAACGAAGCAGAGGGGAATACAGAAGACAAGGAAAGCACCAGGCCCAGACGGTGTTTCACCTGCCTGCCCCCTGTGCTCTATAAGGACCTGAAGTGGCACAATCACATTGACTCCATTGTGAAAAAGGCCCAGCAGAGGTTGTATTTCCTTCACCAGCTGAGGAAGATCAACTTGCCACAGGCGCTGTTGATGCAATTCTACAGCCGTCATTCAGTCTGTCCTCTGCACTTCAATAACTGTCTGGTTTGGCTCAGCTACAAAACCAGACATCAGAAGACTACAGAGGACGGTTCAGACTGCTAAGAGGATTGTTGGTGCTCCTCTGCCCACCCTCCAAGAACTGTATACATCCAGAGTGAGAAAAAGGGCTCAGAAAATCACCCTGGATCCCTCACATCCAAGCCACCTTTTCTTTGAACTTTTGGCACCGGCGCTACAGAGCAGCGAGCACCAGAACAGCCAGGCACAAGAAAAGTTTCTTCCCCCAGGCAATCTGCCTCATGAACAGTTAAATGTTCTCCCCACTGTGCAAAGATCAATATCACTTATATTTATATGACAATGCCCTGCCTCTTCTTATTCCATTCCCTATTCATTCTATTATAATCTGTTTGTATGTAAATATATATACTTTTCACATATATCTTTATTTTTATTTTATTATCCGTGTACTGGAAGCTTGTTCTGTCACCAAAACAAATTCCTTACCAGACATACTTGGCAATAAAGCTCGTTCTGACTCTGATCCTGTCCAAACCCAGTCATAGATTTATTCATAGATCCAGTCAAAGATGTATTTGAGTTATTTCTGGTTTAAATTGAGAACCCTTCCCATTATTATTCACTCCCATTCCCAAGTATATACTGACCCAATACCATATCTTGAAAACTAGAGCAAATCAACAATTTTAAGCATAATCTTCATTCTCAGTGACCCAAAATTAGTAAAGTCTGACAACATTTAATTCAGAAGCATTTTGGCTTTGCAGTCATTGCTTGTCATTCTCATGAGCATCATGCTTTAGCCCTTAGCTGTAGTGCCACCCTGGTGCTACAGTTTACACAACATGACCTGAAAGAGAGAGCTGCCATATGTCGATGATTCAAACCTCACACAGCCTGACACCGAATGCTTTCAGGAGAAAAATCTGTCTGTAAAAAACTGTAGTTGCTAGCTCAAATCTCAATATACCGCTCTTAATAATAATAAGAAAAACATTGCCAGGTCACTTCAAAACGGTTGCTTTAAGTATGCAAGTGGGTGTGATTATTAAATAATTTAACTTGTGAATGTAAATATAGAATTTAAAATATATGTGGTTTTTGTGATGTTTTTGGGTTAATTCATTCTTGCCTGTTGCCACTGGAGAGCGTTCCAGGTTGCATGTTGTTTGGCTGATGCTAAAAAGTAGTAAGACGAAGAACAAGTTGTTTTCCCTATACTCACAGTGTTGCGTCAGTTCCTACAAGAAAATATATATAATCAGTATTATACTAGCATATTGATGCAGACATAATATAAATTGGCGAAAGTTCCCACTGCCATTATCAAGCTGGAGATAAAGTGCACAGAATGGATGCAATCATCCTTCGGATGAGACGTTAAACCGAGGTCCTGACTCACTGTGGTCATTAAAAATCCCAGGATGTCCTTCGGAAAAAGAGTAGGGGTGTAACCCCGGCATCCTGGCCAAATTAGCCCATTGGCTTCTGTCCATCATGGCCTCCTAATCATCCCCATATGTACTGATTGGCTTCATCACTCGGTCTTCTCTCCACCAATAAGCTGATGTGTGGTGGGCGTTCTGGCTCAATATGGCTGCCGTCGCATCATCCAGGTGGATGCTGCACATTGGTGGTGGTTGAGGAGATTCCCCCTCCTATGTAAAGCGCTTTGAGTACCCAGAAAAGCGCTATATAAATGTAACAAATTATTATTATTATTATAATCATCGGACATGTCGAAGCATTCGACGAAGCGAGGGAACAATGCTCCACCAATGTACAGTAGAACGATTTGAGCATTTTGTGGAGGCTAATGACATCAGTGAGGAGAAAAGTGAGGAGAAAAGAGTCTCAGTATTTCTCAGTGTGGTGGGGGCAGCAACGTACGGACTCTTACACAGTCTCATTGCGCCAGTTAAGCCTGGGACTATGAAGTATGACGAAATTGTGAGCACACTGCAAACACATTTTACCCCCAAGCCAATTGTGATCGCAGAGAGATTCTGATTTCACAAACGATATTAAGCTGAGGGTGAAAGTATCGCTCAATATGTGGCTGTGTTAAAGAGATTAGTGGAGCACTGTGAGTTTGGCGATAATTTGAGTGACGCGCTGGGGACAGATTTGTGTGCGGTTTGAGTAGTGAGTCGATACAAAGGAAGTTATTGACAGAAACGGCTCTCACATACCAAAAGGCTGTGGACATAGCGATGTCAATGGAAGCTGTGTCTAGGGAGTCACAGCACCTGAGTAACTCACTGAAAGTTAATGCAATGTCCCTGTCATCAGCGTCGTCCAGAGAGAAATGTTACCGGTGTGGGAAGTCCAACCACACTGAAAGTGAGTGTTTCTATAAGGAACAACAGTGTCACAATTGTGGCAGGAGAGGTCACATTTCACGGATGTGTAGAAGTAAGAAAATCGATGACAAAGGACCCAAAACAGCAGTCAAGGGGAAATTCATGAAAAATAAGGATCAGATGAAGAAAAGACGAATTCATAAGGTGGATGTTAATGCGTGAGTTGACACTGCACAAAGTGACAGCAGTACTTGATGATACTTCACAAGTGAGTAAAATGCAAAAATCAACAAGGTCAATATCATCAGTGATAAAAGTGAAACCTAAAATTGAAGGCCTGCCGATAGACATGGAAGTGGATACGGGAGCAGCGGTCTCTCTCATTTCAAGTGAAATGTACAGAGCTAAACTGAGCCATATTGTATTCCGTCACACAAGTATTGTACTTAAGACATACACAGGCGAAGTGATTTCTCTAGAGGGTGTCATCAAAGTGCGTGTGAAGATGAACAAACAAAGCATTCAAATTTTTGGAGATTTCAAAATAACCGTAAACCCAGCCCTTTGCGTGGAACATTATCCATTACCACGGATTGAGGACTTATTTGCTTCACTGGCCGGAGAGCAGCGGTTTAGCAAGCTAGAACTCTCTCACACGCTTACCTGCAAGTGCCAGTTAATGAGAACTCCCACAAATTCCTCACAATAACTAATCATAAGGGCATGTTTTCGTATAATAGATTACCTTTTGGAATAACATCGGCACCATCCATATTCCAAAGAGTAATGGAGCAAGTACTTCGGGGGCTACCATACGTCCATTGTTTCCTGGATGATATCCTGGTCACAGGAAAAGATGATGGTCATCACCTGACAAATCTGGAGACGGTACTGAGTCGACTGGAGAAGTTTGGCCTTCGTGGAACCAGAAAAAAGTGAGTTTTTCAAGAGCTCACTGGAATATCTGGGACATGTGATTGACGCAGCAGGGCTCCACAAGTCCCCAGACAAGCTGCATGCTATTGCAGAGGCGCCAGCTCCAGTTAATGTTAGCCAGCTTGGATCGTTCCTGGGACTGGTAAATTATTATGCAAGATTTGTTCCAAACCTGGCTACAATTCTTCATCCATTAAATGCAATGTTGCATAAGGACATTAAGTGGAACTGGTCTCTGGAGTGCGAGGAATCTTTCCAGGAGGCCAAAGCTCAGTTGCTGACTCCAAGTGTACTCACCCACTATGATCAAAGACTCCCGGTTCGCTTAGCTTGTGATGCTTCACCCTACGGGGTAGGAGCTGTGCTTTCCCATGTGATGTCTGACGGTCAGGAGAGACCGATTGCGTTCGCATCTCGAACTTTAAGCAAGTCTAAGCAAAACTATGCGCAGTTAGAACGGGAAGCGCTAGGTATTATTTTTGGAGTCAGGAAATTGCATACTTACCTTTACGGATGCCATTTTACCTTATTGACAGACCACCGTCCACTTACTACCATCCTCAGCCCTAGTAAAGTCACTCCATCCATGGCTGCCGCGAGACTTTAGAGGTGAGACTTTTGAGGTATAAAATGTTTAAGGTTTGGGTAGTTCAAAAAGAAAGAAAAAAACTGTATGGAATGTCATGATTTGTGTTGTGTACCTCATAACTGAGTTTACATTCATTTGGAGAGACACCAATGTTACATTATAAAGTGATCACGTTATTGCCATACTTTACGTTGAATTCCCTGTGTTTCTATAAGTTTGGATATATGAAAATTTGATAAAGAGGGGAGAAACTGTGATGTTTTTGGGTTAATTCATTCTTGCCTGTTGCCACTGGAGAGCGCTCCAGGTTGCATGCTGTTTGGCTGATGCTAAAAAGTAATAAAACGAAGAGCAAGTTGTTTCCCTATACTCACGGTGTTGCGTCAGTTCCTATAAGAAAAAATATATAATCAGTATTATATTGATGCAGACATAATAGTTTTCTCATGTTTTAATCCAGCTTTTTAGGTATAAGCATTTGCAAACATAGCGGGGAGTGTGGTCCAGCTGAAGAGAGATGAGCATTGGGTTTTGATTATCTTTACTGTGGCATCTATTTTTAGTGCTTTTATCACTTGCCAATCTCTGTAGTGGGTCAGTGAAAAGAGAACATCTGGTCACAACCCTATAATAGGACTGAGTTTATACATAAATTTAAATTATACAACATGTCTAAAAACCTAAACAGAACAAAAAAGAATTTAAATACACAGGTTGTGCATTTAAATTACACTGGTCACTTTCATTTAGAACTTCCAGTTAGCAGCTCTAAAATTGCCGTTCAACTAGACTATATAACCGTAATTTTTTTTTCTCAGAAAAATATATCCATACCTGGTATATGTGCAGCTTGTACTTTTATAGTCCTACATAACAATATCCAAAGAATACAGAGCTAACTATAGAGCTTAGGCTGCTTTTGCATAGTTTGTGCTTACGGTTTAATAATCACTTGAAACTTAGCAAACATGCTAAGCAAACACTATCATGGAAACTATGTGTAAACCTTAATTAAACAATTTAATAATCAATTAAAAAGGAATTTATACCTGTAGCCTATGCTATTACGCTGTAGCCACATTCGACAAGCTGTTTGAAAAATAGTTGGATGGATGATTCAGCTGAGGGTGCCATCTTCTGGCGAGACGAGACCGTCACAGTGTGTTATGGCTATTCGTTTTCACTTTATTTTGATGGTCCCTTTAACACATACTGTTGACTATAAGTAACGCTGTAGCCTACCTACATGGCTACTACTAACTCTCATTATTAGAGTGTTAGTAGAGTGTTAGTAGACTGGTAGGTTTAGGGTTAGAGTAAATTCACGTTGCAAACCTAATGACCTGCTGCTGCTGTCCTTAATGTTTATCAAACAACAAAGAGAAAATCCTTCATTTATTATTTCATACAGTGGGGACTATGCAGGTCAAATTTTGCATTTGATTACTTTATTAAATTTCTGTAATTTCTTGAATACTATTGTTAGATAGAACAGATTTCGGTAACATTTAATAGGCTATGGCCTTGTCGGAAAACAGTGCTTCTTTGCAAGCTCTGTAATCAACTAACTGCTAAAGTATCTCAGGACACTGTGTTTTACCCCCCTCTGAATACGCATCTGAATGTACACATCAGCACTGGGTTTTTCTGTCATCCAGAAACAGGGATTGTCCTTCTACTGCTACACAGATGACATGCAGCTCTTCGTGTCGTTCTAGCTGGACAACCCCACAGTGCACGGATCTCTGCGTACCTGGCAGACGTCTTAGACTGAGTGAAAGAACACCAACTTCAACTCAACCTATCGGAGACAGAGCTTGTCATCTTATCAGCTATAGCCCAGTGATTCAACGTCACAAAAAAGAGACATAAAGGTCACACAAAAGAATGCTGTGAATGCTTTTGCATGTGACTAACAGCTGCATTTAGTCTTACAATAAAAAAAAAATAATAAAAAAAAACTTTTTCACAGTGTCTTCATTTCACTGTGCTGCTTCACTGACCATAAAAGAAGAGAGAAGAGTTTTTGATGTAGACCTATTACAGGAAATGAAATATTGTGACTTTTGATTGATTGATTCGTTGAAGTGATAAAAAGTTAATTGTAGATAAATTACAGTAGCATTCTTAATTCAAACGTGTAACATTCACACAATGCCATACAATTTAGCGTCACATAATTATGGCCCTTGTTTTACTGTTTTCCGCTTTACAACTTATCTCCTCTGCTGTTAGAAGCAATGTATGAAAACATAATGGAATGTTTGTTTCGGTTTCTCAATCACATTGACTGAATTGTTGCCTCCAGAAAACAATTTAAATATAATTGCATCACTTCTACATTTATCAAAAGGAAGAAATCTAAGGTGACAAAGGGATTCAGGGTGAGACTAGCTGTGATGGCAAGCTTCTGCCACAAGGGGTCTTCAGTGCTGTTTTGCAGTAATGTGACAAAAACTGTTTAGGTTTAGTCAAAATAGGAGCTTGTGAATGAAAGTTCATTGCTTTTTCATTTTTGGTATTTCCCATATAGCATTTACCTCACAGAAATGAAGATTCAGAAGTAAAAAAGCACACTATTACCCGGTAATTGATAAAAATGGTACTATAATATTCCACAGACTTGTGCATGAAATGTAATAGGTCTCTTTTCCTTCCTTTTTTTTCAGTCTTCCTCAAGTCAAATCTCTCCATAATCTTATCAGCAAGGATGCCACTATGATAGCATACATCCTCCAAAACAGGACACACTGGTGTAGAAACAATTTCCACTTAGACAATTACAAAGAAACAACAAGTAAAACCTTGAATTAAACATGAAATTTTTCACAGCCAGGGAGCCGTATACTCATGGAAAGAAATGGGAATGTCAGTGGACATATACCTTGACGTATGAGCTGGTCCCTCACCACACATTTAAACGGCAGTTCTTATTTCTTTTAAGTACATGGCCATATGAGACGTGGTTTGAAGTGAGACCTGGGCAAAAATCAATAATGATACAATCATGCAATGTGAGTCCTGCGAGGACCAGAGCAGCATATTTGGACACAATAAATAAATAATCAGTAATAACTGATCCCAATAGAATTCAATTGAGATTAATACAAATCTTTTCAAGAGAGAAGCTCTTACATTTTAATACTGTGACACTTGGAGAAGCTACAAGGTCTAATACCTCATTCTCCATTTTGAGTCTGTGAGTGTGTATGAAATTGGTGAGAGCGTGAAACATGTTGTGAAGGCAGTCGAGCCACATAGGGTGTGCGACTAATTGGCCAGAGAGGATGTGAAGAGTGAGGCTGAATGGCTGACTGATGATTTTATTAACTCTCTGCAGCTGGGCCCAATCCTGAGGTATAGGAGGACTGCCCAAGAGGCCTCATACAGTCTCCTGGGAAACTAATGGTAAGTCCATTGCTGTTGGAGAGGGGGGAAATAGGGGGAGGAGCTGTTTTTATTTTTTTGCCCCTTGCTTCAGTTCTCTGGTAAGGCACATTTGGAGCAATGTGTGCTGAGATTTTGCAGGAGAGCTTTGCATTTATATTTAGTGCCCTGTTTCTTGTCAGATGACATTGGATTTAAGTTATTCAAAAAAAAAAAAAAACATCAGGGGAGCCTGGTAAACTTTACATTATGGGGACAAAATATCCAAAATCCTTGTCCTTGTGGAAAACAGCTTATAAATCATACTAAGTGATGCTCTTTGAAAATGTAAAAATGTAGAAAGTTGTCTGTGATGGGTAAGGTTAGGGTTAAGGGATAGAATACAGTTTGTATTGTATAAAAATCATTATGTCAATGGAAAGTCCCCATAAAACATGAAAACAAAGTGTGTGTGTGTGCGTGCGTGCGTGCGTGTGTGTGTGTGTTACAGTCCAAAATGTCTAAGTAACTGTCCAGAGATTGTAATAAGAAAAAAGTCACATTGTTGGGCTAAAATTCTTGAATTTTTTTTCCCCCATAAAAGTTAGTTATTATTATTATTTTTAAAAAGACTAAAACATTAGGCTATTAGTATTTAAATTTGAATGTTTTTTTCTGCCAAATTAAAGTCAGTGTGGTGTCATGGGACAAGAAAACCATAAAAGAGCCATTACTGTCATTACATTAAAACACATTATATATTTTGTCCATTTTACGAAAAGGAATGTTTTGTTCAGGTCAAATTGAGTAACTAAGCAAATTCCTTGACATTCATGAATCAAAATTAAATTATATATTTATAACAATAAATCTTGGACATGTTTGAAAACGTTATTGAATTTAACTATTAAGATTATAGCCAATAAATCAATTTGTTGTTCAGAAATGTATGAAACTAACAAAGGTTATTCATTATTCATGTATTTTGTATTATATTTTTGAAACAGTTCTCCTGTTTATCATCTCAAACATCCGTATTTGTCATTGATTCATATTCAATAAACAACCAAGCAGCACCTGAAATCTCACAAACACTTGCTATTTGTGTTTACTAATTTTATTTAGGTTACATAGCCTATATGTTCGTTGAATATATATTCACCTTAGCTATATTTTCATAAAATGGAGAAATGAGTATGTTCTGTCATATTTTAATTGTATATGTTCTATCTCCCTAATAAAGATAAAGAGTGGGTCTGGAATTGGGTAATGTTGAACAAAATGAACAAAAGTGCTTCAGAGAACAACAAATAATCCAAGACCAAAAACACTCATGGTCGCCCTATGATTCAAGGAAAATGCGAGATTCACTCAAGCGACAAGCGAGCGTGCGGCTGCGATGACGCGCTGACATGTTCTCACTGGAGGCGTAGTGCGCCATGTGCTGCTGCTGTCCGCTTGTGACGGGAAACATAGACACAAAGAAGCGCATGGTCCAAATACAGCCCCACCCCATACAAATAAACAAAGACCCTGAGCTTCACACCTGTCTAACGTGGGTCCACATAAGACATTTGCTTCGAGAAGAATACCTCAGTATCTAAAAGTAGCCTACCGATAACGTCCAGCATGATGGAGCAGTCGATGCACGTGCACAAAGAGAGGAGCGCGCGACTTAACCCTTGCGGTCGTGAACGGCGTCTTTATCTATTTTCTCGCACATTACGGGTTGATGACTGGAAATAAGCGGGGGTTCAGATGCTCTCCGTGTGTTTGTGTTAAAAAGTGGACCGCCTCCTCCCTCATTTCTGTCCCCTCCCTCAAAAAACCCCCCTTCCCAGTAGCCTTTTGTGTTCACGGTGCCCTACACAGTCACTGCATTCCTGTTTCGATTACTATCCGCTCATCCGAGAGCTCTGCATTTGAGATCTTCATGAGAAAGTGGCCCAATTCCGAGGAAATTCCTCACATCTACTTATGGGACTTTGCTACGTTGAGGAAATATAAGTGGAGTGTCCAGTCCCATTCATACTTTTATCCGATCACTTACCTTCAGCGGACGGGGGGGAAGTGAACACAAAGATATATTGTACAAGCGTGAAATGGATTAAGTCGCATTGAGGAAAGCTGGAGCACCACAGACGAACGAAGCGACGGCGAAGGGGTCGGAGGGAGTCGATGAATTTCCAACATCAACGAGAAAGAGGTGAGATATCAGTGTCTGTCAGTCGGATGGTGACCGAGCCTGTTCCTAGGAGCCCTTAAAAGCAGACATGCTGAAAGCTGACATGTAGAATCAAGATTTTGGGGCTGGTTCGTAGTATATTTCTTTTTCTGAAATGCACATTAATTATAAAAAAGTTCCCTAGCATTACGCTGGGTGTTTCTGTACGACATCCAGAATAATTCATGACACCATTTCAGGAGAGGAGAGAGGTGTA
Organism: Abramis brama; assembly: GCF_963993115.1. Taxonomy (NCBI): domain Eukaryota; kingdom Metazoa; phylum Chordata; class Actinopteri; order Cypriniformes; family Leuciscidae; genus Abramis; species Abramis brama. The sequence continues at coordinate 21,569,704 of NC_139969.1, read as the reverse complement.
TGTGAGATGGTAACTGACCACGAGGACATTTTGAAATGCCAAATCTGAAAGAAGAACAAAAAAACCTGTAAATGTTGCCTATAATTTACGTTAAATGGGGCTTTCACATAGCCTAAGATGTGCTAGGCTATTATAAGCTAAAAGACAATATAAGAATGTCCCGTGAAATCGCGTATGCTCTATTCAGCACAGATGTTCCTCATCTTCCTTTTTAATGTAACATCTCCGTTGTAGCCATGTGTTAGAGCATTGCTCAGTCAGAGCAGTTTCAGTACCGTGTAGTGGACAGCGCAGCTGGTACAGTAGATCAGTGATTCAAGGGTGGGAATTGTGGGGGGCGGGTGTGTTCCCCCAACCCCAACACACACACTCACACACAACCACAGGGGGGGTCCTAAAAAACGTATGTATTCTCTAAAAAATATTTTTATTAATAAGTGTACATTTAATAAGCATTTGTAAACGTTTCAGTAACCAAAAAGTCATATAAAAGTAAAAAAAAAAAAAAAGCTAAAACATAAAAGACTGCACTAAATAGACGCTCATGAACAGAAGTTGCTTATGCCAGAGTAAGCCATATGTCACAAGTTTGTCGCATGCTGTTCTAGGACATCGACAAAGCATAAAGGCCCGTTCTCGCCATGAACAATAACTGTAACAACAACGACAACTACATTTTTTATAATCGTTCTAGTTGACAATTTTGAGTCCACACCACAACTAACGACAAGGACACAGAGGAACGATATCGTTGGAATCACTTTAAGAACGATTATTTTTTTCCAGCTGATGAAGGAGAAAAATATTGACAGCCAATCAGAATCCATTGAGCACTTACAGCAGAAAGTAATGAAAAAAGTTTATATTTTGTAACACATTTCTGAAAATGCAAACCATAAACACAATATAAATAATTCAATAACAAAATAATAAAGTCATCCACATTTTATGGACTTGATGTTGTATGTTGTTACGGCAAACAAAAAGAAAAAAAGTATTAGCTATTTTAACCCTACTACTGATGAAAATGTTGGATTCCCAAGGCGAAACTGAGAAATTATTGAATTTGTTTTTTCAAAGCATGATTTTGCTTACATTAGGCTACACAACACACTACTGTAATTGAAGTCCCTTCATTCAACAACCCATTTTGGGTTTATCTTAGATCTTGGGCATGGGCCCTGTGCAGACTCTCTTTCAGGTTCTCTTCAAACATCTTTTTCCAGCGTCGAGTAAGGAACCACTCAAATGAGTTGAATAATCTCTCACTTTCTCTACTATTAGTATGTATTTATTCAGTACAAACTTCCCACCAGCTCAGACATATTGCTGAAGAGGCTCACAGACCGACTTGATTGCTGCTTTATTGCTAAGCTCTTTTTATTTGCTAGCCAATAGACTCCTTGACAGCACAGACTTGAGTCTGTTCATTCTCGGCCTTCTCCTTATCCCCCTCTCTCTTCAGAGACAAACAAAGTTGAGCAGGATAAATAGTCCCCTCTCCCCTGAAAAGAGCCTTCTTTGTTTGTGCAGTGTGAGGCGTGGAAGCCGATGTGGCCACCATGTGTCACCCAACTTTCATTAGCTGTCCGCCTGGAGAGAGATGTGGCTATTCAAGCTATTGCATGCTATGTCAATAGTGAATTCCACAAGGCAACTCCAATAAGGGAAGCCTAACTAAGTCACTAATCAGTTGTCTGGGTATATGCAGAACTGACCATTTATAGTGCTAATATTCACATCACTGTTTTAATATGATACTAGGCAGTAGTAAATCACGATATTGATTGGCTATGCAGTCTACCTCATCAAATACCACCACAATGCTGTAATATCATCCAAAACCATTAATGTTGCACTGCAGTATAATGTGTCATAAAGCTCTGTTTTTGAACCCCTTAAAAGCTGTACCTGTAATTTAATAAGATCTTGAACAGTTGATATTTTGCAGTATGGAACACAAAGCACTCTCCAAGCCAACTTTAGTCCAAGGATTTTATTACATGCATAAGGGGTTGATGAGCCTGATATCACACAAAAAATAAATCAGTTCTTCCTTCATGGAAAATTATTTGTATATATATTTAAATAAATAACCTTACTGATGCTTTAATAAATGTACAATCTCTAAATGTGTCTCACATTCGCATCATATTTGCATGCTTAGCAAGACAACTTACAAACATGCCCAGTGATCCATTTACCAGACTGATTTGAACACTTAATTATTCCAAGACCATTTTAGGTTGAGCCAATTAAAAGTTGCAGGCTATTTAATACCACAAGCATAGACACTTACTTGTCTTTTCAACAATATGTATCTAAATATCATGTGTTTGATCTTATTCTGTCTTGACTGTATTCACTTTTAGATTTTACTCGGCCAAACCCCAAAATGATGTCTCCAAAAGACAAGCCCAAGAAGAAGCCTCCCAAAGACAGCATGACATTACTGCCATGTTTCTATTTTGTGGAGGTATGCTTTCACTGTATTTCAGTTGTTGTGGCGAAGCTTTAACAATCTCTTCAAGCCTTCTTCATCCTGCCCTTAAACTGCCAGAAAAAAAAAGCATGACATGTCATGCACCACTGCCTTATCTTGGGAGGAGAGTCATCTAAATAGAATGCCATTTACATGTCGCTCTGAGTTACAATAATGATGTGATGAATCTTATGAGTTTGTAAAATGAAATGTGCATCTTAGCTGTGTAATTTGACATTTGTGAAGTTGACATATAATGAAAAATGTGAAGTTGATATAACACCATAGATGCTATTTATTTTACATATAGTGAGTCATAAGCTGGATAATGGAAAACTCAGCTTCTCACCGTGTTAAATGAAGGCGATGTCAAGTAGGCCCTACCTCTTTAACCAGGGTTAAGAGATTTTAACAGGATTTCAGCAAGGATTACTTAGGCTTAAACTGCTTTATTTCTTTTCAAGGAGATAATATTGATGTAAACATCTAAGAAAAATGATTGTGAAACATGAATAGAAAATGTTACTAGTTACCTAGACTTATTATTATTAGTATTATTATTATTATTGTCTTGATTTACTTGTTTGAATGTCATTACAGTGGATTAAAAAAAAAAGTTAAAAAAAATAAATCAAACCAAGTGGCATCTGCAAACAAATGATATCACAGCTTTTCTTAGAACTAACATCACTCTTTTGCTATTTTGTAATTCATTTAAATAACTTGTCTCAAGTTAAGTTTTCGTGGTTGTATAAAGTCAGTTGCTCTCAAGTTCACACAGGTGTCCTGGCTAGTAACCACATGTGCAGTTCATTGAATTAATATGAACTAGTGATGTTACATATGACACCGAAGCTTCGAAGCATGTATGTATTGAGAACGCATCTCTATTTTTAGTGAAGTTCCGTGCTGGATCGCATATTGTTTTGAGAAACATGTGATCAACGAAAAACAAAGCCTCACTTACTTTCCAGTCATGTGAATGCTTCACTTTGCATGTCAGAATGTTTGAACCCAGACCATGACTCTTAAAGGGTTTATGGAAGTTCAAGTCCATTTACTAAAAAAAATGTATAGCCCATAGCCATATTCATTATCATATATTCAAACAGTATAAAAATTGGCTGAAGCAGTGAACTTTATTAAATAAAACAAAAGAATCCAACACAAGGATAGTCCAAACTAGCAAAGGCAACGTACTGCATGAAACAACTGAGGGCATTATATACACAGAAAACTAATAAGCAACAGGTGTGTGTAATCAATGAAACAATGAATAACCATAGCAACAAACGTAAACCGAAAGGATAAACAAACTAATAGTCTTTGAAAACGAAACATAAAACATCACAGATTGTGGCACAGTCCAAAAGTGTTAAAATACTTTTGGCTTAAATTTGAAAAAATATCCCCTGGTTTCACAGGCAAGGCTTAAGCCTAGTCCCAGAATAAAATGCATGTTTGAGTTGTTTTAATTGAAAGCAACTTGCACTGTTTTGTCTCAAGATACTAGTACTCATACTAGTAATGTTTTTTTCTAAGGCACATTTATAAAAGCTATCTAAGGCCTGGTTTCACAGACAGGGTTTAGATTAAGCCATAGATTAGGCCTTTAGAGACAAAACAATGGCACTGGTTTATGTTGCTTTCAGTTAACACAGCTCAATCATGCATTTTAGTCTGAGCCTTGTCTGTGAAACCAGGGGTAAATGTCCTAATTGAACTAAGGCATAATCCTGGCTTAATCTAAGCCCTGTCTTTGAAACCAGGCCAATATGTTTTTTGTTTTTACAATATGCAAAACGCTTACACTATTTGTTTGTTTTTTCAAATAAATACCTTGTTTTGATATTTTGTTATTTAAAGCCAAGAAATTCATACATTTTTAAGCTTGGCTTAAGTGTTCAAATGTTTCAGGGGGCCACTGTATGCCTAATATTGTTCGCATGAATAATTCATGAATGTGTCCATGTAGTAAATGTTGACTGATTCCTCCCTCCATAATCCTCTCCTGTGCCACCTTTCCCATAACCCACCTATTCTTTCTCTCTCGCTCTCTCAGCTGCCAATAGTGGCATCCTCCATGATCTCTCTTTACTTCTTGGAGCTGACAGACGTATTGCAGCCAGCCAAAGTTGGGTTCCGTTGCCATGACCGCACACTGAGCATGCCCTATGTGGAAACGGGAGACGAGCTCATCCCTCTGCTCATGCTGCTCAGCCTGGCCTTTGCTGGCCCTGCAGCGTCTGTGAGTGTTCACACTCTATTCATAAACAGCCTAACCTATTTATCCCAGTGTAGCTTCTGTGAAAATTATACAAAATCCTGTTACTCTATTCATTGATGCAATGTGGACAGTAACAGTGAATTGCATGGTCAAGGACTGAGTTTTAGCATCTTGTGTAAAGCATAATTAAATACTTGACAGATTGGATTTCTTATGGTGCTTCAGGCAGCTCTCAATATTCTGTGCATTTTTGGCTTAGATCATGCTGGGTGAAGCCTTGATGTACTGCATGCAGTCAAAACTGAAGATTCGCTCTGGTTCAGAAGGGAGTATCAATGCAGGAGGCTGCAACTTCAACTCCTTCTTACGCAGAACTGTGCGCTTTGTGGGTATGTTAAGAGAGACCTCAAGTCTTGGCAAACTACAATTAAACAATGTGTAGTTATGAAAAATGTTAATTGCAGCATATTAAATATGAAACAAATGCAATGATTATGTTTTTCTGTAGGGAGAACTATGCATTATTCAATAGTCAATATACTGGACATGTATAGACTTAAATACAACATATCTGAATAAGAATATTTAAATATAAATAATAGAATAAAAATAATGATTTAAAAGTTTGGGGTCTGTAATATTTTTCATGTTTGTAAAGAGGTCACTTTATACCAATTTTTTACACAAAACCTGCATTTATTTGATCAAAAATACAGTAAAAAACAGTTATATTGTGAAATATTTGTACAATTTTAAATTCTATTTTAATATATTTTAAATAATTTATGGCAAAGCTGAATTTTCAGCGTCATTACTCTAGTCTTCAGTGTCACATGATCCTTCAGAAATCAATCTAATATGCTGATTTGGTTGTTTTGCCTAATATTTTTGTGGAAACTGTATTATATATTTTTTCAGGAGTCTATGACGAATAGATAGTTCAAATGAACAGCATGTATTTCTCAAGTTCACATGTACCTGAAATCATATATAGTTAATTATGCTTATTTGGCGTGCTGTCCGGGGGAGGGCTCCGAGCTCGGAATTTGGCCTAAACTCCCCCCTCTTTGACTAGGAAAGGAACCAGCCAAGAATTTTTTTTGTTGTTGTGGGTAGTGTGTGTGTGTGTGTCTGTCTTTTTATTTAAAGGAATTAAATAATTAAAGGATTCAAAGGGCTTTAAGGGGATTAAGAAGTTCCAGGTCTATTGTAGTTATGAAGTTGGCTAATCAATTTAAGTGATTTAAAATATGCACATATTCACTCTTATTCGTATGTCTAAAATGTAAAAAACGTAAAACGCTTCTTGTCTCATCACATTCAGTAATGAATTAGCCTACATAAATCATTTAAATAATAGCATATTTTCAATTCGAAATGGTGAGATTTCATTAAAAAAAGTTGACTAGTTTGCATCACTGGATATTACTGTCGGTCGCTGAACATTTCTATTGTAAAACAGCTGTCAGATATTAAATGTTTAGCTACGTACTTCTCCCTACACACTCTTTCACTGCTAAAACTAAAGCATCGCGTAGGAATTCACACTCATCTTCTCTGAACAGTAAGGCTCGCCTACGTTGATTTGATTGGCCATCTCAATCATTCTTACAGTGACGAGAACTAAAAATGAGACAGACCACCCTAAAAGTGTAACTTTTAAAACTTTTTGTCATCCGAACATCAAACAGAGCTGTGCGTAGGCTAATGGAGTGCAGCAGAGCAGCATCAATAATTTCAAAAACTAGGACAATTTGGCCATTTCTAATTATTGGGGAGGACTTGTCCCCCTTAATGTCTATGGTGGTTATGGCCCTGTTTTGTAATGTGTTCATTTTGTTTTATTCTTGCAAGAAAAAGAAAATCTTCCATTTCTATTGCACATTTTTAATAGTAACATTTTATAATGAGAAATGTACAAAGATATTTCAGGTATTTCTCAGTCCCTCTCATATGCATTTCTGATTTTATATCTAAGCTGACCTACAAATCATATCATAAATGACCAATCAATATGTTATATGGTTGTAGGAACATCTTGAAGTTTACCTGACAACTTGTCATAAAACAAAAAAATCTAAAACAAATTTGTTGAGTATACTCAACATTTTGAATAAGGAGATTAAGGGTACAGTTAAAATGAAATAATACCCATTTGAATGGTACTTTACACACAAAACAGCTTTAAATGAGAACTTGAGGAGAACAATTTGATGGTCCACTAGGTCTCTTATTCTTAGTTTTAATACTTGGGACTTGGGACCTCCTCTGACTTCTGACATTCATTATTCATACACCCGACTTCCTTCAGACATTTTTACAGGTTTGTCTATTTTGGTAGAAGCATATGGTCGAGTGTTGGCCATGTAAGACTCACACAGACAAACAAAAACAAGCCTTGCTCTGTTCAGACGGTTCCACACTGACAGTTTCTCGTCCCCTCACAGGTGTTCATGTGTTTGGGCTGTGCGCCACTGCATTGGTGACTGACGTTATCCAGCTAGCCACAGGCTATCATACTCCCTTCTTCCTAACTGTGTGCAAACCCAACTACACACTGCCGGGCGTGGCCTGTGATAAAAACCCCTACATAACCCAGGACATCTGCTCAGGCCGGGACCAGTATGCCATCCTGTCAGCAAGGTGAATACACATAAACAACACCATGCTTTCTCACATATGTCTGGGTAAATTCATGTTGTTGCTGCATGTAGGCTATTACATGATTTGCATATTTGCATATAACTGCTAAAAAAACTCATTGCATATAAATAAACAGCACTATCCATATGCACAATTCGTCCCCCTAATGTTCCGTATCCAATATGTGAGCCAAACAAGATGAAAAATAGATATTCTTTATGTTTATTTCAATTTTTTAGTTTCTATCCCATTGCAATGTTTTCCAACAAGGATTACGAATGGATTTGTCCTCAGATCCTTGTCAGGCGGCACATAGAACAAGGAAGCTATGGAACAGAAATGACATTGTGTTTTGCTCACTGAAGTGTGGTACATTCCTTCTGCATCTCTTTCTTGTCTCATTTACATTTCTTCCTCACATGCTAAAACTCTTGGCTGTGCTCTTTTTTTGATTATTCATGTGATGCGTTACTGAATTAATATTTTCCTCTTTTTTTCTATCTGTCTAATCAGGAAAACTTTCCCCTCCCAGCACGCCACTCTGTCTGGGTTTGCAGCTGTCTACATCTCCGTAAGCATTTCTCTGTACTTCTCTCAAGGCACTTTGTTTTAAAAATTATCTGATGCGAAATACTTGTTATTTGGCTTGCTGTCCGGGGGAGGGCTCCGAGCTCGGAATTTGGCCCAAACTCCCCCCTCCTTGACTGGGAAAGGAACCAGCCAAGAATTTTTTTTTTTGTTGTGGGTTATGTGTGTGTGGGGGGGTGTTATTGTTTTATTGGTCTTTTTATTTAAAGGAATTAAATAATTAAAGGATTCAAAGGGATTTAAGGGGATTAAGAAGTTCCAGGTCTATTGTAGTTATGAAGTTGTCTAATCAATTTAAATGATTTAAAATATGCACATATTCACTCCAATTCGTATGTCTAAAATGTAAAAACGCAAAACGCTTCTTGTCTCAGCACATTCAAAAATGAATTAGCCTACATAAATCATTTAAATAATAGCATATTTTCAATTCGAAATGGTGAGATTTCATTAAAAAAAGTGATCATGCCACTGTGATTATTGAGCAATCACTGTTATTAGAAGGATCCGGCATCAGCATTAAGCACCGTAGAACCGTGTCAATTGCTGAGTGACCTCTACTGATGGAGTGTAGAGTATATAGGCCACAGTCAGCTTGGTGTCTCCCAGCTGTAGAGCTAGAGATGCTCATTAGTCTTCTTTTGTTAGCTATGCCTCGTTGAACTCAATGTGGGATTCCAACTGTTAATGAAGTCATTCTCTCTGGACTATGAAGAGAAACATTCAAGCTGCTGTAACTACATTTGGAGTATTTTAGTTCATTCTAATTGGAAATTAGTGTTATCCTGTAGAATCTAATTGGCTGACCGTACTTTAAAAGCATGAAAACTGGTTGTTGTAAAAAAATAAATAAACTGAGCCCTTTGACTCAAGTAAAGTGGACTAGCAATTGCATGTCTTTTCCCATGGAAGTACAAGTGTCTTCTTAAATAGCAAACTTAAGTAGCTGCAAGTTGATTTAACTTGTAAGTTCTATGATTAAAGTATCACTATTTTTACTTAATTATATTGAATTAGCTCTAAATTATATTAAAAAAAAATAATATTATAACATTTACTTTAGGGTTTACAATGTAGCGTTAACTTGGAAGAATAGCGAAAAATCAAACTTTAGGTTAAAAAAAGTGTTAATTTGAGAAAGCTGTTTGGGGTCATTTCATATTTTTGGGGTTTTACTAGAGCAGTTGTTATTGTTGTAACACTCGTGTTTCTCTACTCAGATGTACTTCAATGCCGCCATCTCAGACAGCACCAAGCTATTGAAGCCTGTGTTGGTGTTTGCATTTGCCATAGCAGCAGCGCTGGCAAGTCTGACCCAAATCACCCAGTATCGAAGCCACCCGATTGACGTCTACGTGGGTTTTGTGATTGGGGCTGGCATCGCTGTTTATCTAGTGAGTCTTTAATTGTTTTGTAGTTTGCTTCTCTGAACAATTTTTGCTTTGACAGCTTCAATTTTAGGTTAGCAGAGGATATCAAGACTTATTTATCTTCCTTCTTTCACTCTTTTCTAATCTTTTGACTGCAAGCTCTATATTTAGGATTTCTATTCTATTAGAGGAAGACAAATCCTTCAGGATTCATCAGGGACAATTTCACAGCTCCTTTTCACTGTCATCTCTTTGCTCCGTCTCTTTCCTCTGATATGTCTTTGTGTTATAATCTCCATAACCAGTCAAGTGGGTTGAAACAATTTCATAAAGTATAATTTACATTAGAATAGATAATAGGTAAAAGAAAAAAATCAACAGCCAAAAAATGAAAAATAAAATGCAACTTTAAAAGTCTTTAAGCTCTGTATAACGGATGAACAGTAAGTGTTTTGCTTTTACACTACATGACCAAAAGTATGTGGTTTTCTAACTAATGGGTTTGGCTATTTCAGCTACACCCTTTACAAGCATAAAATCATAATACAGCCATACAATCTACTCAGACAAACATTTATAATAGAATGGGGTGCAAAGAAACTGAAAACACACTCCTGGGCAAAAAGAAAAAAGGTCCAAAATGGCTAAACACTAAACTTTTAATTGTCTTAACCACCAATTATTGGTCAGGAAATTAGCTAAATTTAAGCAAATGCACTATTAAAAAGCCATTGCTGTCTCAGAAAACCAAGGACAGAATGAGTTTTTGGCAGAATATGGGAATTTGTGTGTGGAGTGATGAATCACAATGAAGCAATAGTTGCCTGGTGATGCTCCAGAGCGATGCCTTCTAAAATCTGGTGAGAAATATAATAATAAATGCATCTCTACCACAGTGAAGCTTGGAGTAAGAGCTGTTATTGTGTGAGGAGCCTTTTTAGCTGCTGGTATTGGTGAGCTACTTCAGTGTGAAAAGTCATTTAATACTTTGGAGTACAGGAGAATATTGCAGAATTACTTGCTTCCCAGAGGAATTTGGTATTTTCCAAAAAGACAGTGCTCCTGAAAATTGGAAAATCATGCCTGACACCTAGGCCTACATGAACAATGTACAGTTGGTTGTGTGACTGCAAGTCATTCTCTTCAAATGCTATTGAAGTTAGAAACGTGTGTACCAATGTCGTATGTAACTTTAGAGACGGTCCCTAAATGTCCGAATATCGAATATCCAGTGTCAAGCCAACTTTATGCCAGTATTTCACTGGGAATCGCTTAGCGTGAAACTTTGTGCGTTACATTCATATTCTGAGTCCACTTGCCTGTTCCTATATCTAGTATAGCCTACATCCCCAATAAGGTGTGAGTTTGGTCTGTTTTATTACTGTAGTAGTCCATTAAGCGTTAAGTGTCCTGACTGCAGGGGAATCCTGGAGAATGATGTATTGATGGAATCCCGCAGCATTGCTCTGCAATATAAAGTTAAGAAAGCTAAACAACCGAGAGACTTAAAGAACTGTGCAGACTTAAATGTAAACACAGCTTTTGTCTTTATCAGCTTTTCCATACTGGCCCTGATAATCATCACAAATACTGACCGCTTGCTCCATTTTAAATCCGTTTTTATGAATGAATGAGTCTCTCCCCCGTTGCTCTATAGTTTTCTTCGTCAACGCTCGCTTACACCCCCTGGCCTGCTGGTGAGGTCGACTAACAGCTATGGAGATTATCAATCGGCAATCTACTGATATTCCTGACATTCCCGGATGTCAAATGTTGAATTTTCTGTCGAATCTGAACCACTGAATTTGTGGAAGCGAATTTGTAAAGCGAAATAAAATTTCTATTTTTAAACAGAATGAATATTTTGGAAGTGAAATCTGTAAGTTGAACGGATTATTGAATTTTTAATAATGAAAACGTGTGTGAAATGTTTTGAATTGAAATATCCACAGCTAAAATATACAACCATATTGAATTTCAGCCCATAAAAATGCAAGTCCTAAAAATACAATGCATTAAAATGCAAGCAGGGTTAATGCAATGCATATTTTTTTCAAGTAGTGCAATTCAACTAACTTTTTTTGTTTCAAAAACATTTGTCATTATTTTACTTCCATACTCCTGCCAAAATTGCAAAGACAACAACCAAGAAATGGCTTGAGAACAAGTCCATCAGGCTCATGTTTTCGCCTGGTCAGAGTCCAGATTTGAACCCTATAATGAATGTTTGGTCTCACATTAAACTCAAACAAACTGGGAGACAGATAGCACATTAAATTTAAAGGTGCCCTAGAATGTGAAATTGAATTTATCTTGGCATAGTCAAATAACAAGAGTTCAGTACATGGACATGACATACAGTGAGTCTCAAACACCATAGTTTTCTCTTTCTTATTTAAATCTCGTTTTTGAAAAACACCCCTGAAAAACAGGCGAATCTCCACATAACACCAACTGTGACGCAACAGTTGGGATCATTAATATGTACGCCTCTAAAAATTTGCATATGCCAGCCCATGCTCAGTGCCAGGCGGAACTGCGCAGCCGAATCATCAGAAGTTCTGCAGGTGAAGAAACAAGCGAGGATCATAGGGAAAATGGCAGATCTATCTATAATCTATCTATAATCGGATACCGCTACAGTTTAATTCGAAGAAAGTTGCTCTGCCCATTTCACCACGGACTGTTTTTCTAACCTGGAACAATATCAAGCAGCCAGGCTTCTCTCGGCGTCTCAAACGGACGAAGGGGGCAATTTCAACTAACGTTATATTCCCGCAAGCGGTAAGAAGTGATTTTATTAACGATAATTTACACTGTGTTATCTAGATCCAGCGCGATATTTTTTTTTTTCCTCGAGAGACATCGTGGCTTGCAAACGAGCGAACGAAGCATGGCAGTTGCTCAGTTTGGATGTAACTACAAATGAACACAAAAATATTTTTTTAGCTCCTTCATCCGAGCCTCTGGAGAACCAGTGGGTTATGTGAATTTCTGATGTGTAATTGTTCAAGTTCAGACAGATAATCTTTCTCTCAAAGTCGTTCAACACTGTTTATGCATCAGTAAATCGCATTGCAGTGATAAGATCTTCATTCACGCGATCAACAGGCTGTCATCTGCTCAATGCTGGAATAGATCTAAATACTTAAAAAACTTCTCATGATTCGTTAATCCCGATAGCTGTAATAGTAAAAACGTATAATAGCTGTAATAGTAAAAGTTTTCCAGATAGGTCCACATGTAATGCCAGATATTTCATATGCAAGCATGTCAGCCAATCACAGCAGTGGGCAACAACACTGAAGTCTCACAGCAGACACGCCCCTTCAAACAGAGTGTTCAAACCAGGTGATGAAATCAGGCTAGGAAATATGCCTTTTATTTCTAAATTATAACAAATTTTGATCTAAAAAACATACTAACATTATAAGGGCACCCCAGGAAACATAATAAAATAATAAAATAATCCATTCTACGGCACCTTAACTAAAAGTAAAATAAAAGTTTAAATAAACTAAGACTAAAAATCTCTGAAAAAACTCAAACCAAACTAGTTACAATGAAACTGAAATAAAAATAAAAACTGAATTAAAATTCTAAACCATGGACTACCCTGCTATATAAAGGCAAAATATAACTGCACACTTCAGCATTTTATTTTTCCAGGCGTTTCAGTAACAGGCCTTTGTCAGTCCTGCTTTAACACACCTTCCTATTTTCAAGTAATCCTGAACACCCTGATTAAGTAAACTCTGCATAAACTTTTTAGAGGAAAACTTCCCACAATAAAAGCTGTAATAGCAGCAAGAACCAACTCCCTATTAATGCCCAATGTTCCGAAATTAAATATTAAATAAGCACATATAGTGTTTAGTTGTCCACATACTTTTGGTGTATGTGCAATCTAATTAATTTGTCTTCATGTTGTAAAAATGTCTGATTGATCAGTGGACTCTCATTAACCTTACAATAACAAGTGTTTCTCATATTCCAGGCACTATATGCGGTTGGAAACTTTAGGTCACCTGAAGAGGCCTCCCCCAGGCCATTGAAGCAACCCCATCCTCCACAAAAAGATCCTCTAAGAGAACTGACACAGCGTGGCCATGACTCTGTGTATCAAAAGGCCCATGCTTCTGAGAGCAACGATGAGCTATCAGCCCCGCCTCATGTTGCTGGCCTGAACCGTAAGGTGCGTCGAGAGAAAGCCTCAATGGGCAGCCTGAAGAGAGCTAGTGCAGATGTCGAGCTTTTGGCTCCTCGCAGCCCGATGGGGAAGGAGACCATGGTGACCTTCAGTAACACACTGCCCCGTGCTAACACCAACGCTATGGAGGAGCCTGCTCAGCGTCACATGACCTTCCACGTGCCGATGGACTCTCAGCGTTCTAAACAGCTGGTGTCCGAATGGAAGCAGAAATCAATGGAGATGCGCAGTCTCAGCCTTAGGGATGAGGAGGAGGAGGGAGCAACTGCGGAGGGAGTTGATGGAGTTGAGGAGGAAGCTTCAGATGAGCTGGGCATGCCGTCCTCCCTTTATCCTACTGTGCAAGCCAACAGGGGAGCAACGACAGCAGCAGGTGGTGCCAGGGTGATGATACCTCAAAGGCCCGGTGCGCCGCAGTTGGTTCATATCCCAGAAGAAGCCACCAGACCACCACCAGTGTCACCTAAAAGCGTCACCACAAGGGCTAAATGGCTGTCCATGACAGAGAAAGGAGGTCCAGTACCAGCTGCCACACCAGAACCCCCACGGCTGCCCAACCAGCCAAGGGTTATGCAGGTCATTGCCATGTCTAAGCAACACGGTCCAGTTACCATCACCACACCAAAGTCCTCTGAGACCGCCTCGTCCTGTGCTACCTCCAGCACTGGTTCAGAGTCTCCGTACTACCGCATCCCATCGGAGCCAGACAGAAGCAGCATTGTCACGGTAGACGCTCATGCTCCTCATCACCCAGTGGTCCGTCTGTCTTCAGGCAACGGGAACACCTGGGACTGGAGAAGCACCTCCAATGGTAGCACAGAGGTCCATGAGACTAGTCGGACACTGCCCAGGCAGGAATGTGTGCGTGATTATCGTCCCATGAAAACAGACTCCCTCTGTTCCTCTACCAGCGAGCCTGACCCAGGGATCCTGCCTCCGCCACCTCATCCTGACCTGCTCTTGGACAGCAGCCTCAGCCGAGATTCCTCACTTCACCGTAACTCCTCAATCTCAGCTAAAGACTGGGAGCCCGGACAGCCTCACCCAGAACCGGACCACTTCTTTAAGAACTTGCAAACAAACAGACAATTTAAAGACTGAGGAGTTTTTTTTTTTTTTTTTTTTTTGGAGGACTCCAATGTGAATAATTGTGTTTTCAGTGGATGGTTAGAGAATACAGCCTTCTTGGTAATCTCACATTGAGCATCTGGGGTGGATTAGTGCAGTGGAGCACCAAGAGGATCACACAGACTTGAGGAGGCTGTTCAGTGTACATGCACAAACTGTGAGGCCCCACAAACCTCAGAAAAATAAAATACAAAATCAAGTTGTAATTAAAACATGTTTATGCTCTTTTACATCTTTACAATTTTACACTACAGTGCAGAAAATGTTTCCTCTTTCAAGATCAAGCTAAGTTCACATATGCCAAGACCAAACAACCAACCATATTTACATTTTTATTTGAGGTTTCATTCATACACAATGATTTACATTGTATTGTACAAGAGGAAATCATGTTACAGTTATCTAATGACTCACCGGGGACAGATTTATTGTGGGAATAATGGCTTTGCTGTGTATGGAATCAGTTTTAAGTAGGCCTAGTCACTTTCTCCTTTTTATACTAAAATATGAAGTACTGTTCCTTGTTTGTGCGTGTTGCATGTGTGTTTATTTATGTGTCTTCTAGACTTTGGATGGACTGTTACATATCAGCAGGGATGGCCTCTTTCATTTTGCTGCCCACTGTTAAGGTTTTTGTAACAAACTTTGAAAAATAAAGTTGTAATAATACTATGTGCTTTTAGTCAATTTTTAGATAATTGTTTTGTGTCAAAATCAACTGTATGAAAAACAAGTGATTGTGTTTATTGCTTTTTTCCTAAACTTTCCTAAATTTATATTCAGACAGTTTTGATGGATTATAATTTCACAGTAATAAATAATTTATTTTTATAATTGTTTCAGAACATCAACATCCCGTGCATGTATGCCTTCCGCTAACAATATAATCTGCATTGGTATATTTTATATAATAGTTAAACAATGTTCAATCATTTATTTTTTAGGGAAAAACATACCGTAATTAACGTGTGTGAGTACATAAGTACATTAAAAAAAATCAGCAAATATTTCTTAAAAAATTAGGTCTGGGAATTAAAACCCATTTTATGGGGAATTTTCAGAGACATCATGATTTGTATACTGTACAAACTGTATATTCTATCCCCTAAACCCAACCCTATACCTCTAAACAGCCCTCTAAACTTTCCTAATTTTTTACATGTTCAAAAAAAAAAAGTAAAAAAAAAAACTGCTATCTTTAATGAGTTCACCAAAGAGATGACTAGACATAATAAACACGACTGTATTATTTAACAGATAATGATTAGAGCCTTTGAAGACACAAAAATCTTCAAAGAGGCCTCTATCTAAAGAAAGGACTGTCATTATTAAAACAGCTGGAGAGAATATCGCGTGACATGTCTGTTTTAAAGACAGTGATCAAATCATATACTCATTTCAGAATAGTACATTAAACATTCAGTGCCAAGTCAGACTGTGACTCAATATTGCAGCTATACAAGAAGAGTGAATGTTCCCTTAGTGGGTCATAAAAAGAGCTGCAGCCAAGGCTGGCATGACTGTTACAACAGCACAGACTTGACCTCCTTGTGGTGATTCAACACAAGAAGAAAAAGGCAGGGATTGAGCTTTTGACAGCAATGGGGAAAGATATTTTTCTTTTTTGTTCTTTTGGAGATGTATGCAAGGATGGAAGATTAGCAGTAAGATGACTTTAAAACTGTTATGTTTTCCAATATCATGTGATTGAGGAGACATAATCCTAAGCAAGTCAAGACCACACTTGTTCTATCAATCAAGACCACAACTGTCATGCAGGACACAATGTTTTTTGGGTTTTTGACTAGAGATCTATGGTATTGTAGAATTAAGGAATTTAGACCAAGTAGACCAAATCAATGAGATGGAATTATTCATGTTACAATTAATGTCAGACTACAAGTTCTCTATGTGGCTTTGAATGGTTGGTACACTAATATGAGTACAGTATATGATTAAGTGTAGATGGTGAAGAAGTGTATTCAGCAGCTAATTTAAGTAAAATATGAATACTTTTTGATGGTTGTGATGGTTATTAAACGGGCATTGTTTCAGGTTAAGACAACAGTTGTCTGCTCACATGGTTGGACATTTTACTTCATGCCACAAAGTACCTCAAAGACACCTCCTGGAAGAAGCATCTCTGTGACCTACAAGAAGTTCTTGCAGGATGTGGATTAACCATTTATCAAAGGAAATGAAGCACAAGAGAAGGTGAAAAACCTGGACTTATTAATCGACAGATTAATCCACAAATGGAGAAGCTGGCACAAATTACATGAGCACAGATGGAAGGGTAACAAGTTGTACTGTCCCTCATTTTGCTTCAATAACAAAAGGTATTAATGTTCACTATACTAGTGAATGTGTGAAAGCATTTGAGTAGCTTAGCTTTAGCTTCTCAAATGTTTCCTCACATTTATATATCCTCTAATCAGTTTCCTATTTATCAAGAGTGCATTGTGTGAATACTTCATACGAGAAGGTAATGAGAAACCTCACACTGCTTTCACTTGTACTAGCTCTTCAGAACAAATGAATAAAATTGTATTTGAGTGACAAGTATACAACACAAAAACTGAAATTACAGTGATGTGGAAAATGCAACTTGACTTGGCCTGCTCTCATTTACCTGTGTGCCTTGCATCTCACAGTCACAATACACAGTGTAGGCGATCTGAATGGTGATTTTTGAGCATGAGTGAAATGATTTGAATTTGCTTGCAGATGCATGAAGATTTTAAATAGCTACGTCGCTGTGAGCATGTCCTGCAGGCTGACGCTCTGACACAGTTACACTGTTCTTACAACAGATAATTGGGAAGACTGTATGCTTGCTTGTTTATGTGTTCATGTTGTGCATTCACAGGCAGATAGAAAGAGAGGTAAAGTCAGCATGAATTGTTTGTTAATTGCCTAAACATCACTTGCATTACTGCTACTGCTCAGAGACTCACCTGCAGTGCTTCTTTCATTTCAATCAATCAGTTTGTAAAGAGTGAGGTATGTGGCCTCTACAGACACATCTCATTGAACAGGCCAGCAGGGGTTTCTATAAAATCTATAAAATCACGCATGGCTTTTTGTTTATTCAAAATGTCATTAAGTGAGTCATATAAAGCTGTCTGTAAGAGGAAACTAAGTTTTATGCTGAAAAGATTTGCTTGTCAAAGTAAATTTGCCCACATCAAAATATATCATTTCACATAATTTTTTTCCCGCATTTCATGTGTGGGGCTCTAGAAACCCTACATTTCAAATGGAACGAGTAGATTTTCCATAATTCCATGGCAGTGTTTTTGATGTTTTTTTTCTTCAGTTTATAAGAAAAGAAAATTACAAAATATATTTTTTTCTCCAGTTTTTACTTTTTCATTCTTCAAGAAAATGGCTTATCTTACCACAATTTTCCCAATGCTTTGGATTGTTAAATAATAATAAATAGATTATTCACACATAATCCTAAAATAGGTAGTAAATAAATAAATGCCTCTTACACCTCTTCTTGTAGCATGAATTGAAAAAATAATAAAAAGTATTAACCAAAAAATGTGCTTCATGCAGTAAAATCTAAATTAATTGATTTTATTCAAGTCAAAAATAGGGTTATATCAGGGAGAAAAGCCCTTTTTTTATTTTTTATTTATTTTTTTCGTTTTTTGTAAAGTGGAGCTTCTTATACTATTGCATAGTCCTAAAATCTGCTGTTGAGTCTCCACTGAATGATTCCTACACCCTCTCCTAGCTCAAAACCCAGGTGATTTGTGTGGCACAGATGCTATGAACATAAATAGCAGGAAGCTGGTGAAAAAAAAAGGTCCTATACACAGGCCAACAGTTTGTGCACTGCATGACACACCACTCATTTTCACAGAGATAACAGTAGCAAAGGATCTCAAATTTCATGTATTATCTATAGTCCAGTCTGAGTTACAGAAAAGAGAGAAGTGAAAGCCTCCAGACTACATGACACCACAACTTCTTGAATTACATTAATCTCTTTCTGCAGGCCTTTCTGTTTTTATGCTTCACAAAACAGCAGCTTCACTCTAAATTCCCATAACAGTAATACATCAATTATCAACCAAAACCATCATTCAATGCCCCTGAACATGGCCTTCAGCAGAAAACAAATCTCTCACATCTTAAAAAACCTTGAGCATTAGATTTAACTCAATTTATTCAATAATAAGTATGAGCGCGATACAGCGCTTGTTTGATCTTTACGTGTAATAGCCCTATGGCAAACCCCTGCTTCTGCAGTACTAACAGGCTTGAGATTGAGTCTCCAGTTCCTTTTTCTTTTACCTCTACCCCTCCTCTCTTAGAACTGAGACTAAACGAATTGGCCTTGTACAGTGGAGCTTGAGCGTTGACCTTCAAATGTCAGAAACAGACTAGTTCATAGGCCTATTGAAGTTATAAGAGGGATATCTTTATTTCCTCGCATTTATGCTGGTTCATAAACACAAATATGCATGCAGAACTAGTCAAATGTGGGTTGCAACAGCTACGCTAAGCCTTTATGAGTCATATTGTCCCAGAAGAACACCATTCATTCACATTTAGTTATATCTTCCAATGCTAATTAATACCATTTCATAAGCAGAGGCCAATGAAATGGTGTGCATTAAAAAAAAAAAAATGGTTTGGTCTACAAGTGCAGACTAAAGAAAATACAACTCTGTCCTCAAAGGTAATTCATGTTATTTTTAGAGGATGCAACACATTGGAATCTCCCTGATGCAAGTCAAAGAAATTGTTCTACCTTTGTCATAAAAGATGGATTACATTTATGCTAATGCTATTGTTATTGCATCTAATTTCATCACTGTGAACTCCCAGTTGAAGATGTTTTCAACACCTTGCATTTTGTTCTCACTGCAGATTACAACATTTATTCACTCAGGAATTATCTTATGATTCAAACGTATAGGCCATTTGTGAATGATGCACTCTTGGGTTTGGGTTGAAAAACATGGATTTCATGAATGGAGCCTTTACGCCCCCTACAGGAGATTAAGTTATTAGGGTATACAAATATCTATGATTCAAGATAGTATTGAGGGATATAAAGAGAGGGAGTGATATTTCGCTGTTTTACTTGAATTTATAACCAATAAGAAATCAGAGGACACGATATACTATATTTAAATATACAATATTTAAATGTTGGACTATACAACATTTGAATATTCTTCAGCGATTGTGTATTATCGTAAACACAAACTTAACAGGCATAATAAGTAGAAGAATTTGTAAAGAGCAGATAGGCTACACTAAATTGGTTGTTGACTCAAATCAAACCTCACAAAGCAAATATGGAAAACTATTACAACAATTCCAACAACACTCCAGTAACAATCAATGTCTACTCCGAATGCAA
The DNA here is from genome assembly GCF_963993115.1 of Abramis brama. Lineage (NCBI taxonomy): Eukaryota > Metazoa > Chordata > Actinopteri > Cypriniformes > Leuciscidae > Abramis > Abramis brama. Next base: position 21,549,670 of record NC_139969.1, on the reverse strand, counting down.
AAATGGGGTTTGAGATCGCTGATGTTTCTGACGTCAGAAACTATCTTGTAACCAATCACATCAACGTGTGATCGTCGGTGGGTGTCTCTCAAACAGAAGGCTACATCCTACAAAGGCTGCCACGTTTCAAATGTCACTGAAGGCCATCTCACTTTGAAAGATCCTTGGAAGGCAGCCTTCGTTTCGCGTCCTTCGTTCGGCCTGTTTTGAAGGATGCATCAGATCTATCCTTCGCAGCCTTAAATCACCCACAATCCTTTGCACACATTCCAATTCACGAAAATAAACTGATGAGTCGGAACTGTAGCTTGTGTGAGTTTATTAAGAAATGTAAGACTAAATGTTTTCGTACATGAAAGCATATATGTTATCTTTTGTTTTGCAGTAAATTAATCACTAACACTAAACTGACAATAATGTAAACCACTGGGAGACTGCAGACGGCTGTTATTCAGTGTATTACATTAATAAAAAGCCAGTTAATATAAAGATTTGTAATACAAAGTATTTTTTCAAAATTAAGTTTTAATAGTATTTTTCAGAACATGTGTGACGTAGCCATGCGCTCTTCTAGACCGTCTCATACTAGCATTTAATTGCTGAGGAGGACACTGGCCTACAAGTCTCAGAAGGACTGGACTAGGAAGGACGCAGTCTTGGTAGGATGCAGCCTTCGTTTGAGAAGCACCCAATCCAGTGGATCTCTGAGCTGATGTGAATGGGGGTGGGGCTAATTTGCATATTGATAGAATCGCGCATACTAAATGAGGCAAGGGTGTAGAGTGACATTCAAACTATTTTAAGGCATGAAGAAATTTTAAATATGTAACGTTTAAATATGTAATTTTGGTGATCAAAGATGAATTTTAAGGGATACAATTATTGACTACAGGGGGACTTTAGCCTACTATTTTTTCCTTTCAGTAAACTTTTTCTTTAACTTTCACAGTTTAGCATTAAATCATGCTGGGATATTTGCTGAAACTGTCCAATCATATCCAAATGCAGCCCTATACCTAGAAAATTTTGCTATTGGTAAATTACTAGAAAATGAAGAAAGTGCAGTAAATACTAAAACTATTTGTGCTCGTCCTGCTCGCAACATTAATAAATTAAAATAATATAATAACAAATACCAGATTGCAACATCAAGCAACATAACCGTATTTTCAGCAAGCTTTTTTCACGGAAAATTCAAAATAATTGAAATAAAAATAACCATTTTAACAAGTTCTGGTTTAAGTTTGAGGATGATACACACAAAACAAGCTTTTTATGTACAGCCAAAATACCTAGCTGTAACTATGTGTGTGAAGCAACTGCACCAGAAGCCTTGCACATTCTAGTTAAAAATAGCGCCCCATGCACGTTAAAATAAGGTGGATGTAAATTAAAGAAATTGTAAATGCTGAATAGAGTGCTGCAGTTATGATGTATTTTTGTAGGCCAACCCAGAATTTGCATCACACTGGTTCCCTTGACAAAAAACTATTTTTTTTGCACACAAAAAAGAAGAAAAAGCTCTGTGATCAACAAAAGTTTATGATGCACATTACACAATTTGTCCAAGATAATTTTCACAAATGAAAAAAGCGGGCTAATGCGTGGATGATTTGTGATTAATGTCCCCAACAACATCTGTAGTTACCATAGCAACTTGTGAGCAAATGCCTTTTTCAAGATACATTAAAGCTTTAAAAAAATCACGGGGTATGTGTTCACCACAGACCTTATTTCAGACTTTTAACAATAATCCCATTAAATAAAAAAAAATAAAATAAAAAAAACATTGACTTTGGGACGATGGAACCTGAAGTACTAAATGCTAACTTGTTTCCAGGTTTTGACATACAAAAATACATCATACTTGCAGCACTCTTTACTCAGGACTCTCGCCCTGTAGCTAAAAGAGACGATCAATTGCTTGTTAACTGTGGAATGCACAATTAGCTGGCCTGACATTTTTTTATTGTATGATTAAAAGGGTTAGTTCACCCAAAAATTAAAATTCTGTCATTAATTACTTACTCTCACGTCGTTCCAAACCCATGAGACCTTCGTTCATCTTTGGAACACAAATTAAGATTTTTTTGGATGAAATCAGAGAGGTTTCTGAACCAGCCATCGGCAGCAGCGTCATTGCAACTTTCAAGGCCCAGGAAAAGACCTTTTTTGGGGTGAAGTAATCCTTTAAGCTAAAAAAACACATTTTATTTCACATTGTTGTTGGGTTTTAGTTGTGATTTGAAATGTTTCTTCAACATAATTGTCTTGACCAACAGTTTTGGATTTTTTTGTCTTTAACCATTCAAGTAGATTGGAAATCCACACAATTTGCAGTCATTTTGGGTTTGGGTCTGTTTGTGGTCTATACCTGGAGAAATCTATCCCTTAGCATTTCAGTTAACCACAGTGGCAGTTGTTTGGCTAGCAGATCAAAAATGTATAGGCTATTTAGAATAACTACATGTTTTTGAATAGGTTTCAATGGAGAAAAATGTTTTTTGGCCCCATGTAGTTCCGGTAAATACCAGCAGGGACTAAGGGGAACATGTTAACCAACCAAACTTTGACCTCTTGTTTAAAAATCCTATGTAAACATTCTCTTCACATGTGGAAAAAAGCAGTGTTGGGTTGCCCTTTTACCTGCATATTGTGAGGTTGTTTTTGAATTTAAAATTTGGTCTAAAACTGTTAAAGATGGTGCTGAGGTGAACTGGAATGTTTATTTGATTGTTCCACCTAATTCTGTGGCTAAGTAAATATTACAGTAAAATTTAACTTTATTAACTTAATAAAATCTCTGAATATCATTTAGGCCTACTTGATTGTTTGAGTTATACATACCAAAATAATTGACTAAAAATCCAACAGTTAATTTTATCTAAAATTTACAGTTCTATTAAAGTTTTTTTCACTAAAATAATTTAGTATTTGACTAACCAATTATTTATTTATTTATTTATTTATTTATTTATTTATTTATTTAATACACTTAATATATTTGTGAAATTTCTATCAAAATATTTGAGAATGGAGAATTAAACTGATCTGTTTCAAGAAACAAAAATAGTCCTTTAATTCAAATCAATATTATTAATATATTTAACACACTCTTAAGAAATTGAGTAAGTTTACTCAATTAAAACAAAGCACCCCTCCCCCCACCCTCTGACGTGACGACAACTCAATGGTTGAGTGAGCGCGGGCTCTTTGAATTTGTCAGGATCTTGCTCTTACTGTCTTGTCTGTTTTGTCATTGTTTAATGTTTCCTTGTTGGTTTTGTGTCTGAGCACATGGCTCTGTCTTTGTTTGTGTTTGCCATGTGCTCCTCTTGTCCTGCCTCCTTGTTTTCTGTTACCACGCCCCCTTGTTTAGTTCTCATCTTGCCCTCATTTCACTAATTGTGCTCACCTGATCCTCATGTGCTTTGGTCCCTTTCATTAATTGTGCTCACCTGATCCTTATGTTCTCTAGTCCCTTTATATTGTGCTTCTTTTCCCCTTGTCTTTGCTGGTTCGTTTTGGTGTGTTGTCTGGGTTCCATGTGTGTATAAGTTTCCACAGAAATTGACAACGTCTGGAGATCGTTTGGAGTTATTTTCATTCTGGTTCCTGTTTGGCTTTCACTCAGCATTATTCACGCCACTCATCCTCTCCGTTGTTTATGTCCTGGTCGCCCGCCGGTTAAACGTGGTGTTTTGAGTATGTGGTGCACCTCATCTGTACAAACTGTCCGTAATAAACTGTTTGCTCTCTGTTCATTCTGCGCCTGGGTTCTCTCTCTCTTTGAAGCGTGACAGAATTCTCTTCAGTCTCCAGAACTTTCTCTTTTCTTAGCATCGCAGAATTGGTGCATTTCCTCTGAAATTTAGTTGTGTGTATGTTTTATTTTATCTTTAAAATCCTTACTGTGCTTTAAATTTTATTTAATGCAAAACAACATAGCCTAGCCTACTGGGACGCAATGAGTCACCAAACGAGTGTCACGTCTGTCTTTTCGCTGATTGAAATGCCTAATGCCTTGCATAAAACACGATTTTATTCCTAAAGATAATGAATATAATTAATTTAGATGATAAAATATCCTCAGTACTGTGCACTGTTTGTTTATTGGCAGCTTATGGAGTCAGTCGCGTCGTAGCATCTTTCGCTATAGTGAAACGCAGAAGAACGGCGATCCGAAGTTCCCCCGCAGAGCGCGAGTCCATCTCAGGCACGAGAACCAGCGGATAACAGACCGGTTGATTAGCTACACTTGAATTACTTTTTAAAATTTTTAGTTTTTACTTCTAATATTTTTGTTATATAAATTTAAATGTAGGAAGTGTTGTACACATGTTAAAACAGTATACAACAGTATATTTGTGTACCAAATAGTTATTCAGATCTACTTCATATTTTTACTTACATTTACTCAGTTCATAATGGCATATGTAATTCATTTCATTGCCTTTATTAAATGTAATCAATATTTTTAAGTGTAAAACTGTTTTACCAAAAAAATTGAGTAAATCATAGTAAAAGTTTTTAGAGTGCAGAGGATAGTTAACGAATGGAACCTAGTTGTAAAGTGTCACTGGAAAAATATGTCTTAATGCTGATATGGCATGTATTTTCATTGTATTGATTGATATACTGAACTACAGAGAATTTCTAACCTCAATTTCCAACAATTTTAACATAACCATCAATCTAAGTTTCGAGTCTGTGTTTACATCGTTTATACAGCCCCTCAAGTGTCCGGAGGGAGGCGTATCCAAGCATCTCATCTCACTCTCACTAGGAGGAGGAGAGGCCAGACATTGCCCTAAACTCTCTCGCGGAATAAGTGTCGCGCGGGAAACAAAGGCTTGGCTGCTGTGGAGTCAACAGTCGCGCGCTCCATCCTGAAGCCATGTGAGAGATCTGCTGCTGCTGCTGCTGCAAAGGGACGCCACAACACATTCACCGTCGGGTTGAGCGCCGCTCCCCGGAAAACAGACCACGCGTCCTCGCCGTATTTGCAACACGAGAGAATAACCGAATTAATGCCCATCATTAGATAGTAGCAGCTCAGTCATATTGATCGCCTGTGTCATTTACGCCTCCGAGCGGGGGTTTGGTTTTTTCTAAGCGGGCGCGAGAGAAACATTCGCTATCGAAAGGGAACGGGTCTGGCCATTGAGTAAGTATTCATTTTAGAACAATTGTTATTTTCCTGCGGGTTTTATTGTGTTTCGTTTCCTGACATCTCTGCTTTGCTGATATAGTAGGCTTGGTTTTGCAATGGCGCTTTAAATCGTCTGAATGTCTTGAATAGGCTACATTGCAATAACCGCGAAAATAACAGGATTGAAATGTAAAGTAGCAATGCGAAATAAGTGACATTTACCTCTTCGAAGAGAGTACAAACGGGTTAATAAGATATATAAAGGTTGCGTCTTTCATAATATGTTTACATACATTTTAGCACAAGCTTTCTGTAATGGCCCAATAACACGCTGGTGCGTTTTGCAGCGCATCCCCTTGTTGAAGAAGCAGTACGTGCTCGGGTGTGGGAGAACCACATCTAGTAATACTGATGAAACTGGGTGGGATGATCCAATATGGCCGTGCAGACCTGGATTTAGCAGCATATGATGTTAAATATTTTGGTACGCAATTGGATTTTGGTCATTTTATAGTTCTGAAATCGGAAAATAATTTCCCCGCGCGCGCAATCAAATAGGCTTCACGTTGGGCTTTCACTTCTGATGCGCCCCCCTCTCCGTGTCAAATCTTCACAAATCTTTACAAATCTTCCATCGTGCGTTCATTCCTCAGCTGGAAACGCTTTATTTTCGCCAAGAGCAAGATGAGAACCATGAAGCGTTTTGTATTATACACATTACGTAAAACAGTTTGTTGTTTATCTTTAATAACTGAAATGTATCATTTTGTGTGGAGAATAACAAGACGCACATGAAGGGGGAATGGGAGAGTGATGTCAACCCTATTACATATCCATTGCCAAAGCTTTGTGAGTCAAATTTACGCTTCCATGAACATTTGAGGCACTAGGTCATTGGAGCCACCAAAGCATGTTCCTGGGAAAAAAATCAATGAAGTGCTTCTGAAATTGGGGTAGGTGCTCTATTCAGTGCATTATGAATTGTGCAAATAATATTTAGGGTATGGCAATAACCACAAAAAATTCTGGAGGGGTCTCCTAATTTAATTCAGCTTTAGAATTAGAAAATTAGAATTATCAAGGATTTTCTTATGAATAGTTTAAAGTATAATTTATAATTAAAACAAGTTGGTTAAAACATTAAAACATGTGGTTAATAACACTTGCAGAGGCATTCACATATTTGTTTGAGCAATTAAGTGTGAGAGGTATTGCTAGAATGTGAATATTGTCTTGTGTGAATACACCCCTTGAAACTTACACTTACCTACATATTAAAAAATATTAAAGCTGGCATGAAATGAAAATGAAAAGCTCTATTTTTTTAAACCTTGTAATGTTAATTCAAAATGTCTAAAACAACAGACTTCTTTCTGATAACTTATGCAGGTCTTCTCCAGTCATTTAGTCCGATTAAACCCTGCCCCTGAAACCTTGTGTATATTTTACTAACATCATCATTCATTCTGATTGCATTAATTCAGCATAAATTGTATGTAGTCTTCAAACTTCAATACTTCAAACATGATTTTTGAAGCTGCTGATGTGTTTTTAAATAAAAATGCTACTGACAGCTACTAAAACTTGCTCAAATTTTAAATGTTTCTAAGCTTATATGGGACTCACAAAAAATGTCTGTGCCAGTTTTCCAACACAGCAACCCTTATCTGCCTGGGTCCCCAGCCCACATTGCTTGCTGAGAAGCATTTATAATTTATAATTAGAGACTATTGGAAAAATTAAGATTTCCCAATCAGTCAACTCAGTGGCACAAGTGCATTAAAATATTTTACATTGTTGCTTAAATATGACTACTTAAAGGAGAACTCCAGTCAATTTTAACATTGAGCTAATTTTTTTGTACATTTGGAGTGCTGTCAGTACAGAGAACAACGACAAAAATCGGTGTTGCCTACACCGTGTTATCCTCTTTTTAAAATTTACACCCTGTTGACTTCAATGGGGCAAGTTTTAAACCTGCTTTTAGCCTCTTAACATCCTTGATGTGTCATTACAAGTGCACAGGTCATGTGAGTGATTCCTTCGGAGTGAACACGGGTGAATCTGACTGCAGTAGATGTGAAAGATATGAATAAAAATGATGTTATTTCAGCCAGCGCACATACCTGTATTTACATCCTGTTTTCGGTCAAAGTCCACAGTAATCGATTGTCGAGTTCACACGCGTGATCTTAGGTAACTAAACCTATGCGCGTGAATTCGACAATCGATTACTGTGGACTTTGACCGAAAACAGGATGTAAATACAGGTATGTGCACTGGCTGAATAAACATCATTTTTATTCATATCTTTCACATCTACTGCAGTCAGATTCACCCATGTTCACTCGGAAGGAATCACTCACATGACCTGTGCACTTGTAATGACACATCAAGGATGTTAAGAGGCTAAAAGCAGGTTTAAAACTTGCCCCATTGAAGTCAACAGGGTGCAAATTTTAAAAAGAGGATAACACGGTGTAGGCAACACCGATTTTTGTCGTTGTTCTCTGTACTGACAGCACTCCAAATGTACAAAAAAATGTTTGTAGGAGTTCTCCTTTAAGTATTACGCAAGTGGCCAAATGGTCACATGGGATCTGTCACTTCATGGGTGTGGCCAACTGGCCATCCAACAGCAAGGAGTCCTGACAGCTGCGGTGATTTGACACGGTTAAAATTGAACAGCTCTGGATCGTCACTGATGTTTTAACCTCTCACCTATATCTCTTCCTTTCTCTATCAGAACTCTGTAGCATATAATTGCCCGTAACAGACTCTCCTCATATACTCAAGCCCTTCCTGCTCACTCCAGCCGTTATGACAATATCTTAATGACTGCTACAAAACATGAGTGTACACTTAATGACTCACTTTTTCACAAATGGCCAATTTACAGGAGACTTTTTTTAAAATAGCTAATGCCCATTTAAACATGTTTGAAAGTGGTTACGGACTACATTCGCTTAGGGTGGAAAATACTCTTCAGTTTTATGAAGGCAGTTATCTCTAAAATCTCTAACTGTTAACCAGAAGGTTCCAGTGAGAGAGACCACTGAAGTGTTACCAGCTATTATGTGTGACCTACATTCTATATGCTTGAAATATATATATGCATGCGTCAACAGCTTTAGAAGGCATCCTCCCTTCCTTTTCTTCTCCCCATGGTTGATTGGGCCCCGGCTCATGGCATGTCTAAAAAAAAAGGAGTGCATGAAACTATTGGTGCCGTCCTTTACCAGCCAAGCTGGACCTTCTCAAAATCCTCATGTTGAAGTTTCTCAAGTCTCCCTCCCACATTCCTCGCAATCAAATAGCACTTAGTATGTAACACAGTGTGTTTCTGTCAGTCCGTGAGTTTGTTCGGGTGGCCTTTTTAGCTCTTAGAGGATAAGTTTTGATATCTTGAACATGCATAATTTGTGATGCACAAATGCGGACATGCGCACAATTAAGCATTTCAATGGGCTTTAAAAGCTTGCCCTCTCACAACGGATTTAGTTTGTAAATAACTGACAGTCATGAACTAAATATGATTTCCTTGACAATAGTCGATGCTAAAATTCATAAGCAAATTACTTTTCGTGCCATCAGTTGCATGCACATTCAAGCTCCGATGATATCCCTGTTCTTGGCTCATTTTGGATCACTGAATGAATGGCCCTGTTTACACCTGGTATTAAGATGCGTTTTGGTCGATCGGATCACAAGTAGACGAGGGAGACCCATATCCATTCACACCTGGTGTTTTAATCCGTTTAGCATTGTCCACTTGTGATCCAATCAACCAAAACTCATCTTAATACCAGGTGTAAACAGGACCAATGAGTTGTTGACTCAAGAACAGATGCAATTGGATCAGTCCAATTCGCAAATGAATTGTTCAGTGTTATTTGTGAACCAATTCAACCTTTACAGGTTTAGTGTAAAGAAGCAACTTGTTCACAAATCGGACATCACTCTTGTGTTTCAGAGGGGAGGTGATATCTTCAGTTTGAAATAATGAGGAACAATATGCTTTTATGAAATGTAGTCAAGAAAAAAGTATGATGTTATGCTTTGGAATGAAGTAAAAATAAAATAAATACTTTTGACTGTCCACCACTGTTCAGATGGTATGATTTGGTCAATGTTTTGGAGTATATCCTACAAGCCATTAAAATCTACGACTCTCAGGAGAGATTTACATCACCATTCCTGCATCTGAGGAATGAAGATGGGCTTGCTTTTTTGTAATTTACATTGTAATTTGTAATTGGAACCCAATGCATAAATAGGACCTGACATTTTTGTCACATCAAAGTTTATTGCATATACACAAAAAAAGGAAGCCTTTGGTTGATGTTATGGCATGTTTTTTATGCATTTTATTTTCTCTGTAGAAATCTAGCCACGATTATCTATTGGCTGCTCTTTGTCACTTTTGGCATTTTAAACACTTTTGTTGGCCAGTGAGTGAACCAGTGAAAAGGTCACAGCATGGCTTCAGTGTGTTGCCCAGCAGTGGACTAGAGAGGGGAAACAAGCTGTAAGATAAGTGCACCCACACTGGAGACTTCACAGATTGGATAAAGCTGGCCAGCGTTGTGTTTTTCCTGGACTCCCAAGTGCTTTTCCAATGCTGTCAATGAGATGTGGCGAAAGGAAATGGCTGCATGGTGTTGAAACTTTTCAAAGAGTTTCTCCTCAGTCTTCCATTCCTAAACCACTGATGCAGTGCTTTTCTAATTTGCATAGAGTTTCAGAACGAGTTAAATTTATTACAGATAAGTAAAAAAAAAAAAAAAAAACCTACTAAAGAACTGGTAAGATTATGTTATTGAGTGGAAGAGGATTATGAAACAAGAATAACACATTCGTGAAAATCATCTGAAGTGGCCATTTAAATATGGTCAAGTTCAAAGGTGTCTGTATGCTAGAGATTATACAGAGACGTTTGGTGTTAGACTAGGTTTCCTACAGTCTTTAGAAACATCAAGGAATTCTTACATTGTGATTTCCAGGGCTGGAAAAGTTATGGAAATCAATAAAAATATTGGATAAAAAGGTTTTTATCCAGTAATCAATCCCTGGAAAAGTCGTGGAATTCCACTGGTTGAATGGTGGGATCCTGTTCATCAACTGTTATCTCTGAATCATTTGCTTATTGCTTTTGTTACAGTCCATGTTGCTCCACTTTTGATGAGTGGGCAATACTGCTCCATGAATCATCCTCGACGTGATCTCAAGTGCTGCATTTGTGACTATCTGAACTAGTGGTTTAAAATGCAGGTGTTAATGCAACATTGAGTATTTTACACTGAGGAGTGGGTCTGGGGTGAGATTGAGTTCAACCGTTATTCCATCAGTCAACAGATAATACTTTGGTCTGAATGTACAGAAGTAAATTACTTAAGCTATTGCTTAGATTTCATCTTGCATGATCAGTTCCATTGTGAGTGATTCTTTAGGTCTGAATTTAGAGAGAGATAACATATCGACAAACATTCCCTGTGAGGGAGTGAACATGTGACTGGCTCTGCTCGGGTGGGCCATTGAGATCACTAATCAGCTGGATGACTCTCCCCTACAGCCATTTTCAGGAGAGAAGCTCTTTCTCTGTGGACCAGAGCAAAACCCTGCAGTAAAACAGGCTTTGACAAAAGACATCATTGTGCCAGGTTTATCATGGGCTTCCACTGCCCATCTTCCCATTCCATGGTTGACCTCTTTTTATCCATGTGTCCCTTTTCCTTTGATATTTTGTTCTTAGTTTCCTCAATCCATGCATTGTATATTTTGCCTCCCTCTCACATGGATGCCCATCAATGTGTCTTGCTCGACCTTGCCACCTTGAATTATAAATTCAAATAAGAGTTTTGATTTCTCTTTTACAGTATTCACCCATATCAAAGTCATACTAAACTAGTGGAACCAATAGATTATAAAGCGTTTGCTTTTTAATCTCTCCAGCAACATTGGTCTTCCCTCAGCCTTATGTTGGAGTTCTGGAATCAATTTAGGGAGGAATGCAAAGGCCTGTTAACATTTTTGATATTTACATGCCATTCATAACTTCTCCCTTCATCGGTGTTGGACTGGTGTGCTGTGAAAAAGATTTGCAATATATATCGGTGCATATGTGAAGTTTCATTTCTGAGAAGAGAAAAACAGCTGCCCACTTATTTTATCGATTCCTATCGACCTGCTTTACCTCGAAGGAGAGAAGTACAAAACACTCTTGACAGTCTGGGCTCATATTTTACAGGTGTTCAGCATGTGTAGACATAAAACGGGGTCCATCTGTAATGCATTGTGAAAGAGTACAAGATGTTCATTTTTGCAGGTAAAGGAACAAACTCTTCAATAGGAAATGATGTGTGTGTGTGTGTGTGTATAAAGATCAGGCAGGGATCTGGCAATGCATTATTGAACAAAAATGTTATATTGAATGCTTTGAAGAAATGCCATGGTTTCAGGTAAATGTAAAGTGATGCTAATTACGTCTGTTACTGCATTTTTTGCAGGATGTCGGAAGCTTTGTCACAGCAAGAGAGACTTCGGGCCATTGCTGTAAGTACACTGTAAAAAAAGAAAAGAAAAGAAAAAAAAAAGAAAATGTACTGGTAATTTTCTACCAGGACATTATCCAGTTATTTCATGGAAATTTCCGTTAATACCTAAAACACAACCTAATGCAATGCGTAATTTAAAAATACAGGTAAAACACCTGTAAAAAAACAATACGGAAAATTCCTTCATATTTATACAGTACATTGTGCCCTATTTTATGGACTTTTTTTTACATTGTAAATAATTACTCTAATTCTATTAAATTATTTTTATTAGGACAACTTGTTAAAAGTAATTGATAAAAAAAATTATGAATTTCATTATTGATAAGTCAGGTCTGTGCACCAGGCATGGGACATTTTCTTTTATTTAATGCAAGTATGCATTCATTGTTCAAAAGTGACATTAAAGACATTTATAATGTTTCAAAAGATTTCTATTTTAAATAAATGCCGTATCTTTTAAACTTTCTGTTCATCAAAGGATCCTGAAATCCAGCTTTGCCATTACAGGAATACATTACATTTTAATATAAATTTTAATATTTTAAATTGTAAAAAGATTTCACAATATTACTATTTTATTGTATTTTTTTTTATCAAATAAAACCTTGGTTTGCATAAGAGACTTTTTATGCAAACTTATGCCAACTTTGGCCCTTTTTCTGACCCCAAACATTTGAACAGTAGTATATACCGAAAATATATATATTTAAAAAAATCATCAAAATAAATGAATAAGCCTTAGTATATATGATTAGCACTTTCAGAATTACATTTTTGTGAACAAAATTCCTCATTGCGCATCTTAGATGTAATAGTTCTATTAATCCCACATGATTAGCATGAGGACAAATGTGAGGATACAGTTTAGATGCACAGAAGGCCTAAGTGATGTTAGTCTCATGAGGTATTATGGTCCTATAGTATGTCAATGACCATCTATAATGGCTAATGTATGTCCAGCCATCAGCACTAAAGCACTTCTGTGTGTTTAATTATTGACTAATGTTGCCTTCAGCTGTTTCCCTTCATCCATCTTCTGAGAAGTGGAGACTTCCTGGATGTGCATGATCAAGAGTTTTATTGGGAGTTGTGCTTTTCAGTTTAATGAAACTGTCTACAGTATGTTCAGATAGCCGCAGAATACAGCAATCAGTCCTGTTTTAAAGCGCTAAATACGGCTTTGGGTCATTGGAAGGTTTTAGATCCAGTCACTGAGCTTCTCCTTTCAGTTTTGTTGCCTGTGCATCACTCAAAGGCTGCACTATACATTCAGTTCAAAAAACATTCCGCGCCTCATTTGGACTTGTTTATTAAATAACGTTTTTATTAAGAAAAACTTTCTGGTGTTATGGAAGTCAGAATGTTTTATATTTACTTCAGTCACGGTCACTATGGCTACTACAGGCGTTATCTGCAGCTACTGTAAAAAATAGAAAAGGATTGACTGGCCTCTCCTGTAAGCTGTTGCATAAGCAGGAAAATTAGAATCAGACCTGTTAGTAAATGTATTTATATTAATAAATATTATATATTTATATTTTAATAAATATATATGTAGTCAAATGTATAACTAAAACCGTTAAAAACAATTTTGTTGCTGGAAATAAAATTAAAGTTAACTGAAATAAAATTAATAAAAACTATATAGACATATTTAAAAAAAATATAATAAAAATGACAAAAGTACAACAAAATTACTAAAACTTTAAATAAAATGAAAAAGAAAATATAAATATAAAAATATAAAAATAAAACCTATATTAAAATATTAATAAAACTAATTGATACTGAAACAACATGATTGTAACTCATATAATAAAGGATTTTTACTATTTCTTTAACTAAATCAGTTTTGTTAACTGAGATTTGCACAGAAGTTGTTTGATTTTGTTAAGTGAGAAGTTTGATTTCTTTCAGCAGTTTAATATTTTGTCTCTTTTTAGGAGAAGAGAAAGAGGGAGGCTGAGATTGAGAACAAAAGAAGACAATTGGAGGATGACCGCAGACAACTCCAGCATCTCAAGGTATCCAGACAAAACAGCTGAAATATTTTCACAAGCCGAGCAGGTGTGTGTTTGTCATTGTCCCTGTGTCATCATTCTGACTGCTGTCACTGTCTTTCACACAGAGGTTAAGAGTCAGGGTCTTCCTTATGTAATTTACTGTCCGTCTGGTCACACACACACTTCAAATTTCTATTTTAAGCCCTAGTGTTGAAATTCATAATGTGAGAAAGATTTTGCGAAATTTTGAAGTTGCTGAAAGGAGAGGGGGAGTTTTAACAGCAGTTTCCTGTTTGAGGGGACAAGGGAAAAGATCTGTATCCTCCCTTTAAGTAAAGTTCTGGCTTGTTATGGTAAGTCAGGCCCTCTCACAAATTTTTAAAAGGCTCAGTTTTAAAAGGCTCATGTACATTGTCTGGATGCATGAGAACCTTTAACTTTTTATTGCAATTTTTAATTAATGTTTTAAATTAATCCTCATTCTATGTACAAGGTAGTTGTCAGCAACTATCTGCCTTGGTAAGAAAACATTTTTAAAGCTGCAGTCTGTATTTTGTCCACAACTATAAAATACAGCCTCACTCCATTCTGTTTCGATTTGAATTTTAGTTGTCTCTGCACATTAAGCCTGGATACGCTGTAAACCCTAATAAGTTGAGTTCAAGGGGGTAGGTTTGATTTTGACATAGGAGGGGACTTAAAAGTCCCCCTTTTTTGCATTTATGATAGACTTTTGACTGCAATTTCATGTCATCTAAAGCCTTTATTTATAGATATGGTGGTCAACCCATTAATAACAATTTTGATTATATAAACCAACAACATTACAATTTAGCTTTTTGTACTTCATGATAAGAGTATGTAAACAAGCATACATGCATAACTGAAAAAAAGTATTCAACATTATTCAAATTTTTAGTCTAAATTGTCTTCAATTAATCAATTCTGTAATGTTATAAGTAATGATGACAAGGAGGCAGTTTTATTTTTAACTTTATTCAAAGTTCAATTGCTAATTGGCATGTAAATCGTAATTGGCAGAGTGCAAATTACACAGTGTTTTTTGGGGGTCAGAGCGCTCTTAATGATGCTGTACATCACTTTATTTAAATGTTAAAAATGAATTTGACCAAAGATAATTCTAGAGGAAAACACACCTGGGAGTCTACTGTTGCTATAGACCTTATACGGCAGAGAATCATTAGAATTTTGTGTTTGAACTTTTTGCAGTAGCTCTGTATATTTATATGGTGTCACTGTCTAAGAGTAATTAGTTGGTGAAGTGGATTGACTTACTGTAGAGTTAACAGAAGTTATCATTTCAAAACGAGCAGTTCATTCATAAATCCGTAAGATCTTACCTTCATTCTAGGGAAATGCAAACCGGAAGACATAACACAACGAGTGCAGTGCTGAAAAAGGGCAGGGCTACCTAAGGTCTGTAGTAGTGAACATAACTTTCACGTGCATTTGATTGACAGATAAATTGCATGCTCTTATTTCAGTGTTTTGTTTTTAATTTTGTGGATATTTTTGTTTACAGTTAACTCTAAAGAGGGAAAACATTATCATTTAACAGAACGATGCAGTTATGTTAAACATTTTCATATTACTTATTTACACCTTGCAAATAACAAAAATATACAAAACATATAAGACGGTTAAAGGTGCACTATTCTGGATTTTCCAATAATTAAATTATAGACTATAAGTAATGCCAACTTATTCTACCAATCCTAATCTAACAGTCTACGACAGTCTACTAATACTCTGAGAATTAGCTGATATAGTGGACCATCAAAATAAAATTGAACCGATTTTGCTGTCAAATGAGTTATGATGCCAAAAAAATTTATTTTAAGTAATGTTAAGTTACAATATCATTGCTTTATCAATGACAACATTAGGGTTTACAGTGTAGGAGAAAATATTTTAACAACTAATAATAATAATACTAATAAACACAAGTGGATGGATGTAACTTGACAGATCAGAACCTCACTTTTGCACACATCCATGACTAAAGACACTCATGCATATTTATTCATGGCCATATATTTTAAATGCATGCAATAATACATTATGTGTAATATTTATTATTTGACAGAATCTAAACAATCAGGAGGTTAGATGAACAGTTAATTAATGGGTGTATATGGAACATGTCATTCTTTTTATGATTACACAGTTATCTCTGGATGCCTGCATACATTATTACCACAATTATTTTCATCATTCAGGCCAAAATATGAAAACGGCAAAATGTATGCAAATCCTAAAGTTCCCAAGTCTGCTGCAGAGGATCCATGGTCAAAAATAGTTCGCCTGCGTGCCTATCCTCAGCTCCCAAATATCCGGCAAGGCGATTGTTTCCCTTTTGTTATCTGTCACAACGTGATATTTTTTGTTTGTTAGTTTTATACCTGCCATTGTTTTTTGTGCATAAGGGATTTTGCTCAATAGGGAACAATGGAACAGGCCTTAGTTTCCTACTGAGCGAGACTCGGATCCTTTGTCCTCCCCTCTGTGCTGGGATTGTATTGCGTGTGCATATGGATGGGTGTGAACGTGTGGTGATGTCAGCATATCTGTCACCATGCCAGAATTTGCGGTCACAAAGCCAGAGCGGAGGGTGGGGGTTGAGGGACGAGAACGAGAGCAGGAGAGGGTCAGTTTGGACTGTTTTGAATGTGTACAAGTCACAAGATATTATATGAAATTGAGTAACTTGTTGCTAATTCTGTGTGAAGGATTACATTTAATACTGACCCAGTTTCATAAGAAAAGGGAGTAGCTAAGAGTTTTAAGAAAGCAAAACGAATAGTAAGATCTAATGTTAAAGGGTGTTTTTGCATTTGGTCATTTTCAGTCTGTACACAAAAATGTCAGTAATTGCCTTGAGTCAGTCTTTTTAGTTCATGTGACTGTGCTTTTTCTACGAATGGCTCTTTTTGACATTCTGCAAATCTGTTTTTCTTGTGATGGTGACTTTTTTTGTTGTGTACTTTCATTAATATTTTTAGGTAATTTGCCTTTAAAATACTAATTGCACACATACACTTTTTTGCTATAAGAAATGTCTTGAGTATAGTGATAAAGCAGGTACCAGTAAGGATGGACTTGCTACAGAGAGCAATGGTACATTTCTCAGTAGGCTAGGCTGGTTGAAGGAAAAAAGTTCCAACATTTGCACTGATGGATTCATGTGTGATTCACTGTTAGTGAACACCTCTGCTGTCTTTTTTTTACCATTGTCTCTTGTTTGTCCATTGACCTTCTTCCTCATGCTTTTGGTATTTTCTTGTCCTTGTTCTTGACCTCACCTTCACCCTCTTTCTTTCTTCCCACTCTTAGTTATATCTTTTTTTTTCTTTTCATTTTCTCCTCCAGAGGCCTGTCTGAATGAATCTTTCAGATGTTCAGCCTTGCGGAGTTCAGACACTACCGTCTGTACAGTAGACAGTGTAAGAATGAAAGAAGGAAGAACAACAACAACCTCATATACGTAATTGTAAAAGTTTGTGATCCGAACTTAATTATTTATTTATGTATGTATTATCATATAATGTCATCTCCACCTTTATCTTAGCCTCCTTTTTTTGCTCTTTATGAAGCAACAGGTGTTATCAAGCGCTCTGTGATGTTTCTCTTCAGTCTTCGGTTCACTGTTTGATGTTCAGCAGATGTTTGTTTTTATCTGCTGCAGGTTTAACAGCCTCTTCTGTCTCTGCTGCAAGAATAGAAACAGCAGTTTGTAATGCTAAACTAGTTTGTCTCGAATAAGCTTACTCTAATGCCTTGATCACTCGTGCTCATTGAGAAGGACTTTGTTTTTTTACATTTTGCTTTCTTAATGTGACATTTCTTAATGAAACATAGGGCAGTCTTTGTTTTTATCCATATGACAGGTGACTGGATGGAACGGGTTGAGATTTCTAAGAACACACAGTGTGCCAGGATGCCTTGCATTGCTAATTGTGGTCCAGTGCCATCTCTAGGGCCACCTTTGTACCCGAAATATCTTCCATCCCTGTGCCAGAAAATGTTCTTTTCAGACAGCAGTGGCTTATTCTGCTTATCTGCTGTCTGTTTCTTCCCAACATGGTCTAGAAGCTCTGTCAGGAAGCCCTGTTTTAGCAGGCGCCTGTCAAAATGTTTCACTATCCAGAAATGTGCATAGTGTGCATTAGCGTCCAAGGAGAATGCCCTGAAGTGAAAAACTAATGGACAGCTAATAGTCATGTGCTACACTAACCTTAATGGTCCAGATATGTTTACGTCGTCAGCACAATGAATCAGACTGACAATCTCGTTTTCAAGAGCTCATTTGTGTTAATATTAAGCAATTAGGGACCATGAAATATATTTTTATAGATGTACTACCCTTCAAAAGTTTGGGGTCTGTAATATTTAATAATGATTTTGAAATAAGTCACTTATGCTCACAAAGGCTGCATTTATTTGATCAAAAATACAGTAAAAACAGTAATATGAAAGTACTCATGCAATTTCAAATTTTCTATTTGAATATTTTAAAATGTCATTTATTCCAGTGATGGCAAAGCTGAATTTCAGTCCAGTCTTCAGTGGCACATGATCCTTCAGAAATCATTCTAATATGATGATATGGTGCTCAAGAGATTATTAATTATTCATTCAATATTATTTCCAATGTTGAAAACAGTTGTGCTGCAAAATATTTTCGTGGGAACTATGATACTTTTTTTTTTAGGATTGTTGATGAATAGAAAGTTCATAAGAACATCATCTTTGAAACAAATCTTTTTTAGCAGTATAAATGTTTTACTGTCACTATTGATCAATTTAATGCATCATTGCTGAATAATTTGGGTTTTTTTTTATCTTACTGACCCCAAACTTTTAAACAGTAGTGTGATCTGATCTCACCATCATCGAGTCCATCTGAGATTGCATGAAGAAACAGAAAATACTGAGACTGTAAAGAGAGGATGCTTTCAAAATAAATGTCATAAATACATAGATTTTATTTATCTATTAACTAATTCAGTGGTTCTCAAACCTGTCCTTGAGTACCACCAGCACTGCACATTTTGTATGTCTCCCTAATCTATCTCACCTGATTCAACTCATGAGCCCATTAGTAGAGACTGCAAGAACTGAAATGGGTGTGTCATTGGGTGACAAACAAAATATGCAGGGCTGGTGGTATTCCAGGACAGGCTTGAGAACCACTGAACTAAATCAAATCAATTTGGTGTGACCACCCTTCACGTTTAAAACAGCTTTTGTCCAGGTACACTTGCTCATGTTTTTTCAGGTAGTTTGCAGGTAGGTTTCTTCAAGCGTCTCGGAGACGTTGCCGCAGTTTTTCTGTTTTTTTTATGTCTCAGTTTTTTCTGTTTCTTCATGCAATCACAGACAGATTTGACGATGGTGTCCTTGTGCATACAAACATCTCACTGGATTATTACAATTAATGGCAACATTAATGTTTGGAGATGTAAACTGATATTTCCTACTGACACACTACAGCAAAAGATAAACCTTTTTATTTGTGGTGAAAATAGTAACGTGCCTAAGACTTCAGCACAGTACTGTGTATATATATATATATATAAGTATAATATTTGCAAGATGTTTTTGATGTCAGCTGTTGTTTAAGTGATGTTATCTTCTCTAAAAAGAAATCTCTAAGCTATATGGCCTTTTTTGACAGTCAAAGGCTTTGAGAGAGAGATGGCTGTTGGACGGAGCGCCATCCAGTGGAGAGGACGAGGCACAGAAACAACTACAAGAGGATGAAGCCAAGACCAAACTACTGGAACAGACCATCCTCAGGTTAAGACCGGTCATTTAGCATTTTTATACCTTCCATTACAAAAATCTAGCATACATTGCTGCATGTAGTTAATGTTTACTTGTATACATATTTTGTTATTAATAGACTAGAACAGGAGATTGATGAGCTTGAGACTGGCGTGCCTTTGAAAAAAGGAGAACAGGGCAATGAAAATGTAAGGTTAAGTTTACTCAATATGCTTTAAACTAAATTTACATATCTGTTCAGTTTAGTTAAGGTTTTAATGCCATTGATAATACTGACTTTCTGTCATATGTCTTCTCTGCTAGGCACCTGATGGTCCAGTGAAGGGTGAGTGTCAAAATACTTTGTATATTTCAATATTTTGAGTTCTCCATCATTCTCGGTTTTCACGTGGCATTACACAAAATGGAATATGACTAAAAAGGATTGCTTTGTTTCAAGCAGTTATCAGTTTGTGTGCAATTATGGTGACTGTAATTTTACTGTTGTCATGTGAAAGAGCCACCGGGTCGAACAGTGAACCGGGTGAATGTTCATATTATAGGCTTTTTAATAAATACTGAATAGCAGCTCCTCTTAATATTTCATTTGAATGTCCATTTAAACTTAATAACTGGTTATTCACATTTGGCATAAACAGTAGTGAAGCTAAATGAATCTCGTTCTCTTTCCCCAGCAGTTGAGAATGGCATACATCAGCCCAGTCCTAGTGCAGATCAAAATAGCAAGAAACAGATCACAGGCATTGAGGCAAAGCTGCAGTGCACCAACCCTGATGTAGCCATTGAGAATGCCAGCGCAGAGCATCCCGTCACCATGGTGTTCATGGGCTACAAGAATGTAGAGGATGAGGCTGAGACCAAGAAGGCACTGGGCTTAGAGGAGACAGTCAAAGCTGAATTTGTGGTCATTGAGGACGGTGAGAACAAAGGTGGAAACGAAGGGGCCAAAGAGGACCTGGCCCCACCAAACGGCAGTGCCTCCAGTCCTGACAAAGCTCAGGACGAGGCCAAGAAGGAGGAATCGAAAGAAGAGGGCAATTCAAAAGAAAAGCAGCCGTGCAAGTGCTGCACAGTCATGTGAGTGCGACCGCTCACCCTGAAGTTTAGACACTGGCGGAAAACTGACCCCCTGACCATAACGAAACAATGAATGAGTATACCCCGTATACTTATAATTAACTTTTGTTGTCTAGTATGTATTTCTTTTTTATTTCTATTAATATTTTTCTATATTTCTGTCTTGACATTTATATATCTATATATACATATATTTTCATTATGTAATGAAGTCCAGTATTTTACTTGTTGAAGAACTGAAAAATGAGGACCACAACAGACTCCACTTTAGACAACAACATAGTTAAAAGAACATCTTTGTGGTCCTCACCCTTATTTTGTTTTAAGAAAAATAAGATGAACGTCTCAAAATATGAACTAGTTATTTATCTCCCATATACATTTGTGTTTCTAAGATATTACTTTATTACTGAGAAGAAATTACTATATTGATATTACAATGTTATGCTTTTAATATATATTTTGAGCATTTTGCTTTGTTTTTATTATTATTATTATTATTATTATTTTATTTTTATTGTTTTGCTAAATCATCTCAGACCACTGTGAACACTGGTACATAGAGTGTAGTCTTCGTCCACAGTCATATATTCTGCATTACACCTCACAGTAGACCAATATGTTTGTAAATATGATCCAATAATTTATAACTCTTCATGCTATGATAGAATACATTTAATCATTTTGTTTAAAACAGGCTGCTGTAATTTCCCCCGGAGTCCAATTATAACCACAGCAGCTATATCTGCTTTAACAGTAAATCACGTTTTATAGGCCAAATTCTATTTACAAAATTACTCATTTTAAACTCATTCTCTTTTCTACATGAAGGATAACATTGTTAGATATCATTATAATCAATATTCATTTTTGAAAATGTAATAACAACATTGCAATGCCTCATATTACATATATGTAGTCCATATTGTTAAAAAGCATTCTTACAGTATGTAAAATATATCTTAATATCATTTGAAAAAAAATGCATTGTTTTTGTTAAATGGGTTGCTGTAAGTTGCCCTCAATTAAACAAGAGTCCAACATGTTTCAGTGTTCAGGCAGATAATTCCCAATAATGAATCATTCATTGGTGTTAATTCAAGTTCAATAGCCTGGGGTCTAAAACATGCTTCTCATTCCAAGACCAACAGCTTTGTAAATGTAGTTTTGCTGTCTTTATAATATTACAATTTAATGAATTATTTCATTTGCTGTAAGACAGTATGTGTTGTGGATATCAGATAATGTCATGAGTTAAAGGTGCTTTATTGATATGGCCAATGCCTGTTATGGTCCAAGTGTTTAAAACTGGAACAATGACAATAAAACAAAACAAAACAAAAAAATTGTTTACAGTTGTGTAATGGTAATTCTTTGGTAATTTTCTTTGATAATTTGGAATTTTTCCTCGCCTACAATCAGTGAAGTCTGACACAGTTTACAAACGTGAGTCATTTGGAAAACAAATTGTTTAGGTTTGCCAAGGAACATGATGATGATACTATCTATTCAATGCAGAGAGTTTCTGTGAAAAAATAACTCAATCCCCCAGTTTCACAGACAGGGTTTAAGCTAGTCCCAGACTAAAAAGCATGTTTGAGCTGTTTTAACTGAAAGCAACTTGCACTGACATATATTAAAATATGTAAGTGCCATTGTTTTGTCTCAAGATGCACACCAATAATGTTTTTTTTTTTTTTTTTTCTACAGCATTTTTATAAAAGCTATCTAAATGCCCTAGTTGAATTAAGGCCTAATCCTGGCTTAATCTAAACCCTGGCTGTGAAACCAGGGCAATACGTTCCAATATTTGATCTGACATTACTGTCATTGTTTTAGATGTGAAGACTTCAAATTCCGTATCAAATTCAATTCATGATTGCAGAGCATTCAACCCATATGGGCTTCAAAGTTTCTAATATGTGAAGGTTGCCATCTGCAGGCTAAAATCCAGTTTGGTTACAAGTGAAGCAGCAGTTTGTTGGCTAAAATGACGCTACTCACTACTACTGTCTTGTTATATTCAGAGCTGGTGTGTTGGGGGTGGGGGCGGAACATTGTCCTGGGCCCTGATGAGGGGGCCCTACTGTGGTCTTTTATAGTATAGCCTTATTGGGCCTGAAGAAGGGGAGGCCCACCCATACATTTTTTTTCCAAGGCACATACATTTTAGTGACAGTGCCAAGTATAGTAGCACTACACACAGATGGTAAGTGAATGACTCAATGATTCTGACCTGAGTACGTAGTAACTCTATTATGGTGAATTCGGTCAGGTAAATTAGGCCACCTTTTGCAATCTCAATGACAAAAAGTGGCTTACTTTAAGGGACAGTTCACCAAAAAATGAAAATTTTGTCATCATTTACTCAACCACGTGTCCTTCCAAAACAGAAAGTGTCATACACTTTCTGAACTTTCTTCAGCGTAATACAAAAGAAAGTATTTTGAAGAATGTTGGTAACCAAATGGTTTAGGTGACCATTGACTTCTGTTATAACGGATAAAACAAAACACTGAGACATTTCTCAAAATATTTCATTTTGTGGTCCACAGGAGAATATTTTCTGGGTGAACGATGCAATGCATCATGCATAGAACAATATTTAAAGGTGCTAGAAGTGGTCCAAGCTAATAAATACATTTTCTAAATGTGTTAAAGGTTTTCTTTTTTGTCCAGAGTTATGTTTAGATTTTACATTTAATAACGGCTGATATTAACCATATAAAATTCCTTAATAATAGGCTACTTCCAAGACTGTGCCTGTTCCACCCATATCTAGTTTCTTCCGACATTATTATAATCCTACTTTTCTTAGCCTATAATATATCTTAGCAATGCGTCTGGTAAAACTGTTTTTCCATTTAACACTGAAGAGCTTCGTCCTTTTCGTTGCTGATAATGGTGGGTTCAAGCACAGTTCACTCTTCAACTTCATTTTTCATGGTGGCAACAGGGAAAAGTTTTCGCAAACTTTTTTCGACCGCCTTTCCAGATTGACAGCTCTTCTGTCCAATCCCGCTATCCAAGGACAAGTGAGGTCGCGCCCACACTCGGCGCTCCAGAGTCGATTGACTAATCAGAGAGCGACAATCCCCCCTCCGCCATTTTGTAAGGATATAAGATATACTAGACGGTCTACCTCCCGTCTACGACAACCTGTAGTTTTGTGTAGTGCCATGGACGGGTAAGTTGAAAACATCTTCATTCTAATTATGATACCCCTTAAACACGTTTTTTCGTTGGATGTTTGATTCATTGTGGTGACACAATACATTATGCACGTTTAAATTGTGTTAAATGACGTAAAGTGAAGTGGAAATGGTGATTTTTGACTCGTCTCTGCCGCTCTTAATGTCTCCCGTGCCGGAAGAGCCCAAAAGTTGAACCAAACTGACCAACAACCTGTTGCAAGTAGTCTAGATGAGACAGCTTTATGAAACACTAGCAAACTTAAACTACAGTATTTTTTTAACCTAACTGGCAAGACGAAAATGTAAAAATAGACCTTGTAACGGATAGAAGACACAGAACAGTCACTATTTGGCAACCAACGTGTCTCAGTTTCCGCATTGTTGTTGGGTGGCTAGCTAATTACCTGCTAGCCTGCTAAACCGATACCAGTTCAACTTTATTGTAGCTTCACTCGTTTGTATGTTCGATGCACGTTAAATGTTTTTTTTTCAATCAGTACTAAGTAAGTTTGATACACGTACAATGGTCCGATTACAGTAACTGTTTTCGAGAATGACGCGTTGAAGATATCAGCTGCGTTTACACTGGCACAAAAATACGTTTTTTTAGTCCCATTTGACACAGATCCGATTTTGTTGCACAAATGAAAACACACGAAGTCTCAAAGAGATCCTTTTTTGCACCCGTTCTGAGCCACTTCAAAATGTGTTTATTTTTTTTATTTTTTTGTGTTATCTGGACATTTGACCAACGTCTAAACTCAAATATTCGATTTCCATTGAAATTCCAAGCCACAACAATGCGAGTTCGACACGTTTGCCCACAAAGATAGCTTTTTAAAATGTATTATGAAGCAGACTTTCCTGTATGAGCTCGCACTATTGAGGTAGAAAATTCATAAGAGATTGTGCACATATAATTAAACATTCAGGAGCATATAAACGTGTTTTCAACCTCTGCCCCCTGAATTATTTTAATAAAATAGCTTCGCTACTGAAAGCTGCATTATATTTCTCAGTAAGAAGGTGATAACTTGGCTGTTTTTGTAATTAAACTCACAACTTAACAATTAGCCTACATAGAGACGCTGTAAAGAACGCGGGTATCTTCATCAGACTTTATTGCTGACTCAAGGTCCATAAGAAACAAAACAAACAAACAGAAAAGAACATAAAAAATGTCAATGCATTACAAAAAATATAATGATACCAGTTTATCCACAACTTAGACTGATAATGTGTAGTACTGACCCTTATATTTGAGAAGCCCACAATAATTTCAATTAAATTACATTTTTTTTAAAACATTGTAACAACATTGCACCTGTTTTTGTAATTAAACTCACAACTTAACAATTAGCCTACATAGAGACGCTGTAAAGAACGCGGGTATCTTCATCAGACTTTATTGCTGACTCAAGGTCCATAAGAAACAAAACAAACAAACAGAAAAGAACATAAAAAATGTCAATGCATTACAAAAAATATAATGATACCAGTTTATCCACAACTTAGACTGATAATGTGTAGTACTGACCCTTATATTTGAGAAGCCCACAATAATTTCAATTAAATTACATTTTTTTAAAAACATTAACAATTATACATAAGATTTCATAACACCGCTTGGAAAGTATTAACTCCTGCACTCACAAACATTTCACTTGCACAATGCCGTCTAGGTTCTCATTGCATCATTATAAACTACTCAAAGCCTCTGCAAACTTGCTGTTCTATAATTTGACCACAATTGAGCAGTATAAAGTGGTGTACAATATGCTTTAAACAATGACATATTCTCTTCATCTGATCTAGAACTAAACTTGCATAGATATTTGCATAGATGTCCAAGATATTTTACATTCACACAGTAAGATCTCTCTCTTACTGTATCTCTCTCGTTAATTTATTTGAATTAGATTTAAACGAACTATAACATAACAAATAACAAATGTTTTCGGTAGCCTATATATCCTTTTAGTCAAATTGTGTACGAAAACGTCCATAACCGCTTTTAACTTGTCCGTGCTGGTAAATGGGCTAATCAATCACGGTACCACCCGACGTGAGTTATAAATTAATTATAATACCACAGCCATTCAAAATCCGAGGATCAACCCTGTAGCATAGTAAAGATTTAAGTGTAAATTAATGTGTGAACAGATACTGGATACCAGTCGTGTCTTAAGTGAATATAAATGGGTGGGACAAAAACCTGATATGGTCAAAAGGTCCGATCTGTGCATAAAAGACTTGTAGTGTAAACACAACTTCATTGTTCAGAACTGATCGTCAAGGTTGGAACATGTAACGTTTTATTTATGTATTAGTAAAGTATAATCAAAAAAATTATATTTAGGCCTATGTTTTGAACTGAATCATTTGCATGAGAATGCTTATTATAAATTTGCACATTATATCCACAAGGGATATTTCACCCTTAAAATGTTAAATTCTGTCATTTGTACTTGCTTCGTTCCAAATTGATAAGACTTTATTCCATTCAGTAGAATAGATTTAGGCTGAAAATAGATTTTAGGCAGAATGACAGCCTACAATGGAAGTGAATGCTGACTGAGACCTTTCATTCAGCCTAATCTCCTTGTGAGAAGGAGCATCTTACAGGTTTAAAACATGATGGCATAAAATCCTGTTTTTGTCTTCTGCAGCCGGTTAGAGACTGATCTGTATCCTCTGGGATCCAGTTACGTCACTGAAATAGAGTAAGTTTTGCATCTCTTTGCTTTTAAGTACAAACAGAACTGGTTTTACAGCATTATCAACTGAATCTACCTGAACTAAATAATTCAAGAAATGTTCTCAAGAGAAGTGTGAAACTGATTGATACTGTAGAGTAGTGTTGCACGGTGTACCGATACTTCAAAAGTATCGCGATACTCGGAAATTAAAAACGTCACGATACCTAAACTTATCAGTATCGATACTTTAAAAAAAAAAAAAAAGCCTCCCTATGGACGTCTGTTTTTTCCTGACGCACGCAGCAAAGAACCTGCCGCTGTCAGTGTCATGTGACAAAACACTACAGCGAGATGGCTGCATGTGCGAGCACAAGTGGTCCACGACTCGTAGAAAAAGATGACGCGAGGAGTGACATATGGAAGTACGTTGCCTACCTTGCTCTGTTGCACGGTGCACCGATACTTCAAAAGTATTCCTAATTCCTAAATGTATTAGTATCGATACTTCTAAGAATGGCCGCGTTCCGGCCGGCGACACACTGGCTGCGTGGCGTGTCCGTTTTTATTTCGGCTCCCATGTTAACTGCCTGCGTGACACACGAGTCTCAGGCGCAGCTCGAGACGCGCGGAAAACGCGTGCATGCTAGAAATAGAACCAACGCCTATTTTTCACGCAACACGCAAGCGCGTTGGAAGCGTTTCCAGGCAAAATACAATAGGAAAAGATGTTTCTATGACATTTTGACACAAATACATATTAATAAATGACATTTTGATGTTTGAAAGTCTCTAGGTTTTGACATAAATACAATATAAATGTAATTTAAAAAAATATTATCGATTTTCAAATATTGCACCTCTCAATACAGAACGAATTATTCTGTAGCCTATTTTGCCGTCAACACTGCAGACGTTGTCTTTGCTGCTATATATTTATGTTTAACATGAAGTATAGGCCTTCCACAACTCTCTTCCCATATGTCAAATATATCACCAATGAGGCTTATCATGTTACCAATATTAAACATTGTTTAATATCGCTGTTCATATTTTTATTCAAAGTTCAGAATCAGTTATTACTGGTAACTCTTATGTTTCTTATGATAAATGAGATAATGCTGCAAAATTTATTTATTTTTTTACCTTGAATGTCATTGCTCTAATTTATTTTTTATATTTTGATATTTCATATTTTGTTCAAATGTTTAATATATCTGCTGTTCATATGTTCATTTATTAGTGTGTTATATGATTAGAATGTTGTCCTGGTTTTAAAATAAAGCACAGCAATGATATTTGAGAGTGTTTCTCCCTTTTCAGGAAAAGTATCGAAAAAGTATCGAAATCGCAATACTTGACTTGGTATCGGTATCGAAACAATAATTTTGGTATCGTGACAACACTACTGTAGAGTGGCTTGAAGAGTGGCTTAACAGGCATGCTTTGTTTTACTGTTTGCTTTTGTATCAGGTTGCATCCTAGAAGGTGTGCCTGAATTGCAACTCTTGTTTTGTACAACAGCAGCTGTAGTTCCTGCTGGGCCTGTTTGCATGACATTTGTGTACCAATGAGAAATTAAATTTTCTGGACACCTATTGTACTGTTCACACAGAATGACAATCTTTAAAATGATGCCAAGTCACTGTATCCAACTGTATCTGGCAACATGTCTGCACTCACATTGGTAGTTGCCGCATTGTTACTGTTTATTTGCATGAACTTGAGCACTTAACAGACATACATTTTCAGTGAGTTGCAGAATTTGTTGGCAAAGCATTGTGATTTGGTGAAATGCACTAATGAAATGAAAAAAATTATTCAAATGAAAATTCATCCTATCTATTTTCTAAATTCATGTTCAATGTTTTTTTAATAAATAAGTCATAACTTAATCTTCCAGTGAGACTTCTTTCTGATGATATGGACTTCTCCAATCATGTAGTCTGCTAAAAAAAAAGACCAAGTTCGCATTCAGTTTTGCCTCTATCCAATCAGCAATTGATGGGTAGAACCAACTCTCTACTCTACATTTTTCTTTAATAGTCGGTTTCACTTTGTATTTCACAATATGGAAGAAAAAATGTGATCCAGCTTCCGTTACATGGCAAACATACTTTAAGGATTGCATAGCCCTATCTTTTGCTGAATTTATCAAATGTGATTGAGCCTCTGATTTCTAATTTCTGTTTAATGCTTTTTTTATTTTTTATTTTTTTATAGCAGTGTCCATGATATAACGGTCGGCACAAAGGTATGTCTATTTTTTTATTTTTTATTATTATTATTACTTTTTTATAAAAGTGACCATCTCTGACATGCAAATGTGTAACGTTGGTTTCCCTGTTTGGTTGTTGTGGGTATTCAGTAACAATATTAGTTTGGGTTGTATGTCTGGTTTTAGAGGTTGTGTGTTCCTCCTATTTGTTTTCTAAATTGCTGAGACTGAGGGAACTTGTCTAAATTGCTGAGTCTGAAATTCTTCTCCCATTTGCATCTGATCCTTCAACTGTAATTATTCTGGTCAAAGGGCACCTGCCGTTTAAACAATCACTGTGATAACTGACCCAAAGGTGAAAGAAGTAGCCTACACTCAAATCTTGATGTTCTGGAGGCAATTCAGAAATGGCGACCTGGAGGGTGTAGTTTCTACTTTTTATATTTTGCTACTTAAGATTTTGCAAAATGGTTGCGTCGTACAGTTATTTACAATATTGCTCTCTTCACACTCATTTGGATGTTTGTACATGGAGACTGCCTGCTGTTGTTTCCCCTGATGTCTTTCACACATGTGAGGAGTAAAGATGTAGTAGATGAAGTCGGAGTCTGGGCACTAATTACTGTGGTTGGAATGCTGTGCTTGCATTCCTGTCTCCCTGACCTCCTTATTCAACACCGACTGTGCTCTCACCCTGAAGGCTTGCACTTTGTCAATGGATGTAAACATGTTGGCACCTGCAAGTCTTAAGCTCCTAGAGACCAGTGTGGGAGCTCCTTTTTTCCTTTCCTAAGCGAGCACTCAAGCTGCAATGCCCCGCAGTTAAAAATAGAGGAAGGAAATGCTGTAGTTGGGTGGATGCCTCACCCGAAAACAATGGATGGTTCAACCAGAGAAGGCTTTCCTGTCATAACTGTTTTATAAAAGTGATGTTGAAACCTGACTCCTGCAGGATTTAGCTGGGAGGAATGTGGCGTCATCCCCTTTTTCTTTTTTTTTTTTTTTCTTTTTTAAGGAAATGCTGTGCCACAAACAGTATTAAGTTATTTTTCTCTTTCTCCGCAATGTTATTGACTGTTTAGTGTAGGCTGTTTATTGAGCCTATGGGCTGTATTTAAGGTAAACGTTTATCCAGGGTGTGGTAAAGTGCTCTTGAGGCTGTTTGTAGTCGACCATAGGGGAGAAATCAGCCCGAGGACCAGGCGTTCAGCTTTGTTAACAATACTTTCTTTTGGGCTGGAACAGAACACACATTGTGGTAATGGAGTGTAAAGGCTTTGGCTTATCCAGCGCATGTGACCACTTCAGCAGAGACTTGCCATTTGAAGTGGTTTATTAAGAGAGTGATGCTGAATGATTTGCTCATTGCTCCATTGGCCAGCCAAGTGGTTCCAGCTTGGCCTTGAGTGAGAGACTTTGTGTTAGTGTTATGGCAGGACACAGCTGCCTCTGTTTACATTTCTGTCTTTCTTTGTTCTGCGTTTACCAGCAGTAAAGTGTAGTGATCTCTTGTGCTTAGATGCCTGTGTAGTAGTAATTACTCATATTCATATTAATCATATTAATTGTGTAATCAGACTGGTTTGGCGCATGCTTATCTTTGTCATATGAGTTTCTATAGGCTAATACTGTGTTAGATGACAATTTATGTTACCCTTTTGTCACTAATGCACTGATGTAGCTGATTCACATCTTGTCGCAGTGTTTGGGGTCTTTTGGTTTGGTGGTTTGAGTGTCCTATTTTGCAAACCTTGTATATGTGTCCTGCTTAATGAATCACTTCCCTTCTCTTTTCAGAGGGGATCTGACGAACTCTTTTCCTCCTGCATTCCTAACGGACCTTATATAATGAGCTCTGGAGCAGGTAGGCATTTATGGCTGTGGGTTTATACACTAAGCTTATATATATATATATATATATATATATATATATATATATATATATATATATATATATATAATAATTTTTTGTTTTTTTTAAGATTATCAAATAAATTGTTAAATTATAGCCCGCCAATATATTTGAAATATTATCAACTTTACCTGCATACAAAGACCATTCATGCAAGGTAATGTATAGGGCTGTGACGGTGGCAGTTTTTTTACCACCGCGGTGGTAATGGACCCAAATACCGGCGGTGTTGCGGTGTTTGGGGGGTTGTTTTGAAATAAATAAATAAAAACAAAGAAACGACACAATAAAGCCTCTAAAGCATTGCAATAAATATCAGTAAATACTGGTAACTTACATAATATAATAAATCTATTCTATTTAAGAAAAATAAAACTTTTGTTTAATATTTCCACACAAAGACGCGTGATACAGCCTACCGCTCTGCGCTTTGAGAGGGATGTGGGACACGAGCAGGAAAGAGACCATCAATCTCTTTTCTGATATCTTCATGTTTTCTACTTGTAAAAGGTATGAAGAGCGAATTTTATCTTCCACATGGGCAAGACATTTAAGCTATGTTTGCGCGCTGCCAGAGAAAGCCAAACTAAAATCACCCGCGCGTGTGAAACGCGCTTTACAAATGAACTTGACGCGCCTATACCAATATGTCTAATAACAAGCACAAACTGTGTTAAAAAGAATTTGACGTACATGTAAAAAATGTAGGCTATATCTGTCCTACAGCGTTTTTTCTACTTTACCACAGTAAAGTATACGAAAATAATCGACCTAAAAGCGAACAAAGGAAGAAACGTTTATAATCCCCTTTGGAAATGGGTGAGACGCGAGTGAAGGTATGGGAAAAGAAAAAAGAGATTCCATGCAGGGATGAGTCACGATTTTTGAATATTCGATTATTTTCTAATGTCTGTTGTGCGATCATTCTCTAAAATAAAATCTCCATGTTCTGGTGCTGATGCGGTTGACGCGTTCATGTGGGTGACGCTGCCAATAACGCACACAACAGCTGTCACAAACCGGCAAAAGTAATGATTATGAACGTGTCAAATATAGCAAGGAGACATTTGAATTGTTTATTAATAAAGTGGGTTTTTTTGTGTCAGTGTTGGGCTGCAAAGATGAAGTTGACGATGCTCACTCGTCATCTTCGCAGTGAACGCGCCTATAGAGAGAATTGCACACTATACGGAATACATAAACATATGCTAGTCGGTTTATTTTCGTTTTTAATTGTTTTGTTTAAAAGTAGACAATTCAACTTTCTATATGGAATAACTAATGGAATATTTTTAAATTCGCTGATTATCGGGTGAAGATCGCAAACCAGAATTCAAAGCCGACAAAGTTTAAATTTATGGACTCACGCACAACTCTCTCATTCGTCATGAATTCAAACTTTTCCATGGCTGCGCCTGCAATATAACATTTAATTGCTAACCTATTATTTATTTTGTAAACAAAGCTTTGTGTGTCATAATATTAATGTAAAACAGCATTCACATACAAACTTTTTTTTTTTGCAAACCACCGCCGGTACTCCTCAGCCACCGCGGTGGCGCTTTACAACCGCGGTGGTGCGGTTGTCAAGTTTACCGGCACAGCCCTAGTAATGTATGCTATATAGTAAATCTCAGCTGTTTATAATGCTGCAAAATGTAAACTATATTATTGCCCAGATCTAATCTGCTCTAATGCAGGCATAAAAATATGAATGCATTATAAACCTTGACTTTTTTTGTGAAGCTGCTTTGTGTAATGTGTAAGTGTTTTACAAATAAAATTGACTTGAATAAACTACATTTTAAAATGGGAAATGTTTATTTTAAATGGGAGTAATATTTCACAATATTACTGGTTTTACCTTTTTTTTTTTTTTTTTTTTTTTTTTTTTTACATAAGTGCAGCCTTGATGAACATGAGAGACTTCTTTCAAAAACATTAAAACAAATCTTATTGACCTCAAACCTTTGAAAGTAAATGTACATGTATTTGGATTCTTAAGTATGAAATTTAATTGAGATGCATTCTTTTTGTCAGCAAATGGTAATGACAGCAAGAAGTTCAAAGGGGACATCAGGAGCCCTGGCATTCCTTCAAGAGTGATACATGTACGCAAACTGCCAAATGACATAAACGAAGCAGAAGTCATTTCTTTGGGGCTTCCCTTTGGAAAAGTGACTAACCTTCTGATGTTGAAAGGAAAGAACCAGGTAAAGATTACTGCTGCCTTTCATTTCCCTCAAAATATGATTATACCCTGCTTTGAATGTACATCATCGGGCCTTTCCTTATTGTGTTATCTCCTCACAGGCCTTCCTGGAGATGAACACGGAGGAGTCAGCACAGACCATGGTCAGCTACTACTCCTCTGTCACCCCTGTCATCCGCAACCATCCGATCTACATGCAGTATTCCAATCACAAGGAACTGAAGACTGACAACTCACCCAACCAAGTTGTTAGTACAAATTACATCACATTAGACATGTAATCAATGGTAATTACTCAATATAAATAACTTTCAAGTATGATAATGCATACTTACTTGTGTCCTGCCCCCTCCGTTCCCATAGAGAGCACAGGCAGCACTGCAGGCGGTGAATGCGGTCCAGACAGGAAGCATGTCTTTGAGCGCTGTTGATGGAGCAGGTATGGGCAGCCAGAGCCCTGTGCTGAGAGTAATCGTTGAAAACCTCTTCTACCCAGTTACTCTTGATGTCCTTCACCAGGTACTGACTTTTTTTTATATATTTATAGTCCTTAATTAATTTTATTATTATTATTATTATTATTATTATTACTACTATTATTACATTACTTATTACCCCACCCTTCCAGATCTTCTCAAAGTTTGGGACTGTTTTGAAGATCATAACATTTACCAAAAACAACCAGTTCCAAGCACTGGTTCAGTACTCAGATGGAATGACTGCACAGCATGCAAAGCTGGTGAGTGGCATAGTGGATCAATATATTTATGGATGAATGGGCAGCTAAATCCCTTCTAAACCATGTAATCATTTGGCCTAACATTCAACAGTCTTTGGATGGACAGAACATCTACAATGCCTGCTGTACCCTTCGCATCAGTTTCTCTAAGCTCACCAGCTTGAATGTGAAGTACAACAACGATAAGAGCAGAGACTACACTCGTCCTGACCTACCTACAGGAGACAGTCAGCCCTCCCTCGATGCACAGACGATGGCTGCAGCTGCCTTGTGTAAAACTTAATCATTTACTTTTTTTATTATTTTTTACTGCTGTTAATAAATGGCATTTTCAAAATGCATATCACAAATATTTTTAAAATATTATAAAAAATATTTTTTTTATTATTATTATTATTTTTCTCAGCTGCTCCTGGGATCATCTCTGCATCACCATATGGGGCTCATGGTTTCCCACCAACGTTTACCATTCAGCAGGCAGCAGGTCAGTCATAGCCCTCATAATAACTCTCTGTGGATTGCTTTAGCACAGTTTGCCAGCATAGCATCAATGCTGTGTAGTGATGGCTTTCCCTCCCACAGGTCTGTCTCTTCAGGGCATGCCTGCCGGGGCTCTCGCATCGCTCGGTATTCCCGGTGCTGCGGCAGCCGCCGCCGCTGCTGCTGGACGCCTGAGTTTTTCCAGTCTCACTGCGGGAGGAAACAGTGTCCTGCTAGTCAGCAACCTTAACCCTGAGGTTAGTGCCATTTTGATTAGTTTAGATTCCCTTAGCCTTTAGTTCATTAGCCTATGGTTCTTGTTTCAACAAGCCATACTCCATTTTGGTTGGTAGAACTGTAAAAATAGAGAAATGTTGGAAGGAAATAATAAAATTAGATGGCATATGGTGATGAATTAACCAAATACTTCATAATTTGTGTAGCTCTTCAAACCATATAATAAGTGTTTATGACTGTGGAGGCTCATTTGACTACTGTACAAACATGCATGTCAACCATTTCTTAATATTTGTTGACCCTTGTCTGAAGCCATCTGAAACATTTCATTTCTAGTATTCCTTTAGAGCTATGAATATATATTGTCTCTATCTTTCCTGTATTTCATTGTTAATCTTCTCTCCTTTCTTTATTTATTGCCTTAGTGTTCCTATAGTGAAAAGCATTTTAATTTAGCAAGTTCTGCTGACTGGAACACTACATTTTTCTTTGTGTATACTGACCTTGTTTTTTACTTCCTTTTTCTTGTTTCTCTCCCTCCCCATTCCCCTTCCCCCTTTATTATTTTAATACTTTGACCTGGAATCTTTTGCCAACTGACTGCACCACTTTTGTTTTTTGTAATAATTTAAACTCCCTACCCACCCAAACAATATGATTCCCTATTCACACCAATGCTGGATACATAAACAATTTGTTTTTCTACTGTTCAACCAACCAACACACAACAACATCCCCACCATACATTGTCGGATATCCTCCTTTACTTCTACCCTTCCCCCACCTTTTCATCATGAACAATATCACCCACCTTCATGATCCTACCACCGTTTTTCGCCATTCCTGTGGAACTGCCTCGCTGTGGACATGTTCAACCTCCACTGTCCTGCCTCCGATCTTTTCCTGTCCCTTCCTCCCTACGCTGCCTTCCTCTGCTGTCTTAAGAGCGTTACGCCCCAATGCCTCTTTATTCTTTTCGGTATGTTATCATTGGCATCTCCTTTTTTATTACCTTTTTGTTTTTCATATTTTAACTTCATCTAAGATGTGTACTTTGGTTTGTATATGTGACGGAGTTTTAAAGAATTTTTGGGCTCCTTCATTTGGTGGATGCTAAATATCTTTTGCAAATGGCTAAATTGTTAAATATTGTGGTCATAATTGTTGTGTAGTTTAGACTGATCTTACCCACATGACTGTACATTCAATTTGAGAGCCAATTTTATAGCAACTCGTTGCTTATTTTAAATGCCATACCCTCTCAATAAGCCGTATTGAATACTGCATTTAATAATCTTTTTGAAGTTTTATGTTTGATTCCCTGTATGTTTAATCAAAGTTCAACGTGCAAATTTCCTGCATTCCTAAACGTATTATTAAACCAATCAAGATTACTTTGAGTAAATCTTTCGAATAGCGACATACTGTGTTTGTTGTGAAGCAATTATACATTCATAAATGTAGAAAGCCAGGTCCAGTAGTGATGGGTCACAATAGAAATGTAGTCTGTTTGTACCAGTAATGCATGCCTTACTTGGCTATAAAATTACTTCATTGTATAGATATTTCATTGAAACATTCTTAAGTGTTTGGTTGAGAAAATGGTAATCAATTGTCCTGTCATACAGTAGTCACGTCCTTATGTAGCTACTGCTATCTTTTGTTAGGTGTGTATGGTGATGTCATGAGAGTGAAGATCCTGTTCAACAAGAAGGAAAATGCATTGGTGCAGATGTCTGATGGAACCCAAGCCCAGCTAGGTATTTATAAAGGTCTTTAACTTTTTAGCAACTTTCCTAAGAAGCAACACCAACCTCTCTTGCCCTTTTTAGCCATGAGCCACTTGAACGGGCAGAAACTGTATGGTAAGGCTTTGCGGGCCACTCTTTCTAAACACACCACGGTACAGTTGCCACGTGAAGGCCATGAGGATCAGGGGCTCACCAAGGACTACAGCAACTCTCCTCTTCACCGCTTCAAAAAGCCAGGCTCCAAGAACTACTCCAATATCTTCCCTCCTTCCTCTACTCTCCATCTCTCCAACATCCCGTGAGTCCACAAAACTAACACCCATTAGTAACACATCTGTTTGGCTTCTTTAGCACTGCTTTTTATTCAATGTCAATTTTTTTTTTCTCTTCTTAGTCCTGCTGTCACTGAGGATGATCTCAGAGGATTGTTTCTAAGTTCAGGAGCTGTGGTTAAGGCCTTCAAGTTTTTCCAGTAAGACATTTTTACAGATTTGATTTCCACAGATTGTCACGATATTTCCTGGAAGTTTTAAAATATTGTGTTAATCCTTTCAGGAAAGATCGTAAAATGGCTCTCATCCAATTGGGCTCTGTGGAGGAAGCAATTGAGTCTCTGATTAAATTCCACAATCACGACCTGGGAGAGAACCATCACCTCAGAGTGTCCTTCTCCAAGTCCACCATCTGATGGAGGTTGTTTTGTTTTAAAGAGGTTGAAAGGACTGTCACTTTAGACCAAACTGTAAGCCTTCCACAATTTATATCACTGTGGACAAATGTGTTCCACAACACACACTTGATCATTCCTTTAATTATATCTATATTCACACATGTATGTCTATTTTGTAATTCCACTTTAAACCAGTAGACCAGAGGAACTCTTCAACCCAATGTGACTTGGGTTTTAATAGTACGTTTTCTCAGACGGTTTGTTTTTTGACTTAGTTCGTTGTTGGCACACATCGGTTTTGGATCATAGATGCTGCATAGTTTACACTTGTGCCTCTGCGGAAAGCCGCACCCCTTCAGGTTGCACACGCAAAGCCTTGTTTAGTTTGTTGAACCTGTAATTAACCTTTTCGAACCCATTCCCTATTTGCCTTTCCAAAAAAAGAACTGTGCCTTACATGGTGCTTAAAGTTTATCTTCTTAATGGCCTTAGAAATATTTTGATGTTTTTGGCTTCTTTACAGGAACCATTAACCTCAAACTTTAAAAAAAAAAAAAAACGGCAACAAAAAAAAAAACCTGCCTGCTGTTCCTAGGTGGTCCCCATTTAAACTTGACTAGTGAAAACAAGAATGTTTCCTGCGAAATGTTTTCTGGTAAATTACTTCAGTTTATTAACAGGCTTTGGTTTTGTACCTGAGTGTCACAGCTTATTTTGCATATAGTTATTCTAAATGTGGATCTTTTCCTTATATACCGTATGTAAGATATTCTATAATCTATAGTTTCATTCCTTCTTTTTTTTTTTTTTTTTTTTTTATTGTAGTCACACATTCTTCTATACTGTCATCTATTTGGGCTTTGGCCCACTGGGTTCTCTGTGCCTAGACTGTTATATTCTCAGTTGGGAGAAACGCTTCATAATTTCCCCATTTTTACCCAATTGCCTTGCTTTTTATGGGTTTTGTCAATTATGAAACCGCTTGGAACCAAACCAGAGTTCACAGATTTTTACATAATTTTTGATTACTCTGCATGTGGCAAAATAAGTCAGTTTTTCCCTTACTGTCACTTGCCATTTATGTTCAAGAAAATTTAGCATTACAGAGTCTTAAGTTCCTATGTGACGTTTGTGTGAACCGAGACACCTGTGACAAGACTTTGGATTGTTTTTGGCACTTCTGTGTTGGGTAGGGGGGAGGGGTTGGGAAACATTAAGGCCACGGTCTTTCCGACACATCCATTTCATGTTGTTTGTGGCAGAAGTCCTAATGCTCAGACATTCCCTTTTACCTTTGAGCTTGTACTTGTAATCTTTCCATTTAAATTTTTTTTTTTTTTGCCTTTGTAATTAATATTTGTTTGAGGTTTTTTTTTTTTTTTTCTCTTCCTGAAGAGTAGCATGATGGACCAAAGCATCTTCCCTGTACTGACAGACAGTTTTTGCTA
Organism: Abramis brama; assembly: GCF_963993115.1. NCBI lineage: Eukaryota > Metazoa > Chordata > Actinopteri > Cypriniformes > Leuciscidae > Abramis > Abramis brama. The sequence continues at coordinate 21,511,516 of NC_139969.1, read as the reverse complement.
TTTCTTATTGAAGTGTATCTTACTGTGCAGCAATATTGTTTCATTGACTGCTTTGATTTCAGTGAGCAGAGGCAAAGAGTTTAGAGGCCTTATCTTGATATTATTGCCTTTTGTTTACAAGAAGCAACGCAAGACCTTAAAAGAAAATATTACAACTTAGACAAGACATGGTGGGCTTTTTTGGCCTAAAGCATGGATCAAATCATTTCTGTTGTCAGAACAGAACCAAACAAAAGTCTTAAAGTAGCGACAGAGCTCCTTTCTATTACGTTATATAGATACTACTTTCTATTGCGTATACTTGTTTTTCCCACTATGGATGTAATGTTGAGAAACAGAGTGGGTGAGGGCTACTGTGTATATATATATATTTTTTTGTTTTGTACCAGTAATTGAAAATCAGCATCATTTCTGTGTCAAACATGTATATTTTGATAAGGTAATAGCAGACATTCAGCTCATTGTAGAGCCTTCCTTTTTTATTACACAATATTAAAGAGATTTCAACACGTGTCTGAACATGTAATTGCCCTCTTGAAAGCGTAACCTTCTTTTGATATAGATGCTCATACTTTTCTGTCTTCAATAAATCTTTCTGTTTCTTCCTTTCATCTGTCTTTTTTTAATTTCTGAAATTATTAAACATCTTGATCTTTTCACGTTCTACATCTGTTTGCTTTGTCAGTCATGTGGTTAACAATCTCTTTTCAACCTTCCTGCATTTGGGAGACCTCTAATGACTCACTGGTTTCACTAACTTATTTCCCACCATCTGTTTGCTGTTAGGGGATATAGAATGAGAAATTAGTGTATGAATTCACTTTAATTTAGATGGGAAGCTATTTGAATTCTTGGAGTTGCTTCAAGTGGCTCAATTAAAATATTTTTTAATGATTGTGATGTTCAAAATGAGTTTGTGTATGGAATAGCTGGAGATAAAATCTGCCGTCTAGACTGAAATATGACAATTCCCCCTGTATAAACCTTATTCAGAGCAGCGCCATGACAGTTATGAAAGTGAGGCTGTGAGGGATGGACTTACCGTGCTTTCAATGTCATCTTTTTCTTGGAAAGATATATTTTTGCAGCGTTTCATCAGCAGAACAATCCAAAAACACATTAAATAGTGCATCCCACTGAAAGCTGGCGCTGCTGTGAATAAGGTCTATTACTGCTTTGCTAATTTAGCGACTTTTCTCTGCCATTATCAGTAGTAAATGTTTTGGTGCGTCTTTTCTTTTTTTTCAATATTTACAGATTTTGCATATTTGGATGCATTAAGTATGAGCCATATGCTAATGTACTTTTAAAGTTAAAAGTTTATAGAGAGCTTAATAACTAGGTCTGTATTTTTATATGTATAGCTTCTCTATACAGCATCTACTGTACATGGATGTGAAATGTTTTTTTCGACTTAATGTTATATTCTGCTTCTCGTACAGCAGGTGGCGCACTAGTTTAAGATTTAAAAGTGGGTCATTCCTACATTTTGGTGCCGTTTAGACATTGATACTTGTGGAAAATACGTGTTTTTTTATTTATTTATTTTATAAAGAAACATGGAATGTTTTAAAAGTCGTATAGGTCAAGAACAATAATGCATTAAGCTATCTAATACATTTAGGATGGTTGTGGCATTAAAAAAAAAAAGTTTAGCCGACATGTTATTTTGAGGTCACATGATTAGTCAAGGGTTGTCTTCTGATAAAATAGTCTCACTAGCATCTTTTTCTTTCGTACAGCTTTTTAACCTCCTTTTCTACAAATCTTTTATTCGTGCCAATATGCCTATCTCTCCCCCATCTCCTTCTCATTTTCTAAAAGTATTGCCTCCTCTCCTCAGTCAGAATCCTTGGTATGCATCTGCTGCACATCCCTGCAATCAAGAAGATATACATAAAATATGCAAATGTATTTCATATCCGAATAAATAAATTCAGATGTCCATCCCATTAGCATCACTGAGACATCAGGATTATAAAAAGACTGGGCATTGATTGGGTAAAATTAGCCACTTCGTGGCTTGTAAACAATGTAACATTTGGTTACCATTTACAATTATAAAAACTGTAACCTTTACTGGGAACTCAAAAGGCACAGAATCATGAGTTTTGATGTGTTCATAGAATTGAGATGCAATAGGCAAACCATTTTTCATGGCTCAGAGGATTGCGTTATTGGATCAGGTGAAGCAGCTCCTATAAAGATGAGGCAATGCTGAGTGAGAAAGTTATCTAATAGTCCTGTACCAGTCTCTGTTTTTCATATATTTTAATATTTTGGTTTGCATGCCATTTTCTGCTTGAAATTTCAGTAAATTAGGTATAAGCAAGGGAAACGTAGTTCATTGAATCCTTTGAAGCATGTTACATTAAATAGGCCACAGCTATAGTTCTCTCAGCAAACTTTCAAGGGCACTGAAAAGAGATAAAAAGGAAAAAGTACAACATAAACTTTTTTTTTTCTTCTTTTTTTTTGAAGAACCTACAGTTAACAATAGTCTATTAATCTATGTAAATTCCTAAGTTTTGCTAATAAGTTTTAAATTAAGCAACTTTATACCAAAATCTAAATTAATATTGTTTTGGGCTTGGATGATGACTATTACTGAAAATGCTTAAGAAAACGACTCAGACGCATCTTGAAATGACAGTAGCCTAAACGGCAGAGGTGAGTTTGAAGAGAGCTCGTCCAGGCCCCGCCCCCTCCTGAAGGTACACCGCTGATGAAAACTGTCGCACACGAATCAGATTCAGGATGATGAACCGATGAATTATGAAGAAGTGCGCGAGTCAGATGCATTAGAAAGCTTGCGCGATTTAGTTGGTCTAAGCTAAATGTATACCAGATCCGAAAAGCTAATCCAAAGTGTGAGCACAGGCGGAGATGTTTAAGCCAGAATGGGGCAAAATTGCCTTTGTTCCTCCAGGACAGAAAGGACTCGTGCAAACGGCTTGAGATGTGCGTAGTATCTCTGCTTTTCAACTGGAGTGAGCTAGAAACAACACGATTCCGCCAACAGATAACTTGTGCGAATAAGATGAAACGCTAAGCAGAAAGGCGTGCGTTACAGACGAGGATGTGTTTCTTGTGTGCTTCTCGAGCAGACCACATGGGGTAGAGGTATCTGGAAGTTGCAGCGCTGCAAACGGGGAGCATCACTGTAGGAGGCTCGAGACGCGCATTACACTGTCCCGCGTTCAGATGATGGACGGATTTCTGACAGAGCGATAGAAAATGACCGTGGACCACATTGGAACCCCCTTGCAGCAAAATAACCAATTGTAATGGATTTTCCCCTAAAAAACATCAACCGTGTGCCGATTAAGAAGTAAGCTACAGAAAGTGATGCTGCTCGCTCTGGATTAGCCTACAAGCCTAGTTATGATGTTCAAAACTGCGCGTAGGCTATACATTCACTCAAGCAAGCGGGTATTTGAAAACTTGTCTGTGAAATAAGCGATCGAGAATCTTCGTTTGGAGGTGAAGACTATAACAACTCAAATGGAGTTGCCACTGGTGGTTTTTACGGTAGTGTGTTGGGTCTCCGTATGGTCGGACGACAGGATCATCTCAGACAGACATGCGGTCTACTGGAACAGTTCAAACTCCAGGTGAGTGTACGCTATGGCAAGCTAGCTTAATATTTAGTACTATATCATGTTAGCGAACAATTTTCTTTACATTACGTGTAGCCTACTATTGACTAATTTGCTGAATTCTTTACCATTTAATTCAAATATGTTTCATACCGAGTCCTTTCCGATTATTCCAGTTGTTACTGATACCGATTTTACTTTTACTAGTAGAGTAAAACATTGAAACATTCGAAACATCTATCCTGAATTGTTACTAGTGACATTTTCTCACCAGCTATAATTTGCATTTTGATTTGTCATATGTAATGACTTACTGCTACAAGATAAGTAGGCTATTTAAATAATCAGTGTCTAACCAGGAGAATAAGCTAACTAGTAGCCTACCTTGTTAATAACTATACTAGTAAAACTGAAGGGCCAGCAATAATTGGAATACTCACTAGTTAACTTTGAACAGTTGATTTTATCCTATCCAATGGCAAACTTTGCAATTTATTAGTAGGCTACTGGGATAGTGACTAGTTGCAAATTACCACTAGGATCTTATTAAGCACTAGCAACTAATTAATTAGGTTCTTCGAGTCACAAATTAATTAATTATGGTCATTAAAATAGGTACAACTTAGTTTTAAGGAATACATGTTAAAATGGTTTGCCATACTTTGTTCAAACCCTGGGCCATAAATCATTACTGCTATAAGGCACAGATGATGGAGATGGGCTTTTCTTGTGTTTGAAAAGTAATCATTTTATGAATTACAAGGTGTAAGTAAAATTGTGTGGACTGTAGAATATGCATCATCCACAAAATATTTGTGACTAAGTATGAGTTTAACACTTCTAATCCTCTTAGAAATGTACTCAGGGTTGGAGAAAAAAGCAAGTAGGGTTCATATAATTGCCAGGATTTGTTCACCACTGCTGATGCTGTCAGAGGCACTGCATCATTTTCAAAATTAATAGAATAGCAAAACTTGTTAAATGTATATGATGTGGAGATGCCAAATATACTGAATAGCATGGTATTTCACAAAAGATTTTGCATGAGCTGAATCAAAACAAAATGCACGTTATTATCATGATGTAGGCTATTTTAGTCAATCAAGAGTGCAGCAACCCCAGATGCTTTCACGGGTTGACAGGTTTTGAAATCATAAGTTCCATGTGAAGTTCCTTGACATTGCTTATTCCTCTTTATTTCAAGGGTAACTGTGAGCAGGGTTCTCTTGCTGGCTTGGAGGGTTTGCTCAGGGGATGTCAGCCTAATGGCTTTTGACATGCAGCTCCTCAGGTAGAGCTTGGCTAGATAAATAAACACGGCGAAGGTGCTCTCACGGCTGAATTAACAAAGTTAAGAGTGGCTGTCTTGCAGTACATCAGTAGTCTGCCGAGGTTTAAAATATTAAAGAGGCTCAGAGGAAGATTTCTTCTTGAGCTGGGAGCATGCTCTTCCACCTCAATGAAATGTAGGGCTGGATTTGAATTTTTTTGCATTGAAAAAGCCACCCTGATGCGTTTAATCTTCATTGATCCTTATTTAGCAGGATACTTTACCATTTTTCACTCTGTAGACGATAAATGTGCAGCGTTAGTTATAGTCTAAAACCCATTTCCCCTGTTATGATTTAGCTTGAATCGGTAAGCTTTGCTTACATTACGCTCTTAAAAATAAAGGTTCCAAAAGGTTGTGTTTTTTTTGCAACATGCCATAGAAGAACCATGTTTGGATCCTCAAAAACCTTTTACTGAACAGTTCTTAAAATAACTAATTTTTTTACCACTAGTGTGAAGGATTAAAAACTTTTTCACTTTAAAGATCATTTGTGGAATTGAAAGGTTCCATGGATGTGAAAGGTTATTCATGGCTGCCATTAAAGGCTTTTATAATGCTGGAATATAGTTTCAGAACTGAAAGAAAAACACATTTCTTAGATGTGAGTAGCCTGTAACCCTGTTAGTGCTCACAAAGAACATGTATTTCTATTATTTTCCAGCTACTCTATCAAAAAGAGACGCATTTGCGCCCCACCAAGGGATTGTACGAGAACCAATCCAAAAAAAGAAAACTTAGGGGTCAGCTTTACTTTTCAGCCCATCCTGACCTCCCTTCTAGTCCTCTTGCAGTATTGTAGTCACAATCGAGGTGAGCCTTTTGCAGGGCAATTCACCTTGAGCATTAAAAGCTTGCCATGAATCATATTTTCTCTCTCTTAAGCTCCCTGTCAGGGGTTTTCTATTGAAGCCCACACTGAAAAGAGGATGGACATCACCTCAATGCCAATATGCTTGTCCTCTTGGGGGTCCAGATGAAAAAAAGAGAAGATGCCCAGCTCTGTAACCCAAGAGGATGGACTAATCTAATCCTGTGGTTTATCCTTCAAAAGGCCCTCTCTTCTTGAAAGCTTTGAGGTTCTTAACAGAAGTCCCGGCTCATAGCCCCTCGCTCAAGTTGTGCTGCGGTTGGCTGGGGACAGCTCAGTGCTGGATGTTGTCTCTGCCTTCGCAAAGGAAAGAAGAAGAAGAAAAAAACAAGTGGAGCTGAGGAATCCAGTGCTCACAGTGATTCATAGATGGCTGCTGTCATTATTCCCTTGACAGCTCACACTGCTTTTTTTCTGAGACACTCTGCGGCTGCCTTTTGGGGCCTGCAGTAGTGCTTTCTGTTGGAAGTCCTGGCACAGCAAAGCAACTGAGTGTTATTTGCATGCAGGTTCATCTCTAAATTGTTACCATTATGGAAACAATGAATATGTGAAAAGGTCATAATGGAAGCCACGAATAGCCCTGGCTCTGAGAAAGGCTATGAATATCTTAAAGTAAATTGCCTGTGCAACATACAATGCGTAGAAGAGTCCAGTTTGCAAGTCATTATATCGGCTTATTGTTATTCGTGATTGAATTTAATTAAACATAACCTCTCCTCTCGTCTGATTGTTTACTATTAGATGGAGTTGCACAACCATGTCTAATGATTTTGACGATCCGCAGCTGTGTTGTTGATGATGATGTAACGGCTTTGAAATACCCATCTTTGAGCTGTCTTTACAACGGGGAGAATCTCAAGCACTCCGGCTCAGATTTATATGGTACCCTTCAGTTGGTCTATAGTCATTCACATTTGCTCTGTCGTTTTTAGGTGGAATTACATTTTTAAAATGAAACTTATTTATCTCTTCATGCTCATTTGCCTTACGCTGAGATAGCACTCGGATACTCAAATTTCCTCTTGTCAGAAAAAGCAGGTAGAAGCTCAAGTAGCCGTTCGCACGGTAAAGAGGTTTGATGCTCATGTTCTGATTTGTCATTCCTGTCTATCTCAAGTTTACAACCTTTGTGGCTAAAAATGTATTTTCAAGATGTTTTCACCCAGCTGTCTCTGCAGAGATGGTCCCGATATAAGGCCACAGCGCTGAAATCTTTCACCATATGAATTATGTTTTCAAAACACAGCACTATCCTGTCCGGAAACGCGCATGGTTGTTAGTTAAGTTTTATTCTTTCCCTCTCTGTTTGAACGTCTCTTTCTGATTTTACTGCACTCTCCAGGTGCTTCACCAGTGACTCATTGTCATATGGGAATATGTCTTGAAATATGTAGGTTCACTGGTTAAAGATTCATCCCCTTTGGTTTTATCATTTGGTTGTAGTGCCGCTAGCGCGTCAAAGTGCACCGTTCTGTTTTTAGTTTTAGCCCTGATTGTTCTGTATTTTCATCCAAATTTTCAACATTAGCAGTGGTAAATATTTTACTTTGCATGGTAAAAGTGTTTTAAGTGCTTAAGTTTCCAAGCCCTATTACACCCTAATTACATCTCAGTATCTGATGTGTATTAGTGTAGTTTCATGGTTTTCCCAAGGCTTAAACATTTCAGTATTTAGAGCAACTGTGTATGTTTATCTAAGAAAAACAGAATAAAACATGTTCTTTGAGATAGACATGCTGGTCTAAATCATACCATTACATAAAAGTGCTCTTTTTACACTTTTTAAATGCTCTTAAACGTTTAAAAATAGCACAAGGTGCAGCTTTAACCCTGGGGCTACAGTAAGACCTGTGGCAAACCACTACATTAATGCGTGTTTTTCCACTTTCCACAAGCAATCTGGGGGGAAAAAAGACTGCCCTTTTTCCAGTGAACTTTCATAAATCTTTCTCTTTAAATACATAGCAATGGTTGTGGATGTTGCTTTTGCTGTATATCTTGCTTTCAATGCTTGCACAGTATGTTGTGTCTGTCTTGGGAATACAACTCAAGGAATTTTTCAAGCTGTCGGAGCACTTGCGGCGCTGTGGAACAGAAGCTCGGCATTGTTTTAGGGTGTGCAGTTTCAGACCTGACACATGCTTGTTCAGCAGTCATTGAATAAACCAACTGTATGTGAAATGTGAAAATCAGATTGGAGGATTCCTATGCTGATGGAATGAGATTTCTTCTTTTGTGATTTATTTTTGTTAATTATCACTTCTCTGCAGCTTTTACACCTCAGAGCACAAAAGCTAAAAAGGCAATGTACACAACAAAAAGATGCATTTACACAGTCTAATGTTGCTCAAAGGATGTATAAATGCATTTACATAGGAATTTGCAACAGCAGGTATAATAATAATAATATTATGAAGTGTAATGTTTTTCAAGTATTGAATTTTTAATGTAGAAATATGAAATGATTGGGAAAATATAAAATGAAAAAAATATATAAAATGAATACTCATTCATGGCAATGACAAATTGTATAGTTCACCTAAAAATAGAAATTCTCTCATCATTTATGTATCACTGATACATATCAGGGTTGGGTATTGTTTGAATTTTAGCGATTCCGATTCTGCTTATCGATTCCTAGTTTCGATTCCAATAACGGAAAAAACCTTAGTTATCATTCTTTTTGCAAAACAGCTGAACATCATGAACAAAAGTCAACAGGCTAAAGAACACTTACACAAGGAACTTTGCCTATGGTTTTAAAATACCATAGCAAAAACAACTAGCCTGACTAATATAAATTTCAAGCATTATTAAAGACAAGTAAACACTTAGTAATTAAATAAGAACAAATAAATTAGCATTAGCACAAACAAATGAACAAAGATACGTTTTTTTAAGATGTTCAGGTAGGTTTATGTAAAATAACACTGAACTTTATAAATAAAATATACATTACAAATATAGTTACAAAAGTTATTCAGTCAAGATCAGTGAGTAAATTTTCTGTCTTTTGTTGTTTGATTAACATTAATTACACAGATGGCAGCAGGATTATTAGGCTACTGTCACTTTAAAGGAGTAGTTCACTTTAAAATGAAAATTACCCCATGATTTACTCACCCTCAAGCCATCCTAGGTGTATATGACTTTCTTCTTTCAGACGAATACGATCAGAGTTATATTAATAAACACCCTGATGCTTCCGAGCTTGATAATGGCAGTGGATTGCAACCATCAGTTTGAAGCTCAAAAAAGTGCATCCATCCATTATTAAAGAACTCCACACAGCTCCAGGGGGTTAATAAAGGCCTTCTGAAGCAAAGCAAGGAGTTGGTGTAAGAAAAATATCCATATTTAAAACTTTATAAAGTAAAATAACTAGCTTCCGGCCAAACGAACATACGGATTCGACTTAAGTCTAAAGCGCAACTTATGTTTTTCAAATAAATGCAGCCTTGGTAAGTCAAATAAAAACTTTAGATATACGACATAATGAGTATTTTATAGCTTAAAGCTGAACAGTATCTGTCTCTTGCATTCCCAGCTAATTAAGTGCTCTCAATAAATTGTGATAATGTCCTTCACTCGTTTTAGGTGAAGAGCGGAATTCATGATAAGGGATCCAATCACTAAATCGGGGACTGAGTGTTCGCAGCTCATCAGACCTCGCTGATTAATGACATCTTAACGGCACTTTGCGCTATCTGCATCATATAATGAAGAGTCTATATATTTCGCTAGATGTCCTCAGGCAATTCTGCACAGCACACGGGATGTGTTCTTCCATCCAGCCAGTGTGTTATTTTACATGTATTTAAAGAACAAAAAAAAACAAGGTTATAATGCTGTTTTCATCCAAGAACATTTGTGATTTAGAGTTTCCTGACATAGATGATCCACTGTGAGTTAGGTAGCGTGAAGTTCTAATTTCTGTTGCTTTAAACCAAGCTATAACTTTCCATTGTGCTCAGCACCGGAAAGTGGTTGTCCTATATCAAGCCCATCGCTGTCTGTGTTTCTCAGCCCCTCGCAGACATGCTCACGGTGGCTCTTAATTAAGAATGTTGTCACAGAATATAACTTCAACAGATTGGTTATTGATTGAACCTCTTTTCTTGGCAACAGTCTCCAAATCCCCCATGACTTTTTGCCAGCGGCAGCTATTACGCACGAGCAGTAGGTACTGCATGTTTAACTCTGCCATTATTCTCCAAAGCCATTTTACTTGCTTTATTTCTGTTATGTGTGGCTATTTATCAGTGCCTTCTAACTGAGGATTAAAATGGGTTGTAGCATAATTCCTAAATACATTACACACAGCTCTGCTTCGGTCTGTGCGTTTAAAGGCAGATAAAAGCCAGATACTAAACCTGTTTGCAGTCCTTAGGCATAGATTTCAGGATGTGGGATAATATCCCTCCCTGAGGCTTGGTCTCACGTATGATTAGGACATTACACTAGTGTGAGATAAGATATCATTTAACATTTGTGTTTCAGACCTTGGCTAACCCCAGATCATCTTATTGATTAGCACCTTTATACACTTTTGAGCAAAATTGCAAAAAAGCACCATAAAAGTATCATAAAAGTAGACATCAGTGTTTATATCTGAAATATAAACTTTTATCCCTGTACTTCTGTGGTAACTTGAATTATTGTAACACAGAAATAATGATACCGAGTGGCTGAAGAGAAGTTTGTGAAGCTGTTTCATACCTCTACATCATAATAATAATACATTTTATTTATGGGCACTTCACGTGACACTCAAGGACACCTTGCATGCAGATAAAACACGTAAAACAATTTACAAGCAACAATTAAAAAAGCAACAAAACAACCTTTACATTTGCAACCAATAGGAGATATGCCTTTTTAGAGATACATTTTCAAACAAGATTTAAAAGTACGGAGAGAGTCACTATTGTGAATGTCCTGTGGAAGTAAATTCCACAGATGCGGGAGCAGCATAGCTAAAAGCTCAAGATCTCATAGAAGCCAAACAAATGCGAGTGAAGAACTAAGGAGAATGGAGACGAAGACGATGATCTAAGAGTTCGAGAGTGAGTATGTTGAAAGTAGGTCAGATAAGTATAAAGGAGCCAGGTTATGCAGTGCCTTGTAAACAAGAAGCACAATTTTAAATCCAATATGCGGTTTAACAGGGAGCCAGCATATTTGTTCCATCGTAGGAGTTCCAGTAATTATTTGTACAGCTGAGTTCTGCACTAACTGTAACTTGTGTCAAATTTTAAGGGGAAGACCATAAAATAGAGCATTGCAATAGTCAAAACATGAAGTGTCAAGAGTATGAATCATAATGGCAGTGCTCGTCGTTGAAAGGGCTGGGCGGAGGCGATTAATGTTACGTATGTGATGATAATCCGTCCGAGTAATCTTGTTAATATGTGCTTCGAAAGACACCCAAGCTCTTAACCAGCGTTGAAAGAGCAATTGTAGAGCCATCAATACACATATGAAACCACTGGTCATTGACAGATTCTTTTTTGTACCTACAAAAAGTGTTTCTGTTTTACTGCTGTTAAAGGGGCTATATGCAACTTTTTCCCCAAAATAAACGTAACAATAGCCTTTTTATTTGACCATGTATGACTCAAACATCTCCTGATGAGCATACTGACACCTTGTCAGCTCACAGTGGGTGCACCTATAAGCCTGTATCCTATTTTTCCTATTTTCTGTCGGGTCGGATTTTTCGCGCGCTGTCTGCGGATGTGACGTCAAGCGCGTTCATGTTAAACGTTTCAGATCACTCTGCCACCACCGCTAGTCAGCAAACAAACTTAGTTTCTCAAACAATATATGTATTTGACTGTTCTTACCTCTGTAAACATAATGTTGACTTCTTTGCAGCGGATGACTTGTGAAGTGTGCACGTACGAGAGCGAGCAGAAAGGAAGAGCAGTTCCGTTTTTTGGCCACAGGTGTCAGTCGCGAGTTTAAATTTCAGAAAAAAGCATATAGCCCCTTTAAGCTTGGTGAAAATCAAGTTTTTAATGTTGTTTATATGTCTATGTGGTGTTTTTAATATACTTTAAGACAAACCATGAGCCTGTTACTGCGTAAAACATGACAACTGCTCTCTCCGGGTCAGCGGCAGCGTTGAGTGTTCGCTGTGATTGTACTTAATATGTAAAAATGTAATAGATAGATGAATCATTGTCGTTTAGGAATAAGATTGTGTTGGAATCGAGATCACTAATTTTTGAGGGGATCAGTCGTGCAGCTCTACTTTGTTGTGTTTTTTTTTTTTTTGTCACCATTAACTTTCATTATATGGAAAAATTTATCTTTTATGTAACACAGAAGAAAGTCAGTTATATGGGTTTGTAACAGGGCCAGATATTTAATAGAGCACAGGGTAACATTTTCATCAAAAAATGACAAAGATGCCCCATATATTTCAAATTTGAGGGTTACATGTATTTAGAATTACTGTTTTTTTTATCTGTTTTTTAACAATCAATATTTTGAAAATTATTACCGGTATATTAAGTTCTGAGTTGTAGTTACCATTTTAATTTATTAATTTAATTTACATTAAAAAAAAAAAAAAAAAGTATTGCTCAAATGGGTGACAGTGTAATTTTTAGATTAAAAGTTGTCCTCAAAAATGTAAAATGTAATGACAAGAGTTAAACATTTGTAGTGAGACGCATTTAAAAAGACAACAGCAAAGTAAACTTTATAAAGTTTGCATGTGTGTGGGTGGAGAAACTAAAGCCCTGAGGTTTCAGGCATTAGAGAAGGACAGTCTGTGGCCCCTTTTGCATCTCTTTACTATGTCATGCTCTTTTTGCTATTAATGCCAAATGTACTGCTAAGAATATCAATGAAGTGGATGGCGTAGAGAGCGAGGGATGGCATCACTAATTTTTAACGCCCTGAGGAATATTTTATGCATCATATCACTTGATTGGATACACTTATGTGGATGTTTCACACAAACATGGAAGTCATGTGTATGTTCATGTGTCTGTTGAAGTTTGAATCAATGTTTATTAATAGTTAACCTTCTAATCTTCTTTTTTATTTATTTTGAGAAGTCTTAGGGGTTAAGGAACTAGTTCAACAAGGAACTGTTAAGATCTCCGATTGTAGCCTGTGGTCAGAAGCGCAGCATTTTGCTGTAAAGCGACTGGACTAGAAGGTTCTCTCTGCCCCAATGCCACACAAGGTGCCAGACACATTTTCACCCATGGGACTTCTTTGGCTGCTCAGATTAATGGCAGTGATGTTCTCTAATGGACCATAAGAGCTGCTTCCTGTAATGCACTCAGTGACCAAGTAATAATTTATTCACCTTTTGCCAGACTGTTTTGAACATTTCTCTAGCAATACATGGCAACTTACTCTGCAGCTATTTTTTAAGTTTCCCTCCACTAAGCATGTGTCTCTACACCCCCCAGAGAACTAATTAATTTTCTGAAATCTTACTTCTCTCAGTCTGTTTTCCAATATGAGGGGATGTAGGCATAAGTTTGTTGTAGGAAATAGTATGTACATTTGGAGATGACAAAACACAACTTTAATATTTCTAGAATTGCTGGCCTTTGAAACCATTCCGTGATAGTCATTTTTAAATTTGCACCAATATAGTGGATTTATTAGTGGATAATTATTTATTTTTATCCATTTAGTTGTAGTTATGTTTATCCATTTATTCTGCAGACAAATGACATATGGCCCTTAGGCTTAGTTCATACAAAAATGAAAAATCTGTCATTAATTACTCACCCTCATATCATTCCACACCCGTGAGACCTTCGTTTATCTTCAGAACACAAATGAAGATATTTTTGATGAAATCCGAGAGCTTTCTGTCCCTCCATTGACAGCTACGCAGCTACCACATTCAAGGTCCAGAAAAGTAGTAAAGACATCATTAAAGTAATTGTTTGCGCAAAAAATGTCAGCTCTCAGATCAACACAACATGCATGCATCGTGGTGTTATTTTTGTAAATAATAAAATAAAGTGGTAAAAAAAATGTTTTTGATCAAACAAAGCACTCGCGTCCCTTCAAAAAATTAAGGTTAAACCACTGGAGTCACATGGATTACTTTAATGATGTCTTTCCTGTTCTGGTCTGGACCTTGAATATGGTAGTTACGTAGCTCCCAATGGAGGGAAAGGAAGCTCTCTGATTTCATTAAAAAGATCTTCATTTGTGTTCCGAAGAAGAACAAAGGTTTCATGGGTGTGGAACGACATGAAGGTGAGGAATTAATGACAGAATTTTCATTTTTGGGTGAACTATCCCTTTAAGCCAAAGCATCATCCACCCATCTGATAGTGATCCCTGTTGTACAATTAAAGTGAAGGATGCAGATTGTCTTGTTTTTGTTGAGTGTATTGCATTAGCAGTAGTTAAGTGCAGATGAAACAGATTAACTAGCCTTGCTGGGTTCAGAGAGTAGGTCAACGGCTGCTAGTCAACAGAATTGTAAATAAACAGTTCCTGTCATTTTTTTCGGTCTTCAATGGCCTGAATCATGTTTGTCATCAAAATGGTATCCCTCTTTGTGTTTTGCATCAATTTTATGTGTTTATGTGTGTGTACCTGTGTTTGTCGCTCGCATTGTGTTGGCTCTGAGCTCCCTTGTCCCTTTCTGCTCACGTTGAGGGAGTCTCATGGTGTTCACTTTAATTCTGAAAGGCAGGCCCGTATAAATAATTCATTTCCCCATTGCTTGCCTTATTTCTGCATGTGGTACAAGTGTTACAGCCAGTCTGCAGGGGAGGGTTTTGGGGAAATGCAAGAAGGTTACAAAGAAAGTAAAAACAGGGGTTGGCAGTCACTTTTTTTGCTCCTCCTGCTTCACTCTTTCTCTCTACTCCTTTTCCTCCTTTCTCTCGCTCCGTATGCACTTTCTTTTGTTTACACATTGTCTTTGTTCCACATATCATCATTGTGCAGATTGTTTTTTCTGGAGCCAAGAGCGATCAAACGCTCAAATACATTGACAAAAGAAATCATCAGAGCCTTACAACCAGTGAACGGTTTAGAAACCCCAATTTTAAAGAATGTGAAATGCCAAGTTGACATTTCAGGAGCCATCAAGTAATTGTTGTCAAAAATGGAGACTGCCCTTCACTGTCCAGTTTGGTCACCCGAAAAGTTGTGCATTAAAAAGGTGAGGAGAATATTCAGTTTAACCTTGTAGGGATAGTCCACCTAAAAAATTAAATCATTTATTCATTCTCATGTCTTTCCAACCCTGTATGACCTGTGGATAACAAAAGGAGATACTTTAGATCTGTGCTTTTTTGATATGATGAAAGTCAATGTGTTTCAGTGTTGTTTTAGACCCCGTTGACTTTCATTGTACAGACAGTTGAAACATTCATCAATACATAATTTGAAGGTGGGATGGGGGGAGGTGCCACCACTTTTTGCCAGGGTCGATATTGTCCCCACCACTTTTTTGAAAAATCTTGCTGCACAGACGTACATAACACATCCAGATGACGTTCATTTAGGAGGCGATCTGGCGCTGGAATGTGTTTTTGAAATCATGCTGAGTGTTTGTTGCCAGTGTTTTGGCTCGTACGAGTATTCTTCACAGTTTACACAGACGAGCGCATCAGTCAATCGCTTAATGCCATTGCAGAGACTCTATCTTTTTAGGTGAAATCGCAAAACAAAATGTACACAAACGTCTCCCTGTTC
Source organism: Abramis brama (assembly GCF_963993115.1). Lineage (NCBI taxonomy): Eukaryota > Metazoa > Chordata > Actinopteri > Cypriniformes > Leuciscidae > Abramis > Abramis brama. Next base: position 21,496,017 of record NC_139969.1, on the reverse strand, counting down.
TTGATATATAATCATTGATGAACATCTTTGATTTTAATGAGGAAAAAGGTTGGCAAAAACTATGAGGATGGCTGCTGTTGTTTATGCATTTATACAATTGTCAGTTTTCCTGTTCAGCATATCTTGGTGTGTATGCATTTGGACATTTGCAGTTGATGATATTAGCATTTGAATATAATGACATTTTTGTTTACTTTTGTATGATAAACTACACTACTCTTTTGAATGTTTGGGGTCGATACGATTTTTTTTAATACTGTATGCAAGAATGCATAAAAATACAATTGTGTTAGAAAGGATTTCTATTTTAAATAAATGCTGTTCTTTTGAACTTAAAAAAAAAGGAGCACTGTATATTGAGCAGCAAAACTATTTACAACTGGTAATCAAATCAGCATATTAGAATGATTTCTGAAGAGTCATGTGACACTGAAGACTCAGCTTTGCCATCACAGGAATATATTAAAATAGAAGACTATATTACTGTTTTTACTGTATTTTTGATAAATTAAATGCAGCTTTGGTGAACATAAGAGACTTCTTTCAAAAACATTAAAACATCTTACCACCCCAAACTTTTGAACGGTAGTGTATGTGATACTGTGATAGTTCTCCACTTGATGTCCAAATTAACATCTGGATCCTGAAGTAACACCAATTGAGAACTACTGCTGTAAAGATAATCAATGTTGACATAGACTACATTGTGCAATGTGCATATGCTATGTTGAAGAACTTCAAAAATCGAGTCTGTATGTTCACCATGAGAAAATGTTTCAACACAAAACTGTTCTTTGAATGCACACATATGGCTCCTGCAATGACTCGACTCTAGGGATGTCAATCTACATAAATTCTCATAATCGATTGTTGTTTAAATTAATGATAAATGAATTGATTAACCGATTAACTACTAAATTACTTAACAACCACTTGCTTAACCAACAAAATAGTTGTCGTTTTAAAGCTTAGAAGCTTGGCTTTACAGTGAATATAGGGAATATGACCATCACTTAACAATTGCTTTTAAATTTGCTGACATATTAGAAGTACTTTATAGTATGAAAAAAACAACTACTTAACATGAATATGTGATCTGTAAAATTATCGTACATAACAGATAGACTTCAGGGTTGAAACAGTATAACTCCGTCGAAAAAGAAGTTAAAATTTGCAGTATGAGAAATGTTTGGATTTAGAAAAAACAAATGCTAGTTGTCCTCAAGGATAGATATCGCAGAATCCAGTCATGAAAATGTAATTTACAGTATAACGCAGATTTTATTTACAACGTTTAAATTGATGGATGGATGAATAAATCAAAAGTAGAGCTGTGCAATAAATCAAATCGCAACATGGTCTGTGAAAAGCGCAAGAAGACTGTTCCAGGCCGCCACCTACCAATTGTCAAATACACTCAAAACTTGAAGAAATTATGACAGAAATATATTGCTATTGTACAATAGAATGTACTTCTCAAAATAATAATAATACAATTTATTTAAACATATTTTTTGTCCATGTTTTAATTGAGTAAAATTGTGCAGCACTTTGCCAAAAAATAAAAAGATACAATTAGTTAAATTTTCATTTGATTACATTTTAAAACAAATGTTATCAATCAAATTATCAAAAATGTAATTAAACAAAATATTAGTTTTATGCATTAATTTGATTACCACCATTTGTATTAAATCATAAAAAGATTTTTATTCTATTAAACTAAACTATTATTTTTTAAATAAATTATTAATGATAAAAATAAATTGTTAATCTAATCCATAATCGATTATTCAATTTAATTGATTAGACTTGTTTTTGATTATTGGAATTTTAATAAACAAAACAAACAAATGGTTTCAAGTTTGTTAGAATGAAGCATTTGTTCAACCAAAAAAACTTTTTTTATTAATTTACTGGTCATTTTAAATGATGGTAATAATAAGAATTGATTGTTTAATACCATGCACTGTGAAACTGTGATATTTTCTGATATGGTCATCATACCGTGAAAATCTCATACCGTTACAACCCTATTCTCAACTTGCAGAATATAATAAGCATATTTATTTCAGTTAGAGTTAGAGATCAAACTATACCAAGTGTTTGTGGTGTGTAGATGTGTAGCTCGCCTGTATTGCTTTGATCGCTAAGATTGACATGTCTTGATTTACCATGCGCCATAGAATAGGAGATCATGATGTTAGCATCACTACTCGACTCACATTGTTATTGCTTTTAAATGATTAGTGTCATCGAGAAGCCACTTTCCCAAAAAAACTGTCTTGGCATAGGCAATGAGATTGTTCCACACAATGCAATGCATTTTTTTTCAGCTTGTGACTTTATAACCAGACCATTTCCCTGGAAACCCCTCTAAACAGACCCTGCAGTTCTTGAGGCTTGAAGAAAAGTGCTTTTTCCCCTTGAACCCACAAAATTACTGTCTCGTTATGGTCTATTTGTGTTGGATAGATTTCCTCAGTGCTAATCTCTGCCACAGAGGACATTGATGCAGCACAGTGATAGCGATGCATTATATCCAGACCCAATCCTGGACCACCTCATCTCCTTAGAGGGCTATTTTACTTCTACTCTACCCCCGGTTTAATGTCGCTCCGTACAATTATACAAGCCTCTCTCATGCACACAATGCTCTGCCCTGCAATTTCAGGCCCTTTTCTGATATGGGTTATTATGCAGGCTTAGAGGTGACTTGCAAAAACTTTTGTCGGTAAACAGGGCTTGAGAGGCAATACAACAACGCACAGGTTCTTCGCTCAGCGTTGACATTCAAGAGTCTGGCAGAGAGTGTGGGAGGACCGCTGGGCCACAGAATATAGTTTCCATGACTGCTCAAGCTCACATTTCACAATTCAGATTTGAAGCTGCTATATGACATTGCACTGTTTTCTCAAGCCGTGCTGCTGGTGGTCTTGGTATGCGTGGGGACGTCTTATAAACTGAGGTTATTGTAAGAACATGGTCGTTCTGTTAGTCATCATGAAGTTTTACAGAGCTCAAACATTCATCTTGATTACTGACTGGCACTGACTGATTTTATTGTGTGATTCTACCTGTTTTTCTTGATGTTGCAGTCTGAGAGTGTGGAGAAGACTAGGAGTGCCACTTAAATTGATTCCTTCGTTTTAATTTCATTTTTAAGAGTTAATTTTCAAATTACAGTCAGTAACATTTCTTTTTTAAATTATTGTTTTGAAAGAAATTTGTAGTTTTATTCATGCATTAAATTAATCAAAAGTGACATTTAGAATGTTACAAAAGATTTCTATTTTAAATAAATGCTTTTCTTTTGAACTTCATATTTATTGAAGAAAAAATGCAGCAACTATTTCCAACATAGATAATAATAAAAGTTTCTTGAGCACCAAATCAGCATATTAGAAGGATTTCTGAAGGATCATGTGACACTGCGGACTGGAGCAATGATGCTGAAAATTCAGCTTTCACATCACAGAATTAAATTACATTTTAAAATGTACTTAATGTTACTGTTTTTGTTCATATAAATGCAGCCCTGGTGAGCATTTCATTGAAAAATCTTACCAACCCCAAACTTTTGAGCGGTATATTTTACACTGTTTAAATGTAACAATAAAATAATACAATAATAAAACAGTTTTTAAATTGACAAGTAGACGAACGTAATTTAAATTGTTTTAAATGTAGCAAAAAAAAAAGAAGAAATTTTTAGACAAAATGCTAGTCGAAGATTTTTCTACCCTTTAACATCAATTAATTAGTTATAAATACATCTATTGTTAATTGGTTTCTTAATTTGTTGTATCTGCCACTAGTCCTCCACAAACTGTATTTTCTACATTTTCTGTGGATAGACAGTGATTGATGAGACCTCTGGACATTCAAGCTAACAAGACTAACCATCTTGTCTTCAAGGATTTAAAGGTTTTTTTGTAGCACCTTAACAAGATCAATCCATTGCCATTTCTTCTGAAAATAAGTATCGACTCTTCTGAATTGAAGAAAGCTCTCTAGTCAGCAGATTCAAGGAGTCAAGTATGGTCAAGAAGGCTTGGAGAGGATCTTAAAGGAGTGTGTATTTCAGTATGGACTCGGAGCTTGATAAGTTTTCTTCCTGCTCCTCCACTCGTCTTTTTTTCTCTTCTTTTTTTCATGAAGGAAAAAGCAATCATTTTCTATTTGCAATGCATTCAGCCTATAACTGATTAAACATGAGAGGGCTCCCAACATCTGTCATTTCAACCAATCAGGATTTGTTTATATAGTGTTTTGGATGTCTTTTGACCGTCTGTCTTGAACCTTATTAAATCCTCTCAGCACTCTCAGCACGTTTACCGAGTTCGTCAAAATGATCTGAGAAGATTTCAGACCACAGTGTTCGTGCTGATTCATGGCATTCATCAGTCAGCCACTGTAATGAGCTTCTCGAATCAATATCAATAAGCGGAGGATGAGAAATGTGATGAGGACGAGAAAGGCCGATTTAACACTGCCTTCTGCCTTCTCATCGCTCTCAGTCCTCCATTTATTGAATAGGATTGGACTCATCTGTCCATCACGGCTTAGTGTATCACTGACACCAGCCTTAACGGACTCTTGTATCTTTTTCCTCGGATAAAGTAAACACGATCGAGTGCTCTTCAGCTTCATTAAATCTTGTCGAGTTTTCATACATATAAAGCAGGTGTGTTCTCTTAACAAAGATATCTATCTGCGTTGGAATATAGATTAAATACCCAGAATATAGAGGAGCTGATTTGTGAAAAAACTGACAAATATCTCCTCTTTCCTCTGGCCTGTCTAGCAAAATGCTGACCAATGTCACTTCTGTATTAATAATAGAAAAGTAAATGTATTGATTAAAGGGCTGCGCCTTAATAATCGGCAAATGCCTTGCAATATCGCTTTTCTGACATGGACTTGATGATGATTTTTTTAGTTATTTTAACCACAATTTGAGCATTGTAACACAGTACATGCTGAGTTTCTAGGTTGTTTCAGTAAATGTCATGCTTTATAGCAACATGCTGTGTGGAGCAAGACAGCGCTACTCAACATGTGGCCCTCGAGCCTTTGCTTTGGAGCCTGCTTGACATCAACAGCAACAATCACAAACATGCCACCTTACTGTTTTAGTAAGCAGCAGGGCGGTATGACAATATAAAAAATGGTAGAAATGTGTCAAGTGGCAGAGATTGTGCTGCACCATGTAATGTATTGTATTCTGCAAACTGTCGCAGAGCAAGCGCTTTGTTGATTAGAATGGGAGTGATTTAGTTTTCACTTTCAGCCCGTGTCCAGTGTAAACACAAAGAAAATGTCGGTTATTTACAGCAAGGGTTTTTAAGATGGGGTCCGCGGCCTGCTATTGTATACAAAATAAAATTTTACAGAATGTATTTTTGTAGGACTGTCAAAATGAACTGTAAATCTGCTCAGGGTTTGAGAAGTGTTAAACAAATACATTTTAGATCAAGTTTATATTTATGTAGGCCTATTGTATTATATTTATATTTGGGGTCAGTTTTTTTTTTTTTTTTAAAGAAATGAATTATTTTATTCAGGGTGCATTCAATTTATCAAAAGTGACTGTAAAGACATTTATAATGTTACAGAAGATTTATATTTCAAATAAATGCTGTTCTTTTTAAACTTTCTGTTCATCAAAGAATCCTGAAACAAAGATGTTAATGTTAAGCAGCACAACTGTTTTTAACATTGATAATAATATGTTTCTTGAGCATCAAATCATCATATTAGAATGATTTCTGAAGGATCATGTGACACTGAAGACTGTAGTAATGAGGTTGAAAATTCAGCTTTGACAATGCATGAATAAATTAAATTTAAAAATATATTTCAATAGAAAACAGTTATTTTAAAATGTGATAATATTTCGCAATATTACTGTATTAGTAATTTGTTTTGGCTTAAGTACAGTAACAATATAAAAGCCAAATATCTTTTCTTTTTTTATAAACTTTTTCATGTTTGAAAACCCTTTTATATAACCGTTTCAAACATGACTCACTTAATCAATTTTATAATGTATGCCGGTTCTGAGTATTTTAAGTGTTACATAATGTGCATCTGTTTTTGACCTGATGCCAAACTTAGTTTGCCATTCATTTTGCACTCTCTTTAATTTCCTGGATAATCAGACAATAGGCATTAATTCAAGATTTTATAATTTTTGGAAACAATCCGGGTTAGTACCTGTACATCCCTTTCAGACATCCCTTTTATCCCTTTCTCTTGCGTCAACAGTTACTCCTGTTGGATGGGGTTCATCCAACGTGGTGGTATGCCGACATTACCCTGGATATCATAGCTCTCGATACACCACAAAGACTTGCTGTCCTGGTCACAGATCAGCCAGCAAGGCGCACACCAACAATTTGTCCTCTTTTGTTCTCTGATATGTCCCCCCATTATGTTGTGTGGATTGCAATAGTACTATTGCTCTGCTAATTCAACCTTCAAACTTTGCTCTTACTGATGGAATGTAAAATCAGTGAAGATTGACCACCAGGCCACCCATATATAGGTGTGAAACCTCCAACACTATATTGGCCAGTGTTTCAGTTTCATTGTCCGACCCCTTGTCTGACCCGCACCTCGGCTCTCCTGTATCCACCAAAACTGTTTGTTGAGGTCAATATTCATGGTTGGGCTGCTATAACCAAACCTTTGTTCACTCGTGCCAATGCCAAATGTCGGTTTCATTGGTTCCAGCAGTGCAAATCTTAGGCTGTGGACAATGTGAAACGTGTTGTACTTGTGACAGAATGGTTCGATAAACATGAAAGTGAATTGAACTTCTTCCACTTTTGAGCTACATTGGGGCATTTTGGAGAAGCAAGTCAGAAAACGTTTTCCTCCACCAGCATCACATAGTGACCTGGTCAATGTCCTGGAAGAGGATTGGCTCAAAATCCCTTTGGCCACTGAATATCTGTCATTCCCAAGACCAATTGATGATGTATTGGCCGCAAAAAGAGGCCCTACACCATACTACACCCTACACCATTTCATTGTATAACCCATTGTCCAAAAAACATATACATACATACATACATGCATACATACATACATATATATATATATATATATATATATATATATATATATATATATATATATATATATATATATATATATATATATATATATACAGTGAGGAAAATAAGTATTTGAACACCCTGCTATTTTGCAAGTTCTCCCACTTGGAAATCATGGAGGGGTCTGAAATTGTCATCGTAGGTGCATGTCCACTGTGAGAGACATAATCTAAAAAACAAAATCCAGAAATCACAATATATGATTTTTTAACTATTTATTTGTATGATACAGCTGCAAATAAGTATTTGAACACCTGTCTATCAGCTAGAATTCTGACCCTCAAAGACCTGTTAGTCTACCTTTAAAATGTCCACCTCCACTCCATTTATTATCCTAAATTAGATGCACCTGTTTGAGGTCGTTAGCTGCATAAAGACACCTGTCCACCCCATACAATCAGTAAGAATCCAACTACTAACATGGCCAAGACCAAAGAGCTGTCCAAAGACACTAGAGACAAAATTGTACACCTCCACAAGGCTGGAAAGGGCTACGGGGAAATTGCCAAGCAGCTTGGTGAAAAAAGGTCCACTGTTGGAGCAATCATTAGAAAATGGAAGAAGCTAAACATGACTGTCAATCTCCCTCGGACTGGGGCTCCATGCAAGATCTCACCTCGTGGGGTCTCAATGATCCTAAGAAAGGTGAGAAATCAGCCCAGAACTACACGGGAGGAGCTGGTCAATGACCTGAAAAGAGCTGGGACCACTGTTTCCAAGGTTACTGTTGGTAATACACTAAGACGTCATGGTTTGAAATCATGCATGGCACGGAAGGTTCCCCTGCTTAAACCAGCACATGTCAAGGCCCGTCTTAAGTTTGCCAATGACCATTTGGATGATCCAGAGGAGTCATGGGAGAAAGTCATGTGGTCAGATGAGACCAAAATAGAACTTTTTGGTCATAATTCCACTAAACGTGTTTGGAGGAAGAAGAATGATGAGTACCATCCCAAGAACACCATCCCTACTGTGAAGCATGGGGGTGGTAGCATCATGCTTTGGGGGTGTTTTTCTGCACATGGGACAGGGCGACTGCACTGTATTAAGGAGAGGATGACCGGGGCCATGTATTGCGAGATTTTGGGGAACAACCTCCTTCCCTCAGTTAGAGCATTGAAGATGGGTCGAGGCTGGGTCTTCCAACATGACAATGACCCGAAGCACACAGCCAGGATAACCAAGGAGTGGCTCTGTAAGAAGCATATCAAGGTTCTGGCGTGGCCTAGCCAGTCTCCAGACCTAAACCCAATAGAGAATCTTTGGAGGGAGCTCAAACTCCGTGTTTCTCAGCGACAGCCCAGAAACCTGACTGATCTAGAGAAGATCTGTGTGGAGGAGTGGGCCAAAATCCCTCCTGCAGTGTGTGCAAACCTGGTGAAAAACTACAGGAAACGTTTGACCTCTGTAATTGCAAACAAAGGCTACTGTACCAAATATTAACATTGATTTTCTCAGGTGTTCAAATACTTATTTGCAGCTGTATCATACAAATAAATAGTTAAAAAATCATATATTGTGATTTCTGGATTTTGTTTTTTTGATTATGTCTCTCACGGTGGACATGCACCTACGATGACAATTTCAGACCCCTCCATGATTTCTAAGTGGGAGAACTTGCAAAATAGCAGGGTGTTCAAATACTTATTTTCCTCATATATGTATATGTATATGTATATGTATATGTATATGTATATATATATATATATATATTCATTGCCATTTAAGTGAAATTACTGAACTTAAATATACAAGCTTGATAAAAATTATCATTCTAGAAGAAAATTTCAGATGGCACTTAGAGGCTTTTGCATCTGAATTCTTCATTCATATATATATATATATATATATATGTATATATTCAGTAATTTCACTTAAATGGCAATGAAGATTACCTATTAATTGTCATTTAAGTGAAATTACTTAACTTAAATATACAAGCTTTATAAAAATTATCATTTTAGAAGAAAATTTGTATATATATATATATATATATATATATATATATATATATATATATATATATATATATATATATATATATATATATATATTCACAACTATAATATACAAAAATACCACCACACATGTCTATATACTTTGTTAATAAAAAATGTATTACTATACAAATCAGAAGTGTGGCTCTTGATGATAAAGACCTGCTTTGTGGCCCCCGTTTGTTTTCCAGAGTTAATTAACCTTGGAGTAAACTGTGAATATACAAATATTTAATATTATTTTTGGAAGGAAAGATGTTTTTCCACCAAAGAAGGGGGCAGCAATAGTAAACACACCTCCTCTAAGCAGGCACGTGGAGCGGATCAGAGGGCACGCTGATTGCCCATTGGTGCATTGTGTGGCGAGTTTATTCAAGACTCCAAAACTGGAACGAGTGGCCCCTCCTGGTGAATGATGGGTCAGGTCCCAACAGAGACTGCTTTCCTCTCTGAGTGGGCCTTGTTTCCCCTGGCAACATCACAATCCAGGAGGTCACAAAGGGCTGGGGGAAAGAGGCTTTAGGGTTCAGTTCTGATGGTTATTTCTCCCCTTGTCTGTCAGAGGCTGAATGAGATGGGGAGCTAGGATTACACTGGACAATTCCTCCCTCTCTCACTCCTTCCTCTTGTAATGTGCGTTAGAGCAGCACTGAGAGAAAACGTACACGATCTGCACTTTTTGTTTCCGCCTTCTCGTTCCCTGCTGAGCATGGACCTCCACCAATTCTCAGAGCTGTAGTGTGGAAAGCGGGCGAGAGACTCTTCTGTTCTCACTCATTTAAGTCCTCTCATTCACTAACACAGAAACAAATAGACACAGAACAAGATTTGATTGGCTATTAGAGGAGTTTGCATGACTCGAGACAGGAGTGATGGATAAAACGATGGTAGACTGCAGAAGACCAATATAAAGTTCGCCTGAAACTTTGTAGTTAAGTGAGCGTGAGCTAATGCGGTCTGAAAACAAAACAACAGATATAACAAATGATCCATCCTTTGAGCCTTTTCCGTTTGAATTCGGCAGCATGCAGGGGTATTCATTAAGTGCAAATAAATGAAATCCTCTGAAATCTCCCTCTCCGCTTTTGTTGAGGCGATGAAACACAGAAGCTAATGCTAAAAATTGAAAGGAAAAATAGCAATAGAAGATGACAATGAATAATTCATGAGACATAAAGTCACCATTTTGTGTTCCTGTTTATACTTGTTCCTCTGGAGAATGAGAAACAAACATGAATGCAAAATGCATGTCAGTTTGCTTATTGGAATCACTTCCAGTTATTGTTAGAGCGTTTGTTTTGTCATTTTGTTTGACCTCCCTGGGGAGAGATGAGCTTGTAAATCTCTGATAACATATCACTGAACTTTACTCTCATGAGGTGTGTTCTCAATTTACATGGTGAGCTTTTAGAGATCTTTGCATGACAAATGAGTCCTAAAAAATAAAATCATTTGAAGATGTTTATTTGTACTGTTGTCTTGCTGACATACTCTACTCTAAAGATGACAACGGCGTCCCTTCAGGCCTTCCACCGTATTTAACCATCGTTCTCAGCAAATGAAAATACTACTAATGATGATGAACCAGGGAAGGTTTGTGTTGAACCAGGGAAAATGATTTAGGAGATTTAATCTCCAGGTCTGATGCTTAGAAATGCAGCATTATGCCTGCAGGGAAAAACGACTAGAAGTTTTGGCTATAATTGTCCTTGCTTTGGATTAAAAGATCTGCTTTTTGTAGATTTCCCACTAGCTTCTCTCTGTAGACGGGGTCTCTGTAGACATTCTTTGCTTATTGAACCATAGATCAGAGAGCTCAACCTGGATAGAGTGATGCAGTGCTGCTTTAAAATACAAAAACTGTGACCACATCAAATGTAATGAATTTTTGTGCAAAATAATGTAATGGGTATATTTTGTATGGCTAAGGTTATAAGACTAACAGTAAAATAATACAATTTCCATAATCTAACCAAATCTTCCATAATGTAACCAAAAAATTCTAACATTTTACTTTATGCATTTTGGCAGATGTTTTTATCTAAAAGCCTACTGCACATTGTACTATTTATAATAGTCCTTTGCAACTATTGCTTGTCAGACTGCGAACATGATCCACGCTGTAAGCCATGTCACACTGTGGGATCTCAGTTGTCATTGATGTCAGACTCCACGGCAGTCAAGACGCGTTAAAAACGGACGCAAACAAGAAGACTCGTCCAGAGATTTACATCATCAATCCGTGACACGTTTAGTGACGTGATCTGCATTTACATGCGGGATAGAAATGGTGGCTAGCAAACGAAAACAATCTCTAGCGTTGATTTTTATCATCTTTAAAAAAAACGAAAACGATGTGTGTGAAGCAAGTGGTGGTTTGTTGTTGTCTCACTAATTGCGTCATCAGGTTCGACGCTCTTATTTGATTTTGATTTTGTTGTAGGAGAAGTCACACGACAGGGCTGTGCATCAAATCTTCTAACGCTGATTTGAATCTTTCTTTGGAGGTAAAATTGATCTCAATGGTCATTAATCTGGCTGTCGATCCCAGATAGCCAAAATCGTACATTGTGAACCCGGCTTAAAGCAATTTAAGCTAATAAATATTAAAATATGCTATTTATGGCAAGACGTGACAATTATATTGATAGACATATTTCACATGCAACTTTAAAAGTATGATGATAATGTTAGCAACATTTATTTCATGACTTTCTGGAATTATTTTATTCTGGTCAGTTATGGCATTCTGTGGTCAAATGTTGCAAACATTTGCAGAGCTATTTGACCATTGTCTTTGGAAACCATGAAGTCTCCTAAAACTCATGTTTCATGTCTCTTGTATCACTCCACTGCTTCTTCTCATATGATGAAGTAATCTAAACTCAAATCAATATGTCATGTCCATTTATTTATTTATTTGGAAAAGTAGCCATGTAATAAGTGGGATAATGTACATTTCAGCTTGTCATTATCTGAAAATAAACCGCTCCAGGATAATACAAGAACTCTCAGCTTTGTGTCAGGGTCATGATCACCCTGTCAGGGGTTGTTTTGCGATAATGACCGGCTCGCTGTACATTATACCTTACATAACCGCTATTTGTTACGTGATCAAATAGCACGTCTTAATGGAAACTATTGAAAACATCAACATCAAACCATCAAATCTCAGGGAACAAGAATTATTATGCAGGCTAGATATGTTGAATATGCTTTTTGAAAAAAAGTATGATAATCAGTATTTTTTAGAAGCTAAGTTTAAACAGAAATAATGCACTTTACTAAGGGTAAATAGTCTTGAGCAATGTCAAGCAAGCTGGTCAAAATCGCCTTTGGCAACAAGGTCAGCTACTTGAACATAGTGTAAATAGACTCTGCCTAATTTTTTTTAACCTTTTTGACACATTTTGCTAAGCTCATACGATGTATCACAAATATTCAATCCACATGGCAGTGAGCCTGCAGGCAGAGTCATATCTCTTGCACAGTGTTCCCATCAGTTGAGCTACAGCTACAGTGTGTTTATCATCCAAAGATTCATGTGTTTTTTATCACAAACATCTACTGGACATTTACACTTTACAAAATGGTGTCAAGGTCACATAAAATACAAGTTTGACCAGATAACCGAAATGACATATTGATTTGTTTTGCATGCAACTCCCGTTCTGTAGAAACACATCAGTTATTGTGTGATTTCATCTACATTTGTTTGAGGGACTGTCAAAACCTTCCCACAAAGCATTTCATGTTTCTGTCGAGAGCATCAGCGCAATAGTCTTCTGGACATGAAGTCTGACAGAATGCTGAATACCTCACATGAGTTACTGTGTCTCTCACTGATTTTATCTCGCCATTACACTCTCATCCATTTTGTTGTGAAGGTTAGGGAGTTGGCAGTAGCCCCGTAAAGCTGTACAGGAGCAAACAGCAATCTTTCCTTAGACCTTTCAGACATAAAATGCCAGGAGGATTTGAACAGTTATGTCAATAACACAAGCTCCCTCTCAATTCTGTTTTGTCATTCTGCATCCAGAAAGTTGTTCCAATACCATTAGTGCATTAAATGAGTGGGGTGTCACTTAATTGCTATTCCATTATTTCATTCATCCAAGTGTAAAGACAAACAACATAGGAACTGATCTGGTAGGCTAATGGAAAAAGAGGTCAATGCTCAATATGTTATTCCAGCATGCCATAGCGCAGAAATCAGAGCCCCCATTCAGCTTCTGCTCTTGACAGCATCCTACTTATGAGATGCAGTTGGTACAGTGACACCTGTTTAGAGTTTTTTCTCTCTCTCTCTCTGCGTGGTTTATGTTCCCTTGAGTGTTCTAAGCCCCAGCTGGTGAGAGTCTCTCATCTGAGAGATGATTAATGAACAGGCATACAGAAGGCTGCCCAAAGAGCTCTTCAGGACCCCTCCAGACCGCACCACAGCTCTGCTTGTAAATCATCAGTTATCGCTAGCATCCTGCTGTCAGTGTTTTAGTTTTAATGTGTTTAATGTGTCATTCGTACATGTGCATGTGGGAAATCATTGTTTGTGGAGGTGATGGATTTGTTCTGTCTTTTCAGATAATTGTTAAGTACAGTGGTCCAGTAGTGCACAACACAGCTAAATTTAAAAAGCAAACATAAGTTCACAACACAACGAAATTAAGCCACAACACAACGAAATGAATCCACAAGACAACAGAAATGAGCTACAACACAACGGAAAATGTACAACACAACGGAAATGAGCCACAACACAATGAAAAATGTACCACACAACGGAAAATGTACAACACAACATAATAAAGCCGCAACACAACGGAAATGCTCCCGACCACTAGAGGGCTCTCGGAGCGTGACAAAGTTAGTTTTCCTTGCCATTGTTACATAGAGTCAGCAGTCTTAATATATCAACACCATGATTAGTTTTAACAGTATGTAGCTAACCATTGTATATCAACATTTATTCATTCAAAATCACCTATGTGCATTATAGCTGCATATTTATACTCTAGTCTAGAATGCTTTGACGCGCTACCACAGCACATGATCTCTAAGGGAACATCTGGCAATTCCACCAAGTGGTTAAAACGTATCATTTATTATAATATAATTTGATAAATAAAAATAAAAACCATTTGGTGAATTGTAGAATTACAGGAAGGTATTGGCACAATTTCACCTGTAATAAGTCAGTCTGGCACTAGGAACCTACATGAAACACTTTGGGACATGATCAAAGATAAAATAACTTTTATTATATTACAAAACTTTCCTAAAAAATAACTCTTTTCTGTAAATACATGAAGGGAGGTATTAGAAAAAAGTCACCTGTAGTAAGTCAGTCTACTATCAGTACAATCAAACTTTGGATTCTGAACATGTCTGTTTTTGAATGTTAAAAATAATTTTAATTTATACAAATTATACGTTTTAACAACTTGTAAGAATTGCCAGACGTTCCCTTAGAGATCATGTGCTGTGGTAGCGCGTCAAAGCATTCTAGAGTATAAATATGCAGCTATAATGCACATAGGTGATTTTGAATTAATAAATGTTGATATACAATGGTTAGCTACATACTGTTAAAACTAATCATGGTGTTGATATATTAAGACTGCTGACTCTATATAACAATGGCAAGGAAAACTAACTTTGTCACGCTCTGAGAGCCCTCTAGTGGTCGCGAGCATTTCCGTTGTGTTGCGGGCGTTGTGTTGTGGCTCATTTCCGTTGTGTTGTGAACTTACGTTTGCTTTTTAAATTTTTTTGTGTTGTGCACTACTGGGCCACCGTAGTTAAGAGTGATGATTTGTGGAAACCTGTTAAATGGGTAGTTCTCCCAAAAATGGAAATTGTGTCATTATTTAATCACTCTCGTTCCAAACCTGTGTGGAACATAAAGGGAGATTTTTTTTTAAACATGTTCATAAATTCAAAAAATGAAAGTGAATTGGGAAAGGGTGTAAAACTCCAATTATGACAAAAAAACAAAACAAAAAAAAAACACCTTAAAAAGCAGTTCATAATCTTATGGTCCATTTCAGGGTTCAGTTTTC
Organism: Abramis brama; assembly: GCF_963993115.1. Classification (NCBI taxonomy): domain Eukaryota; kingdom Metazoa; phylum Chordata; class Actinopteri; order Cypriniformes; family Leuciscidae; genus Abramis; species Abramis brama. Next base: position 21,480,837 of record NC_139969.1, on the reverse strand, counting down.
ACTGCCTGACAGTCAAAGGGTCTTATATGGAAAAAAGTAGGGCTGGATTTCGACAAACATTTTTGAATCAATCTGCTTTGATTCATTTCTGATTCACAAGCTCTTGATCCAATTTAATTCAAATTTTAATTACTAAAGTAATAATAACTTGAAATTGATTCAGTAATTGCTATACTGGACTTGCTATCTTGTCAGATTGATTCAAATGGTAACTCTTAAGCTTGTGAGTCTTTAAATAATTTCAGAACCCAAATTTCAGTTTTGGTGGAACCAATACTTTAAAAGTAACAGGACTAGGTGAGATAAGCATGAAGCTCACATTGCCTCTTTCTTGCAGATGATCATAGAGCTGGTGGAGGTGTGCGCCAACAGAGAGACAGGGAAGCAGCGTGGATGTGCAAATAAAGTACTTGTCAGACGTTGACTGTGCTAAACACAAATTCATGACATATGAAATGACATAGTACAACATTGATTACTTAAAAGCATCCAGAATCTGCTGTCACAGATATACTCACATATTTAACATGGGGGATTACTTTTTGAGAGCTGAATCAAGTACTAGCCTATACTTGCAGAGCGCTTAGAAAGAGCATAAAGCGATTCTACAAAGGCAGAACAGTGAGAGCCATCCGGCAAATTCCCTCGATATAAATGCATCTTGTTAGACATCATTAAGAGTATAAAGGTCTAAAAACATAAAAGGGCTGAGATAATTCTGCATGAAAGAGAGGTGAGAGCTCATGGGAAAGCTGGTTATGTTAACGTCATTATGCTATGCAGTTTCATCAAATGACTTCTTTGATGCATCTGGTTCTTGCATAGAATCAATTTTACAGAGTTAATGTGCAAATACAAATCTGATATCTACAGTATTTATTACTATTGTTTCAAATGTATGAGTACTGTATGCTTGTATATTAGTGCATACAATACAAATACTGTACACTAAAGTGTATTTATTCTTTAATAGGTTCTGAGAAGTTGTGTACTGTGTATTGAGAATGAATATTATTTTGACATAATATCAGTAATATCAGGTGATATTACACGGTGTGCCTCCAGTTTCTTGGAAAAACTAAAAAAGGAAAGATAGTTACACTCTCTTCCAGTTCCTGTATTTCTCATGTTTTTCTGTGTTCTGGAGTGTAATTATCCATCTGTTTGACTTGATCATGCGGAGGATTCAGTGTGTCTCCTCTCATGAAATTTATAATTTATTTATCAAGTGACATTTAAAAAGCTAGAATTTCATTTGCAAGAATCCTATAAATGTTAACACAAAGTCGAGCAGTCACTAAAGGTGCCCTACAGCAGTTATGTAAGACAGTCAAGTCCCCAATGACTCAGTAAAAGTCACTGAATCACTGAGTCATTGCACATTACAATGTGTGGGTAAATGTTTAAGACCACATTGTGTTCTAACTTGCAGATAGAGATTTTGTACTAGCATAATTAGTGCAAAGTTAACTTTGTATGTAAAAGTTATTTAATAAAGTGTTTACCTGCTAGAGGCATTTATTCACTGATGAAGTGTGCAAGTGAGGTTTCTTTGCCACTAGTGGCACCAAATGGAATAGCAATCTATTTGTTTTAATGGCCTGACTTGGCTAGACATAATAACTTACTTTGGTTCAACTAAACCTAACGGATACTGTTAACAAAAGCAAATGTGAGATAAAAAAGCATTTGCTGAAGCAACCATGCTATTTTAGAATGCTTTGAGCTCTTTTATTGTAATGCGCAGGACTCGTACCCGAGCGCTCCACATCGCAAGTGCAGTGCTGTTCCAGTTAAACTACTGAGCAATGTTAGAAAAGCCATTCATATAGAGCTGGTTAAGTGATGCAAATTAATTAGTTTACCGCATGAAAATAAGTCTTTATTAATTGATAATCTGCTCCTGTAATCATAATTTGTGGGAAAAAGTGTAAACGTTATTGCAATTTTACTGCCACTAGAGTTCATTTAGCTGGAAACTGCAGTGAATTGTATTTGTAAGTGTGGAGGCACGTTTTTCCAGTGAGCCTAGGTTGCATAAAATAGCTGATATAGACAACTGTGACCACACGTATTCTATAGATTCTGCCACTTTTGTGTTCTCACCTTACCTACTGAAAAATCTGCTTTAGCGCTTTCATTAGCATTCTTAAAATGAAAAGTTTAAGGGCACCAAGTCATGCATAGTTTAACATTTTGCCTATAATTGAAATTCTAGTAGGCCAACATACCTTTTGCCCAACAGAACCATTAGACCATTATAGGGTGAGGCACAAAATGGTGTCTTAGATCAAGATGACAGATTTCGTGTTATGTGCTAATGTGGAGCTCTTTGCCCCTAGCACTTAGCTCCATGAATGTGAACTCTTGACAGCTGTTGCCAGTAATAACACTACACTTACACAACAGTAACGGGACAGTTCCCCCAAGCATAATGGTCTGCAGGGGTAGAGATATATTACAGTAAGTCTCATCAATGCTAATAAGCTCCAGAGGGGCTCTCAATAACAATTAGTTTCATCATCTGATCCCCAAGCTCTGTGACACACTCATGAGAAACTTTGACTGCCATATGCCAACAACTACAGATATGTGTGTGTGTATGATGTACAGGGTGAAAATACCATGATCATTAGCTGACATTAATGTTATTCTTCGCAGTGTCAGCAGGGTAATAAACAAGATGTTTTCCTACAGATTTTGTCTAACCATGATGATCATTTAAAGTTGTAGATAAACAGCACAATGAAGCAGAAAACATTGTAAATACAATGGGGTACAGAAGTGAGAGACCAGTAGAATACTTATATTATGTATTTAATACATTTTTGTCACAAATATTTTCAACATAACAGTTTGAGTAAAATATTGAATTGAACAATTGAATATTTAGGATTGTCCCTCTTTTTTTTTAATGACAACTGTGCTTATCCATTGTATCCAAGCATGTTTTGCGAATGTTTAGGAACATCTGCCCATCTGTACAAAGGTGTCACATGATCATTTATTAAAATTCACATGATTATAGTCACAAAGTTACTTATTTGATTAGTCACCGAGAAATAATGCAGACTTTCTCCAAATACTATATTTAAGGTGCAGTCCAATTGAAGAAATTTTGGCAATATTTTGCAGAAAACAAGGTCCATTGTCAATTGTGAATGGCAAATCAAGCAGTTTTCTGTTGGCCAACACAAAATGAACTTGAACTCGTTGCAAAGTCTGTGTGGGAAAATCTTTCAGCCTCACACGTAATTCCTAATTGTGTGGCTTCCTATAGAAATGGTCTATTTTATACATATGTATGAAATATAAATTTCACTTTCCCTTTTTAATTTGAATTAATTTATTGTAGTGCATGATGCTTACTGATTTCATATGGGTTCATTCATTTTCAAGCACCGTTTGATGCGCCACTACCCCAAGGGCTAATTGCTACAATGAATCCATTCATTCTCCATTAACACAAGAATGAGGTTTTGTTTTTTCCTAACAATGGGAGAGAAAAAGCATCTGGAAAGTTGGGGGGGGGAGACCAACGGGTGTTGATATTTCAAAATGTCCTCAGCACAAACTGACTACACTCACTCAGCCACAGGCTATCTCAGATGACTTTCTGAGTAGCAGCAGGATGAATTTTGTGTTGAAAAAAATGCTGCAGTTGTGTTGTGTTCATCTGTGTTGTTGACAGGCTGGTCAGGTGTGGGAGGGTGGGAACTCTTGAGGGACAGTGCAGACACCCTGGATAACTCTAATTGGCCCCGGGTGAATAGTTCTGTCAGCGGTGGAGGAGCGTGGGAGATGGAAGAGGGCCTTATGGAATAGATCGAAAGACCAGGATCGATCACAATTACAGATTCACTCATATCCCAAGTGCTTGTTAATGACTCTGTGTGATTATGATGGCTGAGAGGTGGATCGTAGGTGGAGTGGTTTTCAGCTACAGCCAGTGATTGGTTTGACATGTCACTGGCCATAGTTCATCATGATGCCACTTCATAGGATGAGTATGAGTTATGAATAGTGTGCGCCGTCACAAATTAGGCTTGTTTCACTCTGCATATATAAGCAGTGCGCAAGCAAAGCTGCAGCCTAACTAACAGCATCTTTGCTGCACGACAGAGCTGTGGCTTTATCAGTAACATATCAGTTAATGGTCGATATTACTCATTTAAAGAGAGTAAAGACATTTATAATGTTACAAAAGATTTCTATTTAAATAAGTGTTGTTCTTTTTAACTTGCTATTCATACAAAAATCCTGAAAAAAGGTATCACTGTTTCCACAAAAATATTAAGCAACAAATGTTTTCAGAATTGATAATAATACTATTTTCTTGAGCAGCAATTCAGCATATTAGAATGATTTCTGAATGATCATGTGACACTCTAAACTGGAATTATAATGCTGGAAATGTGTTAAATTGTGATAATATTACTGTTTCTACTTTTTTATCAAATAAATAAAATACTTTTCAAAAACATTACAAAATCTTACAGACCCCAAACTTTTGAACGAGTACATTATAATGTTGTGTAATTTAATTTAGTTTAACGTAATTGTTTTTTGAGACAGTATAGAATTTGGTTACACTTTATTTTAAGGTGTCAAAACTATTAAGTAACTACATGTACTTACTATAGGGTAAAGGTAGGATTAGGATTTGGTTGAGGGTTAATTGCATGTAATTATGCATAATACACTGTTATTACTATGGTAAGTACATGTAACATATGTAACAAGGACACTGTAAAATAAAGTGTTACCTAGAATTTTAATGTCTCCCATTTACTGTTTTACCAATGGTAGATAGTTAGTGGCAATATTTTGTCATGTTATAAAAGCCTATTTCAGAAGATTGTTCATAAATATTTTTGTAGTGCATTTTCTATGTGTTTTCTCCAGGGTTTTTAGCAATGCAGAGTCGCGCTGCTTACATGAGCAGTGCGAAGACTGTGACCTGTTAATGTGGGTGCCAAAATGCATACACGCTGCTTATGTGTTGGTGTGAAACAGGCTTTAACAGAAGCCGTGAATGAGCTTCTCGCTTGAGCATCGATTTTGGGGAGATAGTCAGCAAAATCAATTTGCCTTTTTTTCTTTTTTCAAAGATCATTTATGTGCCAGAGGTGGAGTGTAAAGTTGTTAAAAGCTGTGAGAGAAGGGGGAAATGAGCAATATTGTCAAGCTGGAGGAACTTCCTGAAGGTTGGCTAAGATCAACTGACAAGCCTCACAGGGGAATAAAATCAAAGCTCGGTTCAACATCAGCTTCAGTTAGCCTAACGTTCTTTAAAATGCGCAGAGCAGTCAGGCATCTAATTTTGAGGAGACTAACCCTTCTATCTCTTTTATCAGCAAGTTTAACCTACACAACAATTAACATGCCACTTTCCTTATGATGACTAGCATCTCTGGCTGCTTTGATGTGTAAATGAGCGGAGGTCGTTTTTTTTCCCTCTCCTTCCCCATCGCAGAGTATGTTTACATAACGCAGAGCGCTGGGAGCCAATGAGAGGCAGCGTGCCAGTGCTGCCAAGAGAGGACCGATAGATCTCAGTGTCTGATCTCCGCTTAGCCATGGGCACTGAGAGGCGGTGGGAGAACCCGGGAATACATTATCCACTCAGGGAATTTTAAAGAGGGGGAGAAAGGTGGAGGATGGAAGAGAGTGAGAGATAGGTGGGGGGAGGGCGGCTGTTGGGATGGGAAGGAAGAGGGAAGATTCCCACAGACCACTTGGACAGATTCACCCACCCAACCCCCTCACTCTCTCTTTCTCTCTTCGCCTTTCACTTCCTCACTGTATGAATTACTCCATCCAAGTGCTCACTAATGTACTGTACTTTTGTCCTCGATCCGCAGTTTGCTTTTGCTTTATTTATTTACCCTAACAGGAACGCTGCAATCCGCTCAAGGTCAAACTCACTTAAGTACCTCCATCTGTATTACGTAACCTCAGTAAATATTCTCTTTGTTTCTTATGCCTGACTCGAATACTAAAGCGTGTACTAAGTTGTGCATGCTGATTTGGAAAGTTAGAGAGGAATCTCATCTGGCACAGCTGATTGAAGTTTAGCATTGCATCTTATTAATTCGATTTAAATATTTCATACACATAGTCTGATTACTGGTGCGTGGATACCACGGCTTCATTAATTACACTGCTGAGAAGACCTGCGTTGAACAACATTCGGTTTCATTTGTGTACAAGTTGGATGGTACTGGTTTGGTGTTGGTTGTTGGTGGTTGACAAAAGTAGCCTTGCTGGTTAAGAAATTCCTGGTTTGGTCAGGGTTTATTTGGTTAGCATAGCCCAGTTAGCCTCTGGTTGTAGATTCCTGAACTACACCATCTGGCTGCAAAAAAAAAAAAAAAAAAAAATATATATATATATATATATATATATATATATATATATATATATATATATATATATATATATATATATATATAATTCACCATTGAAGCCTAAGTCATGTATTCTGACAGAATATTTTATTAATTATCAAATTTCTAGTATGGTCCAGGATCAGAAATGGCACATTTCAAATCTCATACTTCCAGGGAGCTCTATATCAGCCGAGAAACTGCCATTAAGATGAATGGGAGTGCTAACAGATAGCTTTCTTTTAGGATCTTAGACCTCATTGGATAAACTAGCATTGCGTGCTGGAGAACATTGTCCAACATAACATAAGCTTGTGACCAGGGTTTTCAGCAGTAATCTTTTGTTTTATTTTTAATATGGTAATTGCCGACTATATCAAAAGATCTTTTCATAAATTATTTATGAAAACCTTGAGGAAATTTAGTAGAGAGTATTTGCAGCCAGTGTTGTTTCTAAATATTCTTAGTTCAATAAATAATATTTAGGGATTTGTGAGGAAAAAAGTTAATAAAAATCATTAGACTGTGTGCATTCCGTACATTTTTTTTAAACATTTTTTATAAAAATGTATATCAGCTCTAGTTTAGGCTATGACCTGTGGTTTATCTGACTAAATCACTTGAAACAAAGAGAAATCCTGGAGTGAAGATAGTGTGGCTAGAAAGTGCCGTAGTGGGATGAAATTAAAGAGCAACTTGCAGGTTAGAAGACCCAACAAGTCAATGTATAGAAAAATAATGTAGGAACTAGATTTTCTTTAAAAAAAAATTATAAATATGCTACAGTGGCTTCTGGAGTCGTTTTTGTGAGAAAATTTTACTTCCGCATCTGAAAATGGGCGTGACGGGCGAGAGTCGTGACGTAGCACGAGGGAGAGCGGTCGATTCAAACAACAGGGAAATATGGATTGCAATGACATTTCGGACGCTGAGGAAATTGTTTACGGACCACAGCCATACAATTATGAGCCTGCTAGGCTGCCAAGAGAGCAGGGACAGGCCAGGATTAATGTTAGACAGAACATATTGGAACTTACAATAACAGAAACTAAGCTTTGATCAGGCGTTTGTCATGCTCATTAATATCCGCCCAGACTAACGTTACGTGATATAACTTAGCAGTTTCTCATGGAGAGACAGAGAGATATTTATTCCTGATACATTTTTTGTTCCATAGGTGCTTGTGTGGGAAATGCGAGGCAATGTTTACAGCTGAGGAAAGTCAGTGTTGCAGGGAGGTGGATGCATACTGGGCCTTAGTGGAAAATGCCAAACTTTCCATGGTTGCAGTTAGTGTTACTACAGTAAAGCCATGGTGAATGTTGCTGATCTATGGACACTGGATAGTTCGTTCATTCATTGCACAATGTTTATTCCTGGTTTTCACGTCAGCGCTGTTTGATCCGTTAATAACGGAGAAATGTGAATATTTCTCACTAGATCTCGCAGCGATGTTATTACTTCAGTGGCGAATTCTTTATTTACTGGATCTCGCAGTTAGGCTACAGTGTTGCTTGATCAGGCTCGCGCTGCACTGGTCCAAACTGATAAACGGTCCACACAAACACAATAACGAGTAACTGTTAGCTCAGTTTCGTTCCGCTTACATTGCGTTTGCCAGTTGATGTTGTGCTCGCGCCTACATCCAGCGGGAGAACCCGAAGATGCGTGCACTGAAGGAACCGCACCAGCTCTGAGTCTCACCCGGTTCTTACTTCGGTATCCCATGTTGAACTCCTTCATATCGCCGGGACGATAATCCTCCGATCTGAAGTGAACGCTACACACGACCGCGTTTTCCGAAGCCGACGCGGAAGAGAAATCCCGTCTCTTCACCTGCACAACCCGCACCCAGGCACGAAAGATAGCACCGTCCTTTTTCCTGTTAGGAAACCGGTGGACTCGATGTCCTGACAGGCTGGAGTTTTTGCAAGCTCCACAAACACATAAATTTACCATGACGATGATAAATTGAAATACAAAAACTACTGAAAACACACTGTCTCACGACCGCTCTTACTGAATACCAACCCACTCTGCACTGAGCTGCGGCAGAGCACAGCACACGTCTCCCTCGTGTGACGTAAAATGACGCGATGTTGAAAAAAAAGCGGTTTGTATGAGCAGTCAAAGAAACGCTCACTTTATCTACTAAATTGGTGTCATTATGTCGTTTTAAAACATTTTAAATCCTGCATTATCTTTTCATATGGTATTTTCATACACGGTTATATATTCATTTAGATTTTTTTTTTACCTGCAAGTTGCTCTTTAAGTGGCTCAAAGTGCAATACTTATCCCAGACCTCGATCATTTGCTGGACACAGACCAAACCTCAGACACAGCACAGTGCCAGGGACCCGGGAAATCAATCGATGTGACAAACTGCTCGCCATCTGTTTAGGAGGGTCTTCCCCCTTTGAAACCACCTGCCGAGGGGCCGTTGATCTCAGAGACTTGGGCAAGATATCATTAACATTATTTGTGGATTATGCCAAGCATTAGCATTATTTAAAAAAAAACACAGTCCTTTTTGGTTCTTTTCAAAGTGTGCTACCATGGTATTTTGGACATGGTACTGTTGTATTATCATTGTTGTTTTTTATACATTTTGCAATAATTTTACCATATATTTGCTGACTTATAAACATGTACTGTGGCATTACTATGGTACAGTGATGGTAACAGATGATAATACAAAATTATTATGTTATTGTCATGAAATTCGTACATTTTCAAAACGCCATGCTAATACAATGTTACCATGTCTAAAAACAATGTTTTGTATTTTTGTGGAAAGTATGGTAAGATTTGTACAGTGATGTAACAGAAGCTAATACTATGGTACTTTGAAACATACCAAGAATACCATGGTACCATTATTTAAGGTGTGTAACAACTAAAATAAACAACTTTTATGATTTATATTAACATAAAATCTGTTGCTTCATCAATGTTCAAATACAAACTTCTTTTTTTCCTGCAATCATACACTATATGGGAGTAGTGAAAAGCATTTTTCTTAAAGTGTGCTTTTAGCCCCCTTGTACCCTATATCATGCCATTACCATGATATTTTGGGCGGTATGATACTATGGCACGTTACCATGTTTTTGTAAAGCCCTGCCATCCTGCGTTCCTCACCTCTAATGTAGTGGGAAATATCATCAAGTTATGTCGTTCTTTCAAACCAAAGCCTCAGTGTGTTTCTCAGTCATCTATCCATTGAGTGACCGAAGAAATGAAGAGTGAAGGAAAAGGAAACGAGCTCAGCGGGCATTATCAGAGTGTGTCGTAATTAAATCAGCGTTATTTAATGCTATTCAGCTATCCTTCAGAGGCCCTAGAGAAGTCCCGAGAATATATCAGCGTTACAGTATTACCCATCCTCCTTTGCTGAGCTCTTATGCCTATCTGTCACTGTCCTGTTTTCAAGTAGCACACAGCAGCACTTCTTCCTCACAGGTGTGAGTTAGGAGATAGCAGGACACTACTTAATTCAGATGTTTCCCCTCACAGTTATCTTGCTGTGATCAATGCAACATGACAGTGCTGCTTTTATCAGGGGTATTTATAGGCCAGACCTTGGTGGTCTGTCCCTTCCCCTGACACTGCAAACTCATTAAGGGCCAATCAGAGAGCTTCCACACCTAAGATCTAGTCTCATGGTAAGTGAAAAACCGTGTCTGTATCTTTGCGAGCCTGTCTGTCACCTGACTGTCCTCGCGGTACGATCAGGAGAAGGATCTGGAAGGACTGAAAGGACTCGGTTCATACCGCAGAGTGTTAGTCAGGCATGAATTGCTTCAAACTGATTGAATGCTTCATTGAAGAAGATAATTCCTGACATGTCACCCTCACGGCTCATTCCTACAGAGTCAAATGTTTGTTGCTTGAAAATAGTTCCTGCTTTGTTTACTTAAGGCCTATTACATATGCAGTTTTTAGAGACAATAGCTCATTCACAAACCAAGTCAAGCAGTTAATTAAAAATCAACAAAGACTCTTGACAGCTTACATTTAGAGTCGCACGTAAAGTGCTAAACATTACATATGTTAGCTTCGGCTAATCCACACTGTAGGGCTATTTCAACATTATGTGGTTGTCACAAATCGGTTGTGATGCTACTGTCACCGCATGCCAAACATCCACTCTTTTTACGCTTCACTTTATAGGCTGTTAAACAGGAGGAGAAGGATCGTCCCTTTTTGAGTCTAATTAGCTAATGGCACAGAACAAGGCGGCGAGGGGCTAAAGGAAGGAAAGTAGGATAAGAAAAACAGCAGAGCTAGCAGAGCTAATTAATGAACTTCAAAAGAAAATATTAAAAGTGAGTAAAACCAGAAGCAACAGTTTGGTTAAGTGAATAATTAAGCAGAAGTGCTTACCCTGGTGCCGAATTTCTTTTTTTTGGGGGGTGAAAAAGGCTTTGTGTCTACATTGTTGTTAGCATCAGTTTTAACCCAAGGGGTTCAGTAGCTGTTCACCAGTTAGACTTGCATCCCGCAACACTCTTCTGGCCCGATGGCTAAACTGTTGGGAGAGAAATTTGAATTCGCACCAGCTAATGCTCGAAAGTCACCTACTATGGCTAAATAATATAAAATTATGTTTGTCAAGCTTTTTATTTGAATGACTGTCTTTCGTTGACCTTGATAGAACTAGATATGAAAGTCAGCGGGTTCTTTTGTTGTTGAGTCACCTCTTTGACAGCTATTCCCCTGCGCTTGCGTGGGAAACATCAAAAATTGATGTTTGTAAGAGGACTCTTTTATTTTGAGCTGATGCCCCAAGACATAGCCCTTCATTCTGTACTTTTGGATTTCAGTAAGCAGTCCTTTCATTCAAACAAAAGGAAACAAAGCATTGACCCTGTAATGTAAGTCAAGAGGAAGCTAGTTTCGCCGCTGTTAAGGTGATTAAGGTGAAGCTACTTAATGAAACTAAGAAGTGACTGATAAATTATTTTGTTGAGGAAACTCAAAATGAAAAAGATGTAGAAGATTATGCCAATTGAATTGCCAAATCATTTATCTACGTAGAACATGTTATGTTACCTAACATAACAATATAGCATAACACAACAACATATATAATGCATGACATAACCCTAAATTCTATACTGTTCTGTTCAAGTTGTTCATTTAGTGTATTTAAGCCCTTAGCTTCGTTTATGATGGAAGTGGTTGTACGTATTTTCTAAGGAAAGAATTTATTATTGTATTTCCTGTGCCGTGCAATTTTTACAGCTACCAATAACACCTGACAGTAACATAACAACATAACCCTAAATTCAAAAGCATCTTTCCGCCTATATTATTTTATACATAGACAAATTAAGTTTATGTTATGTTTTATGTTATGTAAGAATAACATAACATAACCCTAAATTCATTCCTTCAGCTCGGAAGCACCTTTCTCCATATATTATCTTATATGTAGATAAATTGTCATGTTTTATGTTATGTTCTGTTATGTAACATAATGTAAACCTTCAGCTCAGAAACATCTCTCTGCTTAGATTATCTTGGATGTAGATGTTTCGTAATGCTGAAATTCTCAGTAATGTAGTTTTTGTATTCTGCTTGTAAAAGGAGTACAAAATAAATAAAAAATACCATTTGTAGTCCCAAGACAGCGATTTGTTCATTTGCTTTAAAATTAGGCTGTTGCAGGAGCCTGTTTTTCCCTGGAGTATGTACCTATTTCAAGAGCTCTACGAGGGTCAAGGTTTGGTCAGTGGAGGAGAAAAATAGCGTCCTCGTTTAAACAAGAGCAACTGCCATTTTAGAGCACTGTACTGGCAATTTAGAGATTAGCCAAACCTCCCACAAACTGCTGTAGTTATAGCTCCAACACTCTAGAGACAGAGTCCCCATCTACAATAAACAGAGATAACTAGCAAAATTATTCACACTTTAATAGGGCGGTTGACATGACACATTGCAGCAGAGTCCTGCTTTTTTTCCAATTGTGCCGGTTTGTGGCCTCATATTAATTGAGACACTACATGGAGAATTTGTTTATACAATGGAGTTATACTGTGTGTGTGTGTGTGTGTGTGTGTGTATACAGTACTGTGCAAAAGTCTTAGGCATTTTCACCATAAAAAAAGGTTTTAAGCCAGTTATTTATATATTTTGCTTTAGTGTGTCAGTAGGAAATATCAGTTTACATTTCCAAACATTCCTTGTGCCATTAATTGTAGTAATCCAGTGAGATTTTTGTATGCACAAGGAGTTTGACAACAGCCGGTTGTGCTCCACACGGGGATCTATATGTATTAGGGCTATCGATTTAATGTGTTGATGTAATGAATTAATTATGGAAAAATAAGGTGTTAAAAATGTTTAATGCACCCTATATTATATATTAAACTTGTATTTCAATTATATTATATTATATTATATTATATTATATTATATTATATTATATTATATTATATTATATTATATTATATTATATTATATTATATTATATTATATTATAGGCCTGTTATATTTGTCAACATTGATTTATGCTACTTTTGTGTGTGTGTGTGTGTTTGTTTGTTGCTATTGTTGCTGCAGCTGTTGAAGGACTTGAAGATTTAATTTAGCTGTTTAGGTCCTTAAAGCACTCAGTATTCCGATCACTTTCTATACCACCTCTCAAGTTTGTAGCCTTGTGCCTCTGTGTTAAATTGACCGTTCTGTCTCAGACCAGTCATGCATTTCAGTAGTGAGGACAGCTTTCCACAGGAGCCCTCCTGATTAGAGCCAGTCAAAGAAGAGTCGATGGAGGGTGAAAGCAGAGCAAAGTACTGTTTAGAGCGTACACACATTCATCTGGAATTTTTGTTCAGGACCGTGCCGTATGGTCGCTCTTTTATGTGTGCAGCACGCTCTCATTTGCAGCAGAAGGGGGGGCCGGCCTGGTCAGTTGTCTCGTAAGAGATGGATCTCCCAAGAGCTCTGGTCTGAAACCGATTTTTCAGCTGTGTTTATGGGACAAAAAAGAGAAATGGGGAAAGCGGTGAATTGTGTCTAACTGGCAGGACTGCTGAACACATGCTGTATTTGTTGATTAATGCTCTGAAAAAGGCAACAGATGGTAATGTTTTGCATCTGTCAGAGCAATTACAGAATCAATCAACCTACCCCGACCTTCACTTCAAATAGTCCTAATTTATTTATCATCAGTGGCGTAGGGGTTGCATATCGAAATTTGTTATATTTATTGAAGTTGGTTTACCTCTCGAGAGTAATAAAGGTCTGTTATAGCAGATAAAGCCATATCGCAGACATATTTAGTTCATATCTCATTATATTATCTCACCTATAAAAGAGGTTTCTGTGCATAAATTTTCAATGTTTTCCAGATAAGGTGCAAGGCAGTTACTAAATAATCTGGTAGATATTGCTGCTTTATACAATCACAGTTTCAATTGGCACATGAACTTGCTCTTTTGGTCTGTTCCAGTTTCTGGAAGTTTTTCATGTATAATTTCAGGTTTGTGTTGGATTTTGGAGTCGAGTCACAGGGTCTCGTTTATGGGCCATGTTCGGGCTTCAGCTCGACTGTGTGGATCTGTGCAGACTCCTCAGCAGTCACCTTCACCGAGCTAGTCTTCTGCATGTAAAGGCAATCAGGATATTCATTCTCTCTCCTTCCGCACAGGTCACAATCATGTTGTAAAGTGGGTGATGAAAGTCAGGTGAGCTGCATGTAGGGGCACGGCCTCATTGGAGTCCTGTCAGTGGAGAGAAGAGGCCCTTTCACTCAGTTTTCGATCCACTGTGGGAATTCAAGAGTCTCGTTTAGTTTCAGGCACGAGTGTAAAATCTACTCCGCGACAGCTCTGAGCCTAGCTTCATCTGTAGGACTCTCACGAAGAGGCTGAGTGTCTCCTCTGTGGACAGCTGTCCAGCATCATTAGGCTTCCTCCATCAGGGAGACACGTGCCCACTGTGGATCACCTCTGCAGGTGAAGTGAGACGAGACTCAAAACCTCTCGGTTCCCTTCAGCAGAAAGCCTTTGTTCACACTGCACGCAAATCCGATTTGGTTTTCATTCTGATCCGTCCGCACTGTCGTTTAGCAAGTGATAAAATCTGATCCGTTTGTTCAGAGCGTGTAGTCAATATCCACTGAATATGTAAGCGTCAGAACAAATCTAAGAGACTTTCATTTAAAACGACTGAAAATAACTGTCAGTGTAAAAGGAGAGGACGCAAAACTGGAAATTGTACCTCTGCTCATGTCCATAATGACATCTTGCTGTGATGCTGAACTCACAAGGAATATCGTGTGCCTAAAACTGCTGACTCTATTTCTCATTCACTACTAAACACATCATGTCTCACAGTTCGATATATGATGAAACAGTGAGCAATAATGAGAGTATTTGAGCTCCAATAGTTAATAATACTTGGTATTCTGTTACATGCATGTCATGTACTGAATAAGAAAAAAAAAACTACTTGACACTTGATCTGACCATTGAGACTGGAATATCTGGAATCAGATTGCAAAAAATAAAAAAAATAAAAAAATCACAAAACACATATTGGATCAGGTTTGTAAACATCGATTCAGAACTGGGTTTGCTAACACATTTCATGTTTTTTTGGTGTAGATTAGACTACAAAACACTAATTGACTTAATTAGTAATAAGGTTAATTAATAAAGTCAATTAACCCCGTTCGGGAGTATTACAAGTGTACACAGAGTGCGTTTTTATATTCCACTGCGCTAGACGAACATGTTTGACCCCTGTGCTTGTGTCTTTTGCAGACACGGTGCTCTAAAAACAAGGCTCTCAAGTTAAAAGAAGTTCAGCTTTTAAAATACGAGTCTAAGGACCTTGTGTGTGTGTTTTTTTCTCGTCCCATTGACCTGCATCTCATGCTTTTACCCACAAAAAAACGCATTCTGTGTAAATAGCCCACAAGGCTGCATTAATTGGATCAATAATAAAGTAAAAAAGTAATATTGTGAAATATTATTACAATTTCAAATATTTTTTTTCTATTTTAATATTTTTTTAAATGTATTCCTGTGATGGTAAAGCTACATTTTTAGCAGTCTTCAGTGTCACCTGATACTTCAGAAATCATCCTAATATGCTGATTTGCTGCTTAAGAAACATTTCATATTATTATCAGTGTTGAAAACAGTTGCTTAATATTTTTGTGGAAACAAACCTTTTCTTTCAGGATTCTTTGGTGAATAGAAAGTTTGAAAAGAACAGCTTTTATTTGAAACAGAAATCTTTTGTAATAATGTACAAAAGTCACTTCTGATCATTTTAATGAATCCTTGAAAAAAATAAAAATAATTCTTACTGACCCCAAACGTTTAAACAATAGTGTATACAACATAGACATAGCTTTGGATTTGTACTAAGCAGTAATTTGCTTTGTCCTTTTTTCCGTTGATGGATTTTCTTATCCATTATTACTGTATCCTCCTAAAGGATTCATCAATGACCCTTGACAATTTACAGACAAAAAGTACTATAATTGTCATTATCCATTTTGTAGTCTAACAATAAGACACTTTTGGACTGCTTCTGTTTGACTTGATGCTCTAAAATTCATTCCATGAGAAAAGAATAAAAAATGATGTTTTTTTCATGTCCTGCCCTCTTTAATAAGTTACACAGGAGCCAAAGCTTCGGGTCCTGCCTCCAGTATCATGCAAAAGAGCGGACAAATCTCCTGGTTGTGACTTCCGTACGTGAAAGCTCATAATTTCACGTTTAAAATGATTACGGCCCCTGTGAGGCTGCACAGGCTCCCCGCTGGCACGTCGCTCTCTATTCGGTGCCGGAGCTAGCCGTGCAAACCGAGCTGCCTAACAATGAGTCAAATATTAAGACCGACACTGCCTGTGGTAAGATGCCACACTCCCGATCCGGTAATTGTATTCAAAAGTATTATTTCTTCCCATGGAGATGCTGCAGTATCCCTGCTGTGTTTCTGTCTGAGCGGAGGGGAATAATGAGGCCGGCTGTATGCTGCAAGGAGGCTGTGGACGGCCTTCATCATCAGGATGGGTCGCTCCCTCCAGAGCCCAGGAGCCTGACTGCAGATTTTTGCCATTGTGACCAGAGGCAGACTTACGATCCAGACGCCATCTATCATACAGCAGCTTGCTAAAGCAGTCAATGGCCCTGATTAATCACTTCGGCCAAGCATTGCTGATTGAGTCTGGATATTAGGGCTTTATTTTATTTTTTTACGCCCTTTATCAATGCCACATAATAGATTAGATTGCATAGTGCCTGAATTCAGTCACTCGCTGCGATGTGTGTTGCAAAGTCATTTAGAATCTTTCTAGAAAATGTCAGTAATTGCTCAATGAAATAGGGTGATATCAGCTAAATTGGGCCACTTTTTGGTAAATCGTTTGGGACAATAATACAATACCATATATGGCTTTTCCATGTGTTTTTATGATTCATAATGACTGTTTTTGATAATTTTGTGTTGAAATTATGTAATAAAATATAATTATTTAGGCCCTACAGTTCTTGAAACATCAGCTGTGCCAACTTTTTTTGCATGAGCAGTTTCAGGTAAAATGGGCCAGTGGTTTCAGGTAAAATGGGCCAGTCAAACTGCAAAGGGAAATAGTAATTTATCATCAATTTTAATTTTAAAACAATTGCTTATACAGCCACATAACATTTAAACTGCATTAAACAAACATATTCATATGTGCCATTAATAAAAAAAAAACATTTTGGGTGCAAACCCACATATTCAAATGTGCAATTAAAAAAGTCCATTTTGGAACAGAATAGATCAGTGAACTGCTGTCAGTGGTGTGTGTGTGTAACTATATAACTATATTTAATTAAAAAAAATTTTTTTTGGAATGGCTTGGGTTGGGCTGGAGAAATATATATATGTAAATATACACATTAGATGCATTAAGCAGGGTAAGAAGATGTAGTAAGATGCCACTCTTGAAAACAGTGTGCATTAGCTGTTAAATTGTAATATATTTAAAGATGAGTTTAGCAGAGGATGATGATGTATCAATATGTGTGTGTGTGTGTGTGTGTGTGTGTGTGTATATATATATATATATATATATATATATATGTGTGTGTGTGTGTGTGTGTATATATAATTAGGGGACATAAATGGAAACATGTGACTATTATAATAATTATTAATTAATTAAATATAGTTATTTAGTTACACACACTCACACACACACACACACACACACACACAAACACATGTGTATGTGTGTTTGTGAGTGACACAGATGATGGCCCATTTTAGCTGAAACCATGTGGCCCATTTTACCTCAGTGGGTTAAGGTAAATTGGGCCGCCAAGAAAAACATAACTTTTTCAAAAAATATATTCATATACCAAACTAACAACATTATTTCTGATTGATGCCATCAAGACAGATATTATGCATAGTTTTTTTATGTGCATGTTTGTTTTTTTATAGATTTATCATCCTTATAATAGTTTAGTTAGATTTGGTATGCCAGGCTACTTACCATGCAGCTTTCTGGTGCAGTCTTGATTTGAATTATTGCCCAGCCCACCATAGCAACCATAAACCAATAAAATCACCTGTTACTTGTTAAGCACAGTTATGACAACAGTTTAAAATCCTTTGCAGTCATTGGCTCTAAATTCCAGAGGGGCTGGGACCCCTAAACCTTAAATGGCCCATTTTACCTGATGGCCCATTTTACCTGATATCACCCTATTAAGAGTGTCCACGATAAAAGAAACGTGAAATCTTAATACACACTTGTCAGGTTCTTAGAAATGCTCTCATGTTGGTTTCGTATGGTTTTGAAAAGCTTCTATACCATTTTATAGGAAAGTTTTAATTAACAACTGTCATGTGGTGTGATCAAGTAAATGGAATTTCCTCTTATTAAACATATTTTCCTCAAACCTTACATGTGTACACAAGTACATGTGACACATTTTATTGATTATTTAAAATATATACAGTGGTGGCCAAAATTATTAGAATGGTAAGATTTTTTAATGTTTTAAAAGAAGTCTCTTCTGCTCACCAAGGCTTCATTTATTTTATTTAAAATACAGCAAAAACAGTAATATTGTGAAATCTAAAATAACTGTTTTCTATTTGAATATATTTTAAAATGTAATTTATTCCTGTGATCAAAGATGAATTTCAGCATCATTACTCCAGTCTTCATGTATTATTGTTATCATTGTGGAAAGCAGTTGTGTACAATTTCTTTTCAGGATTCTTTGATAAATAGGAAGTTCAACAGAACAGCATTTATGTGAAATAGAAAGCTTTTGAATGGTAGTGATAATGTTACAAAAGCTTTCTATTTCAGATAAATGCTGTTCTTTTGAACTTTCTATTCATCAAATAATCCTGAAAAAAACTGCACACAACTGTTTTCAACATTGATAATAATAATAAATGTTTCTTAAGCATTAAATCCTCATATTGTAATGATTTCTGAAGGATCAGTCTGGAGTAATGATGCTGAAAATTCAGCTTTACCAACACAGAAATAAATTGCATTTTAAAATATATTCAAATAAAAAACAGTTATTTTAAATTGTAAAAATATTTCGCAATATTACTGTTTTTGCTGTATTTTGGATCAAATAAATGAAGCCTTGGTGAGCAGTAGAGACTTCTTTTAAAACATTTTTAAAAAATCTTACCGGTCTAATGATTTCATAACATTGAATATATTTAATAATATTGACATTTTTTATTACAAAGAAAATATATAAATATTAGTTTTTAAATATTTAATATATTAAAGTATTGAAAAGTATTTTTTCTTTGCAAATGTCATTATTTATTCATAAATATAATTTAGCCTTGCCTTGTCATAATGTCATGAGGTCAAATGATCTGGTGATTTTTAAGACATTTATTGACCTTGACACACAGCCATGAGGCGTTCTCTATGATATCGCTTGTTATCATTTTGATTGTGCTGATTTAAAATGATGTATCAACCTTATGAAGTACCCTGGAAACAGCAGCCGTGTTGACATCATCATGGAGGCTAGATTTGGCCCTCTCATCCAGCATGGCTGTCATTTGGGGAAACTTGTTCAGAATGGCAGCACTCTCTCTCTTTCTCTCTCTCTCGCTGTCCCTTTCTCTTTCTCTTTTGGCAGCGTCAGTACATCCTCGCTCCTCTTGACATAACAAGGTCCGGTTCCCAAGCCCCTGCATCAGATGCGGGCAGCAGATAGCCCCAGCGATAAGTGGCTTTTCTCCTCTCTTTTATCTCGCATGGAAGAGCTTTGCCTTGGAGCTTTGCATTCACAACATTGTGGCAGCCCTTTGCTTTTCCATATCATTAAAAGCCCCCAGTGTCTAGCAGGGCTGGCATGATGGCAAAAGGCCTGCTTGTGGCAAGAACACAATAAGTGGGACTGGAAAGCCTCCAGAATCACATCGTACCGAGCCGCAGCAATGCCTCACAATGTGTAACGCAAGTGTGTGTAATGCCAGAGTTTCGGCTCTACCACCTTTGGATTTACAGCAGTGTGTGCGTGCATGTGCCTCAAGTGATCCTTTGGTACAAAGACTCGGGGAAAAAAGTATACAAGACTTCCTTCGAGGCTTAAAGAAATGCTCACATGCTGCCATCTTCACTATTAATAGCAAAATTTGCAGATTTACTGAACTCTGCCATAGAATATATGTACTTGCTTAATGTGTGTGCGTGTGTGTTTGTGTGTGTGCGTGTGTATGAAATGTTTGTAGAAATGCATTATTTCTGTTTTGTCTCTTTGAATTGTTCTAAGTGATTTACTTAGAATTAAATTACTATGGTGGAAATCCATTTTTAACCAATCATGTGCAAACCACCATGGATGATGACATTTGACCCTTACCTATAACTCTAAATGTTTGTCTGACTTTATGTCATTGTGTATTTGTAGCAATTTAAATTCAACATGATTGATGAAAGTTGGGAAGTATTCTATTAAACTGAAATCTCTCAAAACACATTATTTTGATAAAAGAAAATTGAGAATAATTATTTTCTTGTTCACAAAGATGTTTTTCTCCTTTGGGATTGACTTATTTATGCATAAACATATTTAGAGGTTTTTCTACCAGCGCATTTATGTCCTTCACAAAGCTTGTGTGTGCAACGTTTACAATTTTCTCAAATGTTGTTTACCAGAATATGAATGTTCAGCTCCGGTATTGTTGCATATTTTTTCCGATTGTGACAGTTTAGATCCATCGAGCTCTCTGTCTAAAAGCAGCTTCAGATACTTGAATGTGAAGATCTTCTGAATATCAAAGTTGTAAGAGACAAAGGGAAGACGACAGCAGGTGAATGAGGAGCGGCATGCTGTGAGGAACTGAAGAGTGTTTGTTTAGAATTCTCCATGATGCTCCGCCTATTTGGGAAAGCAGGGAGATGTGTGTGCGTGTGTGTATGTATGTACATGAGAGAGAGATCTTTTGATATTTCTGAGCACGAGCGTCAGTCTGTTTATGATTCAGCTGTCTCCTCATCATGTCTGTTAACACTCGCCCCCCCAACCCCCCAACCCCACCTCCCGAACCACCGTCGAAAAAAAAAAAAATCCATTTATTGTGCAATCCCGCGTTTGCCGTTAGAACCAATCCGCGGTTATTTTTAATGAGGTTATGGAAGCCACTGTAAATTCACAAATCGATATTTCACCATGAACCATAAACAAGTTCCTGATGTGCTTTGGGAGAGTTTGAGAAGGTCAGACTCAACAGGAGAAATGTGTTCCTGGAAAGATTGTGAAGGATGAGTTTCACGCACACACACACAAGGTTGTGATCCCTCAACATCTGGGATGTTCTGCTCAAACTGATATATGTCCCCTCTGTAATCTGTTCATGCTTGATTAGAAAGAAATATCTCCGCAGCGTTTATGTTGAAGGTCAGGAGTTCCAAACTTTCTGGAGATTTATTCCTTTTGATAGTATAAACAAGTGATTAGACAAACAAGTCACTTGGACTTGTTTGAAAGGACCTAAAATACATTTGTCCGCTTAATGTAAACGTGGCTGAAGAAAGATGGAATTGAGGTAACAGTTTGGGAGTGTGGCTAATCTACAACAGGTGGACCCGATTTAGACTGTGAGAGCTGAATTACAGTAACATATCCAGAGATGTTCCGCCGCATGGAAGTAATTTACGGCACGTTTTATGGTGCGCGGGTATTTGTGTGTGTGTAAATGTGACTGCAAACATCTGAAAGAGTCATTAATCGAGGGCAAAACAAGCTGCCTTTAGAAAAGCATGATGTGGGCTGCACTGTGAGGAAATCACCGTGCCAAGAGTTTGTCTTGTTAAAGGACAGACAGGCAGGTGCTGCAGAGGGCAGCTTGTGTAGATGAGAGCACAGGACCTCATATACTGAACACTGAAGGCAAATGGACCAGTGCCTGATGGTCCTTCCTCGCTTACAGAGGTGTGAGTGCTTTCTGCTGTTTTCACTTAGATACGACATGTACTATAAAAAAGGAAGGTTCGTAGAGTAGTTCACATGTGGCACAGGGACACTTTTAGAAAATATTGTGCTCTTGGTTAAATTTCGGTTACTCAGTGCAGTTTGAAAAATCATTGTCTTGTTTTGTTTTCCAGTACAAATTTCTAAACATTCATGAAACAAAATGGATGCATCTCACGAAAACATGTTTTGGTCATATTTCACCCTAAAAGAAAAAAGAAATGCACACACACTGTATATATATATTCAAAAGTTTGGGGTCAGTAAGATTTTTTATGTTTTCTCCTATGCTCACCAAGGCTGCATTTATTTGATCAAAAACAGAAATATTATTACAATTAGAAATGACCTTTTTTATTGTAAGTGTAGTTTCTTCCTGTGATGGCAAAGCTGAATTTTCAGTATAAGTCTTTAGTGTCTGTCACATGATTCTTCAGAAATCATTCTAATATGCTGATTTGGTGCTCAAGAAACATTTCTGATTATTATCATTGTTAAAAACAGTTGTGCTACTTAATATGGAAACCATGATAAAAAAAAATTCCAGGATTTCTAGAAACTAGAAAGTTCAAATGTAGGGCATTTACTTGAAATAGAAATCTCTTGTAACATTATAAATGTCTTTGATGTCACGTTTGATCAGTTTAATGCATACATATATGTAGCCCCGCCCCTTTTCAGCGCTGCGCTTGTTGTCTTTTGTCTTCCGGTTTGTATTTCCACAGCGATCTTAAGAATTTATGAATGAACTGCCCGTTTTAAAATCTTCCCGGTCTACTGATATATGTTAGACATCTGCTTTAAACATTACAATGCTCGTGATAACTTTCATTAACTCTACAATAAGTAATCCACTTCACCAGCTAATTACTCTTCCACAGCGATGCCATAGAAATACATAGAGCTACCGCTAAAACGGAAATTCAAAGACAATATTCTAAAGATGGCTGCACACTTGTTTCTCTGGCGCATAAGGTCTATATATTTAGCACGTGTGTATGTATGTGTATGTGTGTGTGTGTGTGTGTGTGTAGATGTTTCACATCTGAGTTTGCAAGCTTTGTTGTTCTTTTAAATTTCACTACTGTAATACAAACACAAAAACAATGCTTTTATTTGTATTAATTAAAATCAGTACAGTAAATACAGCCATGTTGTGTATTGTAAACACTACAATATTAAAAAATCCATTGCATTAGTGACATTTTTTGCATTATAATAATAATAATGCAATAATTCTTGATGGTACAATAATTTGAATAATTGTATCATGCAAAAAACATCTTATTTTTTTTCGATAAAAGATGACCCTGACATCCATGCCAAACAAAATTGCTTTAAGGCAGTGAGACTTGTTTTAAAAAAAAAATATGTCTTTAAAAAGTGTCTTATCTTGTATCATTTGGTACATTTGTTACTTGTTTTAAGCATAAAAACCTCAATACATCTATTGTTTTATTTTTTATTTTGTCAACAGCAATTTATTTTTCAGTCAAAGGAATATACTCACAGGACTCTGACAACACAGTACTGTCACACACATTCGCAGCCTCTATAGGTCACACTGACTTTCAAACTGATTCACTCATGCTATCTTTTGCCTCTCCACCCGTTCTCTCCCTCTCCCTTCTTCCTACACTCTGAGAGCTGCATTTTCATGAAACGTGCACTATATAGAGAGAAAATCAAATGCGAAGCATGAAAAATTATTTTATGGTGCCAGTGTGGTTCAAAGCTTGGATTAAGGGTGGAATTTAGTATGAAGTTGATGATTTATATGACAAGCTCAACTCGCTGACTAAATTTGTGTTTTTTGTGAATATAATCAACATTTTCATTGATAAATGTTGCTACTGCACTAACCCAAAAATATGAACAAAGGCAAAACTAAGTTGTTTTTTCAAGAGGTCTATTTTAGGCCCTAGTCAAAGATTTTTTTTTTAAACATCCCCCTTCTCATTACAGTATTACATCGAGAGTTTGGTTTTCTGTGTGTTCTGGTTTGCCATTCTCTCTCTGCATAATGGTGACCTAGATAGAAAATATGCATTGTGGTTATTCATTCCAGCTTATTCTGTTGTGTTCCCTGTGATTTTCTGCCCAACAGATTTAGCCTTTGTGTGTTAAACATCGTTCTTTGCTGCTGTATGGTTTGAATGGAGGCCAAATAAAAAACTGAACTAAAGAATATTTCAGTTTTCCCTGTAACAGGAGTTATGTCAGTCATCCTAATCTAATGCTTTGACTCTCCGTTGCAGGTTCTGGCAGGGCGAATACACGGTGGCCGTGAGCATCAACGACTACCTGGATGTGTACTGTCCGTACTACGAGAGCCCTCAGCCTCACAGTCGCATGGAGCGCTACATCCTTTTCATGGTGAACCATGATGGTTACCTCACCTGTGAGCACCGCATGAGGGGCTTCAAACGGTGGGAGTGTAACCGGCCCCAGAGTCCCGACGGACCCCTGCGCTTCTCTGAGAAGTTTCAGCTCTTCACCCCCTTCTCACTTGGTTTTGAGTTTCGGCCTGGGCATGAGTACTATTACATATGTAAGTGTGTGCACGTTTCAGAAGTGGCTTGTGGTAAACTTCTAAAATGAGAAGTCAAAGTCGACTCAATGTTGCAGTGGTTCTCAACCTTTTTTACTCTCCATTGTAAACGTCCCCAACAGTATTCGAAGGCTTAACACTTCTAGTTTCTGTAAATTTAATTTTAGGATTCCAGAAGATTTCAAAACTGAATCTTCTTAAACCAGTGAAACCATTGTGATTCACTGGATAAGGATTAGGATTTTTTACTCTCAATTTCTACCCAATTTAAGATTTTGTTAATTTACCTAGATTTGTCTAGAAATCACACTTTCAAAATGATATTTCACTAGTACTGGTCTCTCTTCACTGGCTTCCAGTCAAATATTGTATCCAGTTTAAAGCATTATTGTTTGTTTATAAAGGCCTCCAGGGTTTGGCTCCTCCTTATATTTTTGATCTTCTTTCATTTCATCATACATTCCAGACACCTCCGATCAACCAGTAGTTTATGGTTCATTGTTCCCAAGAAACGTCTTAAACTGAAAAAAGATCGTGCCTTTTCAGTGGCTTCTCCACAGCTCTGGAATAATCTGCCACTTTACATTAAATCAACATATGATGATTTTAAATCCCTTCTGAAAACTCATCTATTTATTACTGCATATAGTCATAAGTAGGTGCAGTGGTTTACTTTGTACATTGCATGTGATTGTTTTGTTTTCTAGTTTTAATATTATTTTCTTAACTTTATACAGCACTTGTTGTTTTTAAATGTGCTTTATAAATAAATGTGACTGACTGGCACTTTTAAAATTAGGCTACCACATGAGTGTATTTTAGCATTAATCATTATTTTACTATAAATGTTTTATTTTATTTTTTAATTGGCTTTTATTTTTACATTTTCAGTTTTAACTCTTCATTTTTAATCATTTTGTTATGTGCTTGGTCAAATAACCTATTTCACTTATTCACTTATTACAACACTGCCTCGCTTACGTTTTCCAAGACAGTGTGAACCAGTTGTTGTGGAGGTTAAATTCAAATAAGAAATATCTTGTTTGTGCTTGTTTTGGCTTATTTTAAATAATTTAGTCATCTTGAGATTCCAGAGTTTTCTGGGAGGCCCTGGTTAAGAACCACTGCACTGCGGCTTATTTATTTAGGACAAACAAGCTCCATTTACATGTGATGTTTACACAGTTTTGAGGTAAAAGGAACATCATTGTATATTTTATATAATGCTATTATAATTTTTATTGATATCATAAAACATAAAGGTCTGGTTTCAAGACAGGGCTTAGATTAAGCCAGGATTAGGCCTTAGTTTAATTAGGAAATTTAAGTAGCTTTTATAAACATGCCTTAGAAAAAAAACATTACTGTTGTGCATCTAGGGACAAAACAATGGCACCGACATATTTTAAGATATGTCAGTATAAGTTGCTTCCAGTTAAAACAGCTCAACATGCATTTTAGTCTGAGACTAGGTTTAAGCTTTGTCTGTGAAACCAGGGGAAATATTACTTATTAAATCCAAGTCTCAAAAAGTTTATGAATTAAAAATGAATATAGGCATATATATATTACATAAGCATATTTTGTGTAGTAATAGTAATAGTATTGGCTACAACTAGCTGTTATTTATATAAATTTTTTGGAACACTAGTCAACGAATGCTTGGTAAATAGGTTTATTTATGGTCTCAAAAGCAGAGGTACATCTTTAATTTAATTATATCTGAGTAGTTACTATACGTAATTTGAACATGAGTCGTTTTCTTTGTAATTAGTTTGTTTCCACCAATTTGACCTATTCGTGTGGATTTGTGGACTGGCTGTGAACATGACAGGCAGGCATTATCGCATTGACAGTGTCAATCAGCCAATCACAGAGACTTTCTGTGACTTTTCAGACTCCCATCACGTTCAGCATTCACTGGAATCTCTGAGAACACAATGAGCTGCAGGGAAGCAAAAGAGACGCTGCCTAACTCTGAAACCTCAGCTGGTGGACCTGAGAAAAATCAGTGTTTTACGCACAGTTTGAGCTTGTATTTCACACTATTTGTTTTGGGTTTTTTTTTCTTCCATCCTCGGGCAGAACGTTCTAAAGTTACAGGGCATTTAGAAAGACGTGGATAGTTTGTGAGAGATATAGAAATGCTGAAACAGAGATGCTTTAATCTCAAAAGCTTTAGCTTTTCCTAAATGAACAAACATCCAACAGCTCATTCCCATTATCCTCACAAAGCTTTAAACTGGTGTGTTCAAATGGAAAACTTGTCCTTCAAGCATTTGTTTTACTCTCCTCTAGTGAAGACAATTTAGTGTGGCTAAACCAAATTAAAAGTAGACATTAAACAAAAAACATCTTTTTTTTTGTACTTCAACCGCCTAGCTGTTTTAATAATGATAACACGAAAGACTTTTATCAGTAAGATGCCGGGAGAAAACAGGGAGCGGCAAGCAAATCAATAATTTATATGGTAATTACAATTCCTGACATGGGAGGCTGTGTCGTGGGCAGATGTGGCTGGGCCGGGAGCCACCTGTGTACAGTACAGAGAGTCTGGTGACTTTGAGCTCTCGTCGGCTTTGTGTCGCAGAACCGCACTGTCCATCAGCAGCCATTCGCACAGCGGCCGGACGGGCCTTCCTTTCTCCCATGGAGATTGCCAAAGATCCTACATGCTTTTCATTTGACTGCTGATTATTCCCTGATTGACAGCTCAGACTGAAAGGGAGCGTAGCAGGCGCGGAGGGGGCGTCGTTCTGAGTCAACATCCCCTCCGCCCAAGCCCCCCTAAATCAGCAGGGCGTAGCGCTGCTTATCATAAACGCCGCAGTGTTGTCTCCGTGCACCAGAGAGAGACGCCATAATAAGCAGGCAAAAAAGTTCAAAGATACCCTTCAACTCTGTGTTTCTGCCCCCAAACTGATTTTTAATGCATCTGCCTCGCAGCTCCCGAGCCAGGTCCTGCATTGTGAAGGCTTTTGTTTCAGGCTGAAGGGTCAGGGCTGGAAAAGGCCTTCGGACACCCCTGCTCCCCCACCAAGACGGCCCCATTCAGCACCCCAGCCGCTCCCTGAGAGGATTGTTTGGTTACCGGCAGCTCTATGGGCGTCATGGTCCCTTGGGGGATTGATGCTTTGAGGCAGGGTCGGTGGGGTCAGCGATGAGAGATGGATCTGAGAGGTTATCACGGGGAAGTGGGGGCTGATCTCGATTGTCTGCTAGTAAAAGAACACGTCCATCAGACCTGGTCAGACTTAACCCCCGGACTTCCATCTCTCCGCCCGTATTGATCGGCTGTGATGACATCTTGACAGGCGTCTTCTACACAGCTGCCGGCGGTTGAGGTTGGGTGCTCTCCAATGAACCTAGGATCCGGTGTGCTGGGCATGCCACAAGAATACACAATGACCTGGGGGGGAGGGTTGTTCAGGTTGAAGATGACGAACTCAAGACCAGGGTTGGATTTTTTTCAGGGGTCCACTGAAAATTTGAGTGCAAATTCAAAAGATATCTAGCAATACTCTAATAGTGGTTAGAAAGAAAAGATGCATCGGCAACATAATTTGTAAACATTTTCAGGATAATATTTGAATAATTTTAATACATTTTTGGCTTTAATATGGTGATAAAACTATATACTAAATAAAAAAGCCAATAATTTCTTTTTGGAAACATCATGTTTCTCAATCACATTTAATTTGTAAAAAAAAAAAAAATGCTGAGTTTATTTTGGCTTATGAGTGTTCTCATTGGCTGCATGCTCATGTCTCGTTTTGTGTTACCACATGGCTTGTGATTTGTTTTACTGGCCATGTGCTTGTGTTTTAGTCATGTTTGGTGTGAGCACATGGCTTGTCATGTATGTTTCCTTGTGCCATGTGCTTGTGTTTTAGTCATGTTTGGTGTGAGCACATGGCTTGTCATGTATGTTTCCTTGTGCCATGTGCTCTCCTGTCAATTGTCTAACATAGGCTGTAGGCTTATTTATAAATAAATAAAAATGCTAGTAAATGGACTTCCAAAAACCTGTAGTAGTAGTGGTCTGGGTTCAAACATTCCGACACGCAAAGTGAAGCATTCACGTGACTGGAAAGAAAGTGAGGCTTCGTTTTTCGTTGATCTGAAAACAATACGTGCTCCGGCACGGAGCTTCATGAGAAATTGCGCTGTGTACTCGATACACGCTTTGAAGCTTCAGTGTTAAATGGAACATCACTACAGTCTTGTTTCCCCCACAGGGTAGTTTTTGTTTGTTTTTGTTTTATTTAATGCTTAATAAAAACCCATCACTCTGCATTTGAGTCCTTGCTACTTTCATCAACCCAAACCCTGAGAGAGAGAGAGAGAGAGAGAGAGAGAGAGAGAGAGAGAGAGAGAGAGAAGTTTGGGTTCTATTTTAATACGTTACTATTAAATTACTGTCACTTTTGGTCAATTGAAGGCATCCTAACTTAAAAAAGGTCTTTCTGACCCCATATATATATAAACTTTCGTCATTTCTTGCCTGTATTCAGATGGGAATCTAGACCACTCCGACTGTGACTCGTACTCACCAGCTTGAGCGGTACATTATGCTGTTTTCTTCATGTGCTGGGTTTTCTTTGTGGACATTAGACTGCGGCCAAGTTCAAATAAATGATTTCACTCCCCCCTTCTTTCACACAAGACCCTATAAGGAAATAAGCAGGAGATGTGTTGTGTCTGGAGTGCAGAGATGAATGAAGTAATCTGTCAGAAAGCTTGTGTCTGGGGAGCAGAGATGAACGGTGTTGCTGATGTTCTGGTGGAGCCGATCTGATGGTAGACTGCTGGCTGACTCAATAGTGACTCTTTGCTCTCAGGTCACTGAGTGCTATGTGGGGTAATTTGCTATGGGAACATTGCGTGTCGCAGGCCATTGTATATGAAGACACCAAGCTGGTGAAGGTCACAGCAGTTTCCCTGAAATGAAGAAAATCTCAGACTTTGTTCTTGATTTGGTTGTCAAGGGGTCAAACATTCACAAGTGTCACCTCACAACAGCAAGAGGATCTTAAACCAGATTGATTCAATGTCTTGCTGAATGATTCTGTTTGTCACAAGCACATTTAGCTCATTATTTCTCTTCTACTTCCTTTTCAACAGCCTCTCCTCATCCTAACCACGCTGGCAAGCCGTGTTTAAAGTTGAAGGTGTACGTGAAGCCTACAAGTAAGTCACGCTCTAACTGTTTCGCCCCGCCGGCGTAGAAAATAATATCCCCTCATGTCTACAGGCCAGCCTTCTGTTAGGCATAACAGGAATGCAATAATAAGCAGTGTTTGACACATTTTCCAGGAACATTTTGTTAATGAGATGTCATATTTATTTTCAAGCTGTGAGAATGTGTTCAAATGCAGTCTGCAGCTGCTGAGGTCTAATGGGAATGATTAGGACTATTGTGGTTTTTTCCTTTAGGATTTTACCTTCATTACTCACCAATGGAAACTCCCCAAAATAAAAATTCAGTCATCATTTATGTATGATGTATAACTTTCTTTTTTCTGTGGAATAAGATATTTTGAGACATGTCTCAGTGTTGTTGTTTTTTTCCCCATACGATGCAAGTTTTTGGTCACCAAAGCCAATGTCTGGTTATTCAATTCAACATTATTCAAAATATTTTATTTTGTGTTACCCAGAAGAAAGAAAATCATACTATCCCATTTATTGTTGGCAAATGCAGAATCCTGAAAAAATATTATCACAGTTTCCACAAAAATATTAGGCAGCACAACTGTTTTCAAAATTTATAATAAGACATGATTCTTGAGCACAAAATAAGCATATTAGAATATCTATGTTTTGATCTTCGTTCTGAATCTGATCCAGTAGTTTTTGACAAAAAATGATTTTTGCTCAAAATGTTGCTTTTTTTATGAAACTTGCCCACATTCAAGCGTTGATAAAAAAAAGAATGCATTAAGCTAGAATAAAACAGTTTGGGTTTTTTTAAGCAGAGGTTCTGTTCTTTCTTTTGATATATAGCCTGTTCAGATATTCATACAGCAAAATATTCTGAATGCCATGAAATTTTTGTGAAAATGATAAAAAATGCTGGCAGTGACTTCTTTTTTTTTTTTACGCTGGGAAATAGAAAACAGTTATTTAAAGCTGCAGTCTGTAACTTTTTTGGGTTAAAAATGATCCAAAATAAATTTTTGAGCAAATACATAACCAGCCAGTGTTCAAAACTATCTGCTTGCCTTAGCTTGATTCAAAACGGTAAGCTTGTAATAATGTTTTTAATTCCAGTGGTACTGGTGGATTTCCGCGGGAAATTTGAGCATGTCTTTGCGTCATTACGTCACATCTGTACACATAAAGAAGGAGTCTCGGCTAGTAGGCTATATTGCATGTGAGGATGTTGGAGGTGGAGATTTATAGCCTTTTCTCACAGCACTTGATATAATTAAACTTATCAATTTGATGGCGGATCCAGAAATGTTCAAACAACAATCACCAGTGACATCTAGAGATTCACCCGTTGAAAATAAAAAAGAAGGGCCCATGCGAAAACAAGAATAAATATCGGAAAGGCATTAAATGTCACGCAATGCTGATGTTGTTAACATTAACAATTTGAGAACAAAGTATAATTTGCACGGTTTGACGTGATATGATAAGCGATCGTTAGAATTAATCAGCGTGATTTACTGCAATGTTTTTTTTCCCCCTTAAAAAAGTGGATGTTACTTACTTGTTCAGATGACATTTTCTGGTGAAAATTCTTATGTTGGTCATACTTCCAAAAAGTAGAATCTGTGATTGCGAATGACAGTATCCACACCGGCGCGGTGACTGACAGCCGCACATTCTCCTCAAAACATTGGATTCATCCGCGCTGTGTCGTGCCGAGACACAACCCACGTAAAGTTGATAATTCCGCGAATAACTGCAATTGCAGATTCCGAACAGAGATGGCGACAAAGAGGAAAAACTATGGACTGTAGCTTTAAATGGTAATAATATTTCACAAGTTTTTTTATTTATTTTTATTACTGTCTCCATGAGACTTCTTTTAGAAACATTTGGAGAAAAAATCATATCGACCCCAAACTTTTAAACAGTATTCCTGGTGCTTTGTCATTGCTAATTGTTTAGATCAGGGGAGTCCAAACTCGGTCCATGAGGGCCACTGTCTTGCAGAGTTTAGCTCCAACTTGCCTCAAGACACCTGCCTGGAAGTTTCTAGTATGCCTATAGACCTTGATTAGCTGGTTCAGGTGTGTTTAATTGGGGTTGGAGCTAAACTCTGCCAGACAGTGGCCCTCTAGGAGCAAGATTGGACGCCCATGGTTCAGAACAACACCGTTCAAGCTCCATTTGGATATACAGCATTTATTCTAAATTCTTTGGCACAGATATGTCAGGTTGGTGTAATCTATGAAAACCGTGTGTGAAATGTGAACCAGATCCTCTGCCTCAGTAATTAAACTCTAATTAGGTCACTGCTGTGGGCCCCTGCTGCTTTGAGTAAAGGTATGCATTTCCTAGCGCTTCCTCTCCGTGTGCTGTCTCTCTGTGTTTGTGTGTTTCAGATGGTTCTGGCTATGAGTCTCCAGAGCCCTTCCTGACTGATCAGAGCCAGCGCTGCAAGGCGGACAGCCCGTGCCTAGCTGTGCTCCTGCTTCTGGCCTTTCTGCTGGCCCGCGTTTAAGAAGCTCCACCGCTGCCCAGACTGCCTACCGCTCTCCCTCCATCCATACTCCCTCAGGGAAGCCCTCTCATCCAGCCCCCCTCCGGCCCACAGGCTAATGCGCAGTCATCCTCTTTTTTTACTGAACGAGCTCCTCGCAGCTGATCCGAGGACAGAGACGTTCGCCCTGCTTAGCGGCTCATGTAAAGCAGTTGTGAGACTTAGACACCTGTCGTGGAATGTGACCTTTTATATATGCTGTCATGTAATCGAGGCTTGTATTCATGTGCCATTTTGTCACATTTCAGGGCATAGCAGTTTACAAAAGATTTCAGATTTCACTTATTTGGTTAGCTATAATGCCCCCCCACATCATTTTTACTCCATACTCAGCCCCTGTTTACCCAGAAATTAAGGGATTTTTTCCCCCCAATAACAAATGACACCAAAGGACTCTCTTCAGAGTTTTAGTTTTATTTTCCGTTTGAAGGGAGAGAAGAAATGTGTTTTGTGGTAGCCAGCAGTTAGGGACTTAGTGTTAGACATTCACGTGCATGTGAAACACTGTGAAACAAACTGATCTTCTTACAATAGTAACGATATATTTTTATTAGCAAAAAGGAAACAAAAGTAGACCTTCTAGCCACTCGTTCAGTGTACGGCTCAGCTGGTGGAGTTTGGATGAGACGCAGCCAAATGTCAGTGCTCACTGCTGGCCTTCGCCTCCAAACTATATGTCTACTGGCGGGACAAGGACACTGAATCTCCGAGATGAGAATAATCGCTTTGGTGCAAACCCAAATGCCGCTTAATAAAACTCTGCATTGTTTTTTCTTTCCAGCTCTGTGGGACAAACAAGCAATGAAACGCAGTGTGTGTTTCAAAAAACGATCTGTGAGGGTCAGGGACTAGCCACTTTTAATTCACCGACGCACGCACTGCGGGCATGGGCGAAAAGGAAATGGATTTTTTGTATTCTATTTCATGTTATTTTTGTAGCATTTAAAAGCAACATTAATTATTCATGTGGTATGAGGAATGGTTTTAGTGGCGATACAGTGTGTGAGTCAGCAGTCGGACGTATTCAGATGGGCCCACTCTCACTCTTACTGTTGTTATTGTGATCTTGTCAAACTGTATTCAGTATTTAAAGAGACAGAAAGCATTTCTTTCCATCTGATTTGATTGTGTCCTCTTTTTCATGTGACGTTTTGTACAGCCAACATGTTCTGTCAAACTGAAGAAACATGCAGAAATGAAAAACAAAAAAATAAAGCATTTTTGTCTACGAGATGTGAGAAAAGATGCATTGTCTAGAGTTGACAAGTAACATTTTGACTCTGCTTTGTATAGAATAGATATTATATGAAATATTTTAGATGATCTCTGCAGACATTAATGCTAAAGGTGCTAAAAGGCCTTTTTGATTTTTTTCTCCTCCCAAAATCAAACGACAACAAAACACAACACAGCACATATCTAAAAACTTACTTAAATTTTCCTGATCTGTAAAGTTTGATCCATTTTGTACAGTATCTAAAGACTGATTGTTAAAGGCACACTGTGAAACTTTTCAACCTTCATAATATATTTCCAAGACCCTTGTGATGGTACATCGACTTACAATAGGTTGAATGACACGTCTGCCATAGCCTGACGGGGTCTGTATCGCTTTTACTGGCACTATGTAACTTCGGGGTTCGGGTAGTAACCCAAGCACAAAAAGAACTACAAAATTCGACTGCTTTACGGCATACGTCACTTCCCCCACCACTTCCTCAAATTTGGACGTGAGAGGCCAACCAGCGTTTGTTTTCGGCTTTCGTGCGTATGTTTTTGTCATGGGGCTGTTTACACCTGGCCACTTCATGCGTTTTCTCAGATGGGATAGCTATCCGATTGTGAAAAGACCAGGTGTAAATGCCCTCCGAAACGCATTCAAGACGGATTTGAATCCGATCGCTCAAACCACTTCAGGAGGAGGTCTGTGCCGCATTCCAGACGAAACTGGACAAGTGTAAATGCATCTGGTTGTTGAAACCACATGTAAATTGTACTCCTCTCAAAAATGCTAAAAATAAAAACGTGTGAGAGCGTGTTATAGGCTATATGTTATAGACAGATATGACGACGCTACTGGAACACGCATCACCGCAGATGAGCAACTGAGCATAGTCATCAAGAGAACGTGCAAACTATCGCAAATCAAAGTGAAAGTAAGTCGCAGACGCTTAACACACAATCATCATCATTAAAAGTAAAGAAATGAAATGATCTTACCAGGGCTGTGACTGCTCTCTCTTATTGCGGTCTTTGATTTTGAAATTTTAGCTGATGATCAATAAAATGCTGTTCATATCTGTTGCTTTCGGTGACGTGCACTCCATTAAATCTGCATATAGCGCGAGAATTGAAGATCGGATTTAAATCCGTTTCGCAAAAACACATTTATGTGACCAGGTGTAAATGGAATTGTTTTGATAAATCAGATAGCTATCCGATCTGAGAAAACGCATGAAGTGGCCAGTAAATAAATCTCTTATTTGTAAACTTGTTTGCATTCTATGTTGTATGTTGTTGCGCTTGCTTGTAGTAGGCCTATGTTTTTTTTATATGCTGTTCATTCGTAAATCATTGTATTTACGACAGTGCAAGTATTCCATAGCGACTCTAGGGGTCGCTGTTTGACAAAAACACAATTCCTTCACAGTGTGCCTTTAAGTAACTTTATGTAACTGAACATTATAGAAAATGATGTGCTTAAGAGAATACTTGATATTAAGACATATATTTTGAGATAAAAAAAAACAGCTTTAGGCGCCCTGTGTATGATTTGATTTTCACTTTTGTTCAAGGTGATTAAATCAGCAAATTATAAGAAACTAATAATTTTCTTCAACAAGGATGCATTTAATCCATCAAAAGTGACAGACATTTATAATGTTAAAAATATTTCTGTTTCAAATAAATGCTGTTCTTTTTTTATGAAAAAAAAAATCACAGTTTCCACAAAAATAGTAAGCAACTGTTTTTAACATAGGGAGTTAACTAGTTAACTGAGGTTACAGTACTGTTTGTCTCTTTCTCTCGAACCCTCCCTTCCCCTCCCACTCTCATCCATGATTCAACCATCATACCATATTCTCTCCCCTTCCAGGTTGTTTCAGGGGGTCTCGGCCTACATTTAACTGAGATGATGCCCCCACTCTGAGTCTCCAGGCCACCAACACCAGATGTCCAGATCAACCTGACTACCATCCCTTTCCCCTTCATCCTCTCCTTATTCATCCCTAACTTTCTTCAATAAATAATTCTCCAACATTCATGGTTGTGGCGTGGTGCTTGCTCGTGATTGATAATAATAAGAAATGTTTCTTGAGCAGCAAATCATCATGTTAGAATGATTTCTGAAGGATCATGTGACCCTGAAGACTGGAGTAATGATGAACTAGTAAACAGTTATTTTAAATGTTATGATAAGTCACAATATTACTGTTTCACTGTATTTT
This sequence comes from Abramis brama, assembly GCF_963993115.1. NCBI lineage: Eukaryota > Metazoa > Chordata > Actinopteri > Cypriniformes > Leuciscidae > Abramis > Abramis brama. The sequence continues at coordinate 21,445,248 of NC_139969.1, read as the reverse complement.
TCTTTTACTGTATTATTTTACTGTATTGATTATCATTTATTGAATTGTGTTTATTCAATTTATACAAGTATAAACTACATTTTATAGAATTTGTACTTATATTATAACTCATAAAATGTAATTAAAAAATATAATAATAATAATACTGACAATAGATAAATCAAATGAATGCAGCCTTTGTGAGCATAAGAGACTTCTTTCAAAAATATTTACCAACCCCAACTTCTGTACAGTAATGTATGCCATAATGTACTAAAAGCAAAATAATGTATCAGATTTTAAATAATACTTGAGGTTATGAAAGTAAACAAAACAGAAACGTAGTACATTAGTTCAAAAATATTGCTATTTCCAATATTCCACTATATTTACACTATATCACTATAGTGAGTGCACATGTAGCTCCATTTACATATACCTTTTAACTTGAAAAACTCCTTTTGGCATTTTTTGCCCCACACAGATTGTGTTGCTTCATCTATATTAAATACAATATAATTTTATTTTTATGTTTTATTATTATGAATATTACTATTATTATTGTCATATACTTTGACATTAACCTTTCCTTAAAGGGATAGTTTACCCAAAAATGAAAATGCTGTCATCATTTACTCATCCTCAAGTTTTTCCAAACCTGTATGAATTTCTTTCTTCTGAACAGAAAAGAAGATATTTTGAAGAATGTCAGTAACCAAACAGTTGATAAGCCCCATTGACTTCCATAGTAATTTTTTTTCCGAAGTCAATGGCTACCATCCACAGTTTAGTTACCCATATTCTTTAAAAGATCTTCTTTTGTGTTTGTGTTCAGCAGAAGAAAGAAATTCATACAGGTTTTAAACAACTTGAGGGTGAGTAAATGATGACAGAATTTTTATTTTTGGGTGAACTAACCCTTTAAAGGGAAGCTTTTAACCCTGCTGTATAATTTTGGATTATTTTGTCCAGTGTCCTGAAAGACCAGCCTCAGGAAATCTCTTACCTAAACCGTGAAAAATGTGATTAAACATGTTTAATACTTTAGCAGAAGCTATTCAGCTTATTTTTACACAGACATTTAAGATGTGATTGCTTTGACGCTGTGTTTTCGGATGCGGGACGGATGGAATGAGTCATGGTCATACATGACTTGACATTCAGGCGGGTGTCTGCTGATACCGGCTCTAGGCTTTGGCCTGGATGCTCATCCAACTATTAGGTGAGGGATCAGTAGCCTGGCTGGGCTCAGAAAAGTGAATGTCCTATCTGAATATTTTATGCAATGTAGACTATGATAAAAAATACATGCGCTAGAAAAGCATCAGTGCAGGATTTGCAGACTTGGAGATGGTGCTGCAAATGCAAACCAAACCGCCAGTTTGAGGCTGATGTTAGAGGCATTCAGAATTATTTTTACTGATGATTAAAATGGCTAGTAGCCTATAAATAGTGAGCAAAAGATTTATGTCTTGCATATTCGTTCTGTGTCACAGCATGATGTGCCTTAAGCTGTCATTTGTAATAATCATTTTAGATAATTTTAATGAAATGTTAGACTCAATATAAGAAACACAGCATGCGTGTTACATGCTGATTTCCTCATGAAAAATAGCCGTTTGCTGCCCCCTTGTGAATGAGACCTTTTAGTAGCTACTCTTGGTCTGTTGAGTGTTTTCTCCGTATTTACTCTCCCTCATCATGTATTTCCAAACCTGTGCATTTCTTTCTTCTGGTGAACACAAAAGGAGATATTTTGAAGAATGTTGATAACCAAAGAGTTTCAGTTCCTATTGACTTACATTACAACTTTTGTCAATGTAATGGAAGCCGATGGGGACCAAATTTTTTTTGTTATCAACATCCTTCACAATATCGGAAGAATATATATCATCATTTACTCATAAGGGTCAGTAAATAACAGAATTGTAATTTTTGGATGGACTATTTCCTTTTAACCAATCTCTTATTCCTGTATCTCTGCGGCACATCCAACAGTTCCCTGAGGTACAACACAAACACACACGTCTCAAGGCTCCTGAACAGTCATTACATGTTGAATCTGTCAGAGGCATGAGCTCTTTGAAAGCGAGAAAAGCGAACACATCGAGAGTTGAACATCTACAGAGTGCACACTTCAAAAACTATTATGAAATGAAAAGGTTTATGGATGAGCGAGAAATTCTGTGCAGAGATCACAGGAGATCGATGTTTTTGATCAACAAAGAAATACAAGAGCTTCAAAAGACTTTGATGGACATAAACCTGATAAGCGGATATTGTCATGAAGCCTACGCTGCTCATCTGAGATCAGTGAGTATTGCCTTTTCAACTTGCAAAGAATCCAAGAAAGAAAACACATGTGGTAGTATTGACTTCAATGTTGAAAGCGGTGACTCAGTGAAGTCCAAACGCATGTTTAGCCAGAAGCATGACGGTTTGGGTGATGAAACCTCTGTTGATTGTGAAAAGGATCTGTCAGAAGTCAAACATCATACAATGACTCTACAAACATATAAAAAATCCAACACTAATACTTACATTTCACCACATAAGGATGTAAAAAACAATAAGGATTACTTAAAAGCCTCATTGTCTCATTTTGAGTTCAGTGAAAAAGATGAGGATAAAAGTGATGGATGTCCTCAGAGGAGTTTGCCCAAGAGCCCTTCATATATCGCAGAGACAGATCTGAAGAACAGTTCCTCGACTCCTAGACATTTCACCCTTGACAGAAGAGCAAAACCAGTGCATCAAAGACAACAAAAAGTCACTCTTCATAAGAGTCCTTCTCCAAGAATGAGGAACCCTTTGCTTGAACACCATTGCCGTTATATGGGTATACAGCAGCAAGTCCAAGACAGCAAGTCATTGTCAAGATACTTACAAAATAAAGATGGCATGGACAATGGCAGAAGTTACATATCTAAAGCAGCCATTAAGCACAGCCTTGATCTGCTCATCAAAGAATACAATCCTTCTCAAAATGCTGATATGGTGAGCAACAACAAGCAGAGGGGTTTGGAGGAAAAGGTGTCTAACTTTGTGTCAGAGCTTTCAGAGTTCAGGTGTGACGTGTGACATTCTGTAATTTAGTTCTTCTGTTTGACTTTAAAGGAACTCAACCGTTTTTTGAAATAGGGCTTATTCACCGTCTTTCCTACATTTACATAGGTGGGCAAACGCATTTTTGTCTCAGTGCATGCATTGTTTTAGTTTGGCAGCGCCGCCGATAGCTTAGCTTAGCATAATGAATGGAATCCTTTGTTGCCAGCTAGCATGTCATGAGTAAAAGTGAAAAAAAACAAAAAAAACAACTAATTATGTCTTGTGGCCTGCGTATACACAATGAGTACGCAATGCAGATTAAGACTAGGCGATTTCCTAGGCAGATATTGACTTCGGGCTATATTGGGGGGAAGCACAGGCGAAGCACTGCTACTTGGGCGCAGAGATATCACACTCACCACCAGTTCGTGTTGACTCTCATCCTCACGTCCTCAGGCTGTTGAGCCATCGCAACCTCCTCCTCCTGTCGTTCTATTTCCAAAGCACGCAGCTCCTCTTCTGAAAACTCTGGTTCATAGTTCATGGTATGGTTCTGGCTCGACTGTCTAAGAAGTCACCCTCTTCGTCTCTAACAAAATCCGCCATGTTCATCGCCATTCACTATGTCTACTGTAGGAAAAATAGCCGGCTACTATTCACGCTGATATGTTGACGGAAGTTGGGGGATTTCAGGTGTTGCGTGATATCCCAAGTAGCAGTGCTTCGCCTGTGCTTCCCCCCAATATAGTCCCATGTCAATATCTGCCTAGGAAATCGCCTAGTCTTAATCTGCATTGCTATTTGTACTCGTTGTGAATACGCAGGCCACAAGAAGTAATTCGTTTTTTAAATTTTTTATCACTTTTACTCATGACATGCTAGCTGGCAACAAAGGATTCCATTCATTAAGCTAAGCTATCGGCGGCACTGCCAAACTAAAACAATGCATGCACTGAGACAAAAATGCGTTTGCCCACCTATCTAAATGTAGGAAAGACGGTGAATAAGCCCTATTTCAGAAAACAGTGGAGTGTTCCTTTAAATAAACCAACATTATAATTTATTATTTTAATATAACAGAGGATCCTTAGAACTAGCACATAAAGACTCACATAACACGTCAGATAACGATGATAACCATCATCCTAAAGTAGAGTAATCAGTTTCTTGTTTTATAGGCTATGGGGTCTTGAATTTATGAGCAATTGATTGGTAAATCTTTCCACACTATTATATGAAACTCACTCATCATCCTCTGAGGGATTCAATTCCTTTCTATCTGATTCACACTTCATGCACGGATAGACATAATGCCCTACATTCAGGTCATCAATAGAGCCATCAATATCATTCTGCAATGTTTCCAGGCTTGAAAAAGAAGCACAGACATGAAAAAGATGTACTTGTTTTATCTACTTGAAAAAGGTGTCTGTCAGAGAGAGGCTGATGCAAATGGGATGTCTTTCCATGTGGCTTGTTTTTCTTATTATAACACAAATGCAGAGCTGGATTTTTTCTCTCTCTCTAGTGGATGAATAAAATGGTTCAAACAAAAGACCGTGTTTGAAGATTATGTAGGCAAAGTTATGTACTGATTTTCCCATGTCTTATTAATTTATCATAATCAAGTAAATCTCATAAAGCAAGCCAAACATTTACAGGCGAGTAAACATTAGCTATGAATTACCTCCAGAGCAAACTTATTTCATTAGAGAAACCAAACAGGCTAATGCATTTTAAGCACATCTTTGTATCCCTGTCACATAAACCAGTGGTTCTAAACCTTTCTGACTCTTTCCAAGAGATTATTTGAAGGAGATCCTATCTAAGCTCATTTGTACCTCAGGTTCTTTATTGTAATACAAATAAACTCAACATTTTTTATTTTAATGTAATATTACTAAATATAGTTCAGTTTAATGTAATATTTATTTTGAGTGTTTTGTAGGATGTAAATTAAGATGAACTTTTTTGTCATTTTGGTACATTTCTCTTATCATCCTTATTTGCATTACATACAATTTTTTTACATACAGCAACACAATTGCATTTAGTCAGTTAGCAGACGCCTTTATCCAAAGTGACATACAAACAAGGAATACAGCAAGCAATTCATCATGAAGAGGCAAAGAAGTGTAAGAAGTGTTCAAAAAATACAAAGTGTCCATCATTGCTTAGAGTAGCATAAGCTAGACAAGGGAGGGATTAAAGGAAAAGGAAATTGTACATAATCAACTGCATGAATGTATCTAAGCAAATGAGAAATTGCTTTTATGATGTGCAGGCTGAACAAGCAGTCACAAGGATTTCAATTGTGATCTGAGAAATGTACCAAAGCAACTGAGAGAAACTGATAACTAAAATTAAAAAAGTTAGCCTTATTGAGAATCACTATTCCAAACCTTTAATCTAATGCCTTATGAGCAAATGCTTAAAAATATTTGACTTGTAGCGTGTTAATAGAATCAACACCCAGTTTTTGTTAGTTTGTAACAAAAATGACTTATTTACAAAATTACATGTTTTTGCCTGAAATAAAATGATTACATTTAAAACGGTTTCGATGCTTTTGGTGTTATGGTTTTTTAACTGTTAAAACTGATCCAAATGTCTTAATAAAACTAACAGAGGTATGGTGTTGTGTAACAACAACACGAGTGCCAGGAGGGCACATCGCTCGCGCTCTGAACAGGTTGTAATGAGAGCCGGTGGGGTTTCAGCGTAGCCTAACAACCCTTGTGTTTGTTTCTGCATATCAGTCAGGGATCTGTAGATTGCTGCTCTCCTGATGATTTCACACACTCTGAATTGATTGCCTCTTCACTTTTCCCAACTATGTGCTCATTTACTTGAAAGTTTTACAGATTTTTTTTTTTTTTTTTCTGAATACAAATTGAAAAGCACTGTATGAAAAGCCTATTTTGAACTGAATATTAGAAAACACAACATCATAAGAAAATTAGTGACATTGATTGAAAGCATGATTGACTAAAACTGGCAATCAATTCAACTGAAAGGTTGATACAAATTTCTAACCTACAGTGTGCAAAGAAATGTACAAGCACTACTGAGGAACATCATGTAACAGCAGGCCACCGAAATCTCTTCACAATCAGTGTCAGAAGCTCTAGGGGTGATGAACATCAACAGATTAACACCTGACAATGAATTATCCAAATTACACCAATGAAGCAAAATCACTTGAATTTTTTATATTAACATCACATTTATTCCATCCCACACCACAGGCATGTTCACACACTAGCATCAATGCCAGAACAAAAGAATAATTCATCATTCATACCACAACAGCAAAACTCTCTCCCAAATCAGTTGCAAACCGAACATGACTTTTAAAACGGTCGCACAATAGTTCTCATGAATGCTTTAGGGATGTGACGACTAACACAACCTTGATGATTGGTGTGAACAAACTACAGTAAGAGAATTTGGACATAAAATTTATCTCATGCAAGAAAAGTATGATGTAACACATGTAAATGTTAGTTCTGCATACTCACTTTGAAAAAGCCATCAGAGATGAGTGAGTGATCTCTCCCCTCATTGACTAAATGCTTGTGATACCAAAAAGTGACCTGCTGAATTAGTCATATAAATAAAGTTACGTTTCTATACACAGTGAAAGCTGTAATAATACCAGATGTACCTCTTCGACCAGCATCTTTAAAGAAAGAAAGCCTACTAACGGATGCAAGTTCTGTAATATTGTGCCTACATGATGACCAGAACAAATCTCTGAACAAAAGCACACAATGTTTTTCTAAAATCCTTGGTCCCTCTAAGCGGTGTGCCGATCATTAGAGCTTTCCACGGTTTGCTCGTTTTAAAACTGGGCTGGCTGTGCAGGTGAAGGAGAAGTGTAAAACGGCCATGCTGAAAATGTAAATTTAGCTCAGCAAGTCTGGTTGGAGGCCAATTCTTTGAAGCACATCCTCGGGCATGCAAAACACAGGGTTCACTGGTTTGATCTGCTCATCCCCCAGCAAAGACAGACCAGCCACACCAAACAGAGTGTGGAAAGGATCCACCTGGACAGAAAGGCGAATTAAAAATATTTATTATAATCATAACAATGAACTGCGGAGACTGATAAGATCTGTTTAAAGAATGGTAAGTCCTACAGAAATAACAAGCAAAATATTTATGCATATGCAACATTTTTGTGTGACAAACTCCATAGAGCTTACCATGTCTCCAGGCCTGTCAGCGAAGCCGCCGGTCTCTTCATCCTGGCAAGCAAGAATAAAATTGCGCAGTTTCGCTTTGTCAATCCAGTGAATTCTGCCAATGATCTTTAAAGACGCAAGAACCCACCAGGAATAGCAGACATCAGGCAGCTGAAATTAGAAAAAAGAAAAAGAAATCTTCCACAGTTGTATTTTCTCTTTCAGATCTAAAATAGTATCTAGGACATAGTTGTGAAAATTTCATTATTTTCTATTTTGTTTATTTATTTGGTCATTTAGTTTTAAGGTGAACAAATAAATCTAATTTAATCTGATTTTTGAAATAATTAAAAATATATTTTAATTATTTGTATTTAGTTTCAATAGGCTATAAGGTTAAGTAACACCACAAATTGTACTCAATTGTACTTTATTTCCAGACTTTTATTTCCAAAAAAGAACAGAAACAGACTATACAAAATACAATATAATACAAAACACTTAAAAGAGACAATTATACAATAATATACTATTTATGACCCCGCAACAATGACTTGATCAGATGCTCTCTTCCTGAGCAGAATGCACTGATAGTTAAAAGTCAGATTAAATCATACTTTCCAGCATTGATAGAAATTATGAGAACAAATGTCATTTTATCTGTAATACCATTAGTTTTTATTCTTTTTACACTTTTATATTATTTTAATTAAAGTTATTTTTCATTAATACCTATGATCTGCAAGACATCTTACCTTCTCTGGTCTCCCATTCAGACCTCCTGATGGCAGCTGTCTTTCACAGAGCCACCAGCCCAACAAATCTGCATTTACTTGATGAAGCTGCCCAGTGACGGACAAGAAACCTGTGCAGCAGTAAATCTGAAGACAGGATGAGAAAAACATGACTGAGAGACAGAGCATCGCTTACAAATACACTAAAAGGGCATAAAAAACCTCAAATATCTCACCTGACCAGCATGAGACTCTGAACCAGGCCTACAACCAAACCCACCATCAAAGTTCATACAGGACAGCACAAACTCAACGGCCTTGTCCATGTTGATAGCATCCAACTTGCCCTACAGAGAAATTTGTCTTGTTATATGCATTTAAAACCTTCAAAGGTTGCAGGAAACACCATAAAAGGCAATTGAATAAAATATTGAATGCAAAAGGAGTACCAGTAGTGCCAATGTCGCAACCGCACAAAAGGAAAACCGTGTATCTATTTCACCTGTTAAGGAAAAAAACAGGCCTTCATGTAGTCATGTACCATTTAAATGTTGTTTATTTAACTAAAGAAAGAAAAAATATATCTAAATGTACCCCATTTGTCCCCAGCGAATGAGCCGTCCTCCTGCTGCAGTCCTCTAACATAGTCCACCACTTTGTCCACATCAATGACATTAATGCAATCGTACAAGGACAGGATCTATAAAAAAAAAAAAAAAAAAAAAAAAAAAGTTTTTGAATTTCTTGAATCTTGAATTTCCACTTCTGTGTAGTAATTTTTGTACAGCCATTTATGAATCAGTGTGGTCACCTTGTAAGGAATATTGCAGCATTTATTAGAATGAATCCGTGAACTTCATTATTTTTGGAAAAAGTATGACCCCTCATAATCTTTAATCAAAATAACTCCTCCTCCATCTTGCAGCGAAATCTCTTCTCTTCTCTGACGACGTGTTTACTGGCATGAGGGCAGGACAACCTGTCTCTCACATGCAGAGCCGCCTTAACCTAATGTTAGGCCCCGGGGCTGAGAGGTTTTGTAGGCCCCCCATCCCCTCGATTTATAGAGTCTCATTTTAAAAAAGTGTAATATCTAGGTAATCTACATCACAGTTTTCGCGAGCGACAACCAATAGGAAAGAAGCCTTTCAGTGGAGCTCAGCTCCCGTCACCGTCTCGAGTGCAGTGCAGGCAAGACAGAAGAGTTCGAGGGCGATTTCACTGTTTTATATGATTTGACTGTAACTAACCACAAACATGGATATAATAAAATGATGCATGGAAAAGAAACTGTCGACAGTCTCAGTGAGTTTAATACATACATTTATAGTTCGAGTGTTGTAGTTTTATGATGCAAGTTTAGCACTGCTGCAGTTCATTTTACAGTTTCCCCTGCATTATGTTGACTATTAGGGACAAGAAAAAAGATTATTTGTCAAATTCGGATGACGTTTTAGTAATTTATGACAGTATGAGTTTAATTTGTAGATTGATCGATCGTTAATCTAGTAAATTATTTAATCCACTGAACACTGCTGTGTGGTAATATAAAAACACTCTCTCAACAGCATACCGTTTCTTTTGAGCCTAATTCCTAGTCAAAATAAAATAACATAGTTGTATCATTTGTGATGGTGTTTTGTATAGATGTGGCCAGACGAGCAGTCTACCACATTAGAGCGACAGCACTACCAACGCCCACAAGCGACTTCACAGTATAGAGACTAGCGACATACAGCGACAAAATCGCTGGCTGTGTGAACGGGGCTTATGGGGTCACGTGGGTCACTCAATCAGCAGACATGTAACGTGCGATTAGAGTGATTGACAGAAAACCTGACAAGTTACAAAACAATATGACCTTTTCAGCTCATCATGAACCTGAACATGAGAGGCCCCTGAACTTGGGAGGTCCCTGGGCTTCAGCCCAGGTAAGCCTGTGCATTAATGCGGCCTTGCTCACATGAGATCAACCAATAGCAAACCACAACCATCCAACAATCCAATCAATTCCCACCCTACATTTTTTTCTTGTTCAGAAAGCAGTTTTCCTTGGATATATGTAACATATATATATATATATATATATATATATATATATGGCAACTTCAGTTTGATGCCGATTCCTACTGACCTGTACAGCACTGAGGGTGTAAAGGAGATGAGGGTCGTGGCCGATGCTGGCGCTGATGCCTCCACAGTCGTGCTGGCAGGACTTGATGAAGTCTATGATCTCCTCACGGTTCATTCGAGAGAGCTGACCCATCAGGTCCATTACTGTCAGACCCCAGTAGATGCCACTCATTCTCAAGTACTCTGACAGTGTATACTCCTGCAAGGAGCCGGTGCCAAATTCATGGTAATTAGCCTCTAATTGTATTTACTTATTGCATTTTTATAAGCCATAAACTTACATAATCATCCTTCTTGGAGCCATAGGCTGCAATATAGTCTGCATGCTTGTCTAGGAAGAGCGTGTTTGGAGCATCAGGTTTAATGATCACGTCTTTAACCTGGGTTCCCTGAAAGAAAAAATAATTGTTATCAATTTCTGATAATACTGCAGTCTGGTACATTCCTTTTAGCTCAGGCTGTAAATTGTGCTGAATTGACTGGGCGGATGACATGACATGCTGCAATCATTCTCCTCTTTTAATGTACGCTGTTTTCTTCACAATCGCATGCCCTTTCTTTATGGGGAAACATTATTTGATACACAATTAAATAACTATACAAGCAAAGTAGTGTTTTACATTACCATACTGGCGGAGAAGTAAGAGAGGACTACAGGCGTACTTCAGCAGTCACACACATTTTACATCATCACATTACTCGTCATTTCTACGGGTGCTCATGAAGGACAAAACGCATTTACTGGGGACGTTATGCGATTCTGATATTCACTCATTATGTCACAAAGCGGAGAAAGCAATATAGGTTGCCTTTACCATTTTTTCCCCAGATTATTGTCATAATCTTAACATTATAGATTGTCATACGGAACAAGTTTTATATAAGCCGTTTTTATAGTTTATTCATTTTTGCAACGCTGGGGGGTTGCAACGCTGTTAGCAAAATTGTAGACATGTTTAAATACAATTTAAAATCGTGATTTAAAAAAAAACAAACAAATTGAATAATAAACATTCAGAAAAAAATAGGAAGTGATTAGAATGAATTTTTTTACTCGTTTACCCAACATTACTTCTTGAGTATCACACTTTTTATTACATTTTTCACAATGGGGCCAATCATTAGGTCACACAGTTGCACGAAAAAAAAAAGTTATATAAGACACTGCTAAATATTACTTATTTTGTAATTAAAATGTCAATAATACAGTTTCTACTACTGGCCACAATCGTTCAGGCAAGAAAACGAACACTTTTTCAAAGCAGATTATTTATTTTTATTTTGAGAACGTAATAGTTACAAAAAAAATTCTGACAGAGCTATGTAACCATGTTACTTTGTTCAGCTTAACAATTGATCAACTTAGTTGTTTAACGCTACAAACACAAAGATGGCAAGGCATGCTGATATGACATAAGGCAACGTGAGTTCTGTGTAGGCAATTTACAATCTGTTAGATACAATCCTGAGATCTATTGATCAAATACATCATCATGTACAAACGATTAGCTCTTGGCATGGAAGTCCTGGGTTTACAGGTTCACTGTTTGAATTTCCCAAGATGTTCTCTTGAGATGATGAGCCTTTGGATTTGAGCAGTCCCTTCATAAATCTGTGGATTCAGACAATAAGCCATTAATCAAATTTCAGCATTTTTAAAAATTAACAAATTAATAAAGGTCTACAATCCTGACCTGGTAAATCTTAGCGTCTCTCATCAGCTTCTCCACAGGATATTCACTATTGAAACCGTTCCCACCAAAGATCTGAACAGCATCACTGGCACACTGGTTTGCAATGTCTCCAGCAAAAGCCTTGGCAATCGATGCATAGTAGGTGTTCCTGCGGCCCTCATCCACTTCCCAAGCTGCTCTCTGATAGGCCATCCTGGCAAGCTCCACTTTCATGGCCATTTCAGCCAGAAGGAATGACACTGCCTGGTGCTGGGGGTCAGAAAACAGAAGCAGATTATTACAGTAGAATTAAGTAGATTTAATTTAGAATTTACTGTATTAACTTTGTTGTCAAACATACACCTACCTCGGCAATAAACTTGCCAAAAGTCTTTCTTTCCAAAGCGTACTTTGTGGCCTCTTCCAGTGCTCTCTGTGCAAGTCCCACTGCACCGGCAGCCACCTGAAAAGCGTCAAGATATGGTTGATATGGCATTATGAATTAGACAACTGCAATTTGTTAGAAGTAATAACTGCAAAAGGACACTTACTGGTGGTCTGGTCTTGTCAAAGGCACCCATGGCAATCTTGAAGCCGGCTCCTTCTCCGATCAAAACATTCTCCTTCGGGATTCTTACATCCTCAAACGTGATGCCCCTGGTGTCTGAGCATCTCTGGCCCATGTTCAGTTCCTGTTAAACAGGAGAATGTAGACATAAGCAAATAGTGCAAAATCTCAAAGTGGTATTAATATAATGTCTAAGTATCGTCTGAGTGCATCAGACTGCGGTTGTCGGCAGCTCTTACCTTTCTGCCAGGCTGGACTCCTGGGGTGTCAGCTTCAACAATAAAGCCTGTGAAAGCCTTGCTAGCAGGACATTTGGGATCGGAATCTGTGCGGGCCAGCAGGAAGTACCTTTAAATGCAAACAAAAAGGTTTATAATTGCCCCAAAAATAGTTATGAATCCAAAGCAGTTCACCTACCAGTTCGCTTTTCCTCCATTGGTGATCCACATTTTCTGACCGTTGACCACATACTCGTCTCCTTTCTTCACAGCCCGGGTCTTTATTGCAGCCACATCAGAGCCTGCTCCCGGCTCGGTCACACAGTACGCCTGTCAACACGGTCACATGCAAAAGCGTGTATATATGTACTTACTATTTCTATGGGAAAGCTTCATAAATATTGATTATTAGAGAAATGATGACAAACTTACACACATTAGAGGTTCTTCTGTCATTCTGCCCAAATATTTCTTCTTCTGGGCATCATTACCAGCAATAATGACTGGCATTTGCTGCATGGGAAAAAAAAAAACATTTAATATAATTATTAAATGAATCACGCTCAAAAATAAGGTCCTAAAACTCCACTTACTCCCAGAGAGTTTGCCTCAATGGCTGTCTGTACACCAGTGCAGCCAAAGGCCAGCTCCTCTGTGATGAGACAGGCATCAAATATGCCCAGACCCATTCCACCTGGAACATATTGCAATATCCAACATGGTCAGAATTAAAGGAATAGTGTCCTCATGTTGATCCAAACTCCTATGACACCACTTTGAAAACCCCTGCCATAAAAGGGTTCCATTTGACTTTCACGCTGCATTTCAGCTAATTTCATCTTAAATGTCAGGATGTTCTTTACACAAAGCTTTCGTATGGCTTTAGACATATGGACTACTTTTATGATACTTTTATGGTGCTTTTATGGTATAACTAGCAATCAGTAGATTATTAAAATATAAAATTTTATGCTTAATGGAATTTTTTTTTTTTTTTTTGGTTTAGGTTTGGATTTGGATTTGGAATGACAAGTAAATGATGACAGAATGATAATTTTGGGCATCAGCCTTCAGGTCACTCAATAATGCTAGGACCTAGTACCTACCACAGTCCTCAGGAATATGTCCATTCATTAGACCCAGCTCCCATGCTCTCTTAATGAGAGGAAATGGATACTGCCAGGAGGAAATCACCCATTACAATTTTGGCAAATCAAAATATGTAATATGGTGGACAGGTAGATTTAAATAACTTACTTCACCACTTCTGTCATATGCTGGGGCAGCTGGGACAATCTCCTCTCGTGCAAACTTTCTTGCCAGCTCCTGGAACTCTTTCTGCTGGTCAGTTAATTCTGTTAAATTTGAGGAATAGTGTGTTGAGATGGTGTAATGGTGCCTTGGCATTTTTGAAAACACAGTGAGCAGAAGTAACATTATAATCAGAGGATGATCATACATACCAAAGTTGAAGCCTCCATGAGCTCCCTTCAAGCTGGCAGTCGCTGCTCTGGCACTAGCTTGAGGGCCAGAACTCTGAAACCTGAGTCCAGCCTGAACACCTGCCCTCAAAACCTGTTGGACAATGATTAAATACAGATCATTACAAATTTTTGCACTGACCTTACTATTTTAAAGATTTTCCACTGTAAAATTCCGTCATTCAAATAATCCACAATTTAACCTATACATTAGTATTGCATTTAATCACTGTCATCTTAATTGAATAAAATCTAATTAAATTAATATAATTCTAATATAGAATGAGTTTGGCAAAAGTATGATACTGTATGCTATATTTGCAGTACAGTCAATACTTGGTTTATATCCTGCCAGGCACTTTGTTTATAGACAGGGTTACAAAAACTACGAGTAGAAGAGCAGAAACTTCAACAAATTAATCAATAAACGTATCACATTTGTGAAAACTTCATGATCCCAGATGTAATGATATTATCTCTTAACTGCGTAGACTAACGTTAGTTGTTCCGTCGACTAGGAATTCAGCTATCTAACGTTAACAGCCTAGCGTTAGGCTATAGCTATCTCTCAAATTCACCAGATTGTAGATTTGAAACAAATAAAATGGCATGCATATACAAAATAGTTACTGTTCGCCAATACGTCAAGAGAAATGCGTAAATACCTTGTTAAAAAGCATCGCTATTTCTCAGCTTCAGCAGCTCAGATCCTTCAATGCCCTTACAATGTTCACCAAACAGAAATCATGAAGTGCCAACCAATCAACGACCTCTGTTTTATCACGTGATTAAGCACCGTCGCTCTAGTGACTTTTGCCCTACTTTTGTTATAAAACCGCAAAGATGATAAAAATATTACATCTTTTTATGAAGATTTGTTTTTAATCCTCAAGATCTGGAGGACAAGACCAATCGTGTCTTCAATAATCTTATTAATATTATGTTAAAGAAATAACCTTTGCTTCAACCCTCTTTTCTGTATGTAATACAGTATGTATGTAATTCATTTATTCATATACTATCCAATCTTAATTAAATTATTTAAATAATCCTAATTCTTATTTTAAAAAATAGGATTTAAAAACGTTATGACTTAAAATGAATAAGAAAAATAATAAACCAAAATGAGTGGAGTGTAGCAGGCAGTCTTTCCAAAACCGAAAGGTGGCAGTAATGCAACTTAAAGGATGCCTTAAAAACTCAAAAAGAAGAAGAAGAAGAAGGCAGTCTTTCCAGTAGGGGGATGAGTAAACACACACATGGGCGGGTCGCCCTTTAGACCGGTGACATAGCTGTCTTGACAGATGCCAGTATCCATAGCTTTGGCGCTAGTAAAAATGCTTAACTGTATCTAGTCTTTTGTCGTACTGTTCGTTTATTACATCGGATATCAATAAAAGCGGACAGACAGGTAACTAAATGACAAGCATATGCGAGTGTAATGCTTACTGACGGCCGAACTGCTCAGTTTTGACACATCCTCAGCTAGCTCTCCGGCTAGCGCACTCAAACTTGAGGAGGGGATGTCTCCGGACGTCAACCCCAACATCCTCCTGGGGAGAATACGCTTTTTAAACAAGTGCATTGAATGTTTCCGAAAAAGTGAACATCTGCCGGAGTCCCTGTGTTACGTGCCGAAAGAGGTTTGCTACAAAATCTGCAAGGATTCGTCGTCGGGCTCCGTTTCCGCGTCCTCGTCAACAGCTGGCACCTCGGGTGGCAAAAGCGTGGTGTCGGTGAGGGAGAGCCCGCATCAGGCGCCACACAAGAAATCATGCAAGTGCAACATCGAGCCCAAGAAATCGACATGTATACGGACAACAGGGGAGGAGTACTGCAACGGCCATGGCCTGTGGGTCAAAATAAGCAAGGTAGAACATGTAACTTATATGTATTATTATGTGTTGCCTGGAACTGGTGTCAGAGTCAGATGTTATTCTTTTTGATCTGCTGTATCATCATTGATATCAGAATACACGGGGCTTCCTGGTTCATGACGTCACTGCATGTAATGTGTTGGTGTGGCTCCCGGAATCTTCCACTCTTCAGTTCAATGGACATTCAAATGAGAGTCAGCCTGTTTTGTTTGTCACTCTGATTTTTTTGAGTGCTCTGTCCATCACAGGAGCAGCTGGAGGAGTATCGTGCTGGTCTGGACATAGAGGAGGGCTGGATCCTGGTGTGTAAACACACAGAAGGTGGAGACAGACTTGTGCCGGTGGAATCTCCCGAAACCATCAGCCGCCAACAGCAGCTCTTTGGCTATGACCACAAGCCTTGTAGCAGGTTTGTGAATTTTTAAATGTCCACCATTCTCTATTTCCCTGCCCCATGTAAACTTACACTGTGAATCTTCAAATTGTGAGCAAAATTTTGACATTCAAAAGTACGTTTATTTATTTAAAGATAAATGCTTGTATTCAGCAACGATGCATCAATTGATCAAAAGTGACATCAAAGATAGATAGATAGATAGATGGATAGATATAGTTTTATTTGTCCTCGAGAGGAAATTAGTTACACAGTAATAACACAGACAACACATAACATTAAATTATCGACATATGTGACCCTGTGTCACATGGGTCACAATTTTTAAATTGAGATTTATACATCATATGAAAGCTGAATAAATAAGCTTTCCATCCATTGATGTATGGTTTGTTAGGATATTTGGCCGGGATACAACTATTTGAACATCTGGAATCTGAGGGTGCAAAGAAATCGAAACATTTAGAAAATCGCCTTTAAAGTTGTCCATTTATATTCGCGATTGTGCTGCATTCACTCACAAAATGATTTATATATTTACGGTAGGAAATTTACAAAATATCTTCATGGAACATGATCTTTACTTAATATCCCAATGATTTTTGGCATAAAAGAAAAAACGATAATTTTGACCCGTACAATGTATTGTTGGCTATTGCCACAAATATACCCGTGCGACTTGTGACTGGTTTTGTGGTCCAGGGTCACATATCATAATACAATCAAAACCAATCACAGACATCACAAAAAAAGAGAGAGCATAAGATGACATACAGGATCAATGGCCGATTTCCTATGTGTTTAAGAGCTCGTATAGATACAGGAACAAAACTCTTATTATACCTGGCCTTTCTACACATCGGTAATCTATATCTCTGGTCAGAAGGCAGGGGATAAAACTTTTATAATGTTCTAATTGCATTCTATAAAATAAACTGCCATTAAAATTTAACTAGGAAGTCTGACATATTCAGTTTAGTTATGGCTCAGTACTTGAATTGACTGTCAATGTGAAATGCGTGTATTAACATATAAAACTGTTGATAGTAAAAAAAATTAATACAATTCTGACGATTCAATGGATATAAATAACCAGCATTTTTCTTTAATGGCTATGTAGGTGGGAGCAGGTGGTGGATGTGGAAAACTCCTTACACATGGGTGCCAAACCCAAGGTTGCAGAGCCGGACGAGGCCGCTGTTCGAAAGCTGAGGTGAACGGATGCTCTGCCTCTGACACAAAAAATTTAAAAAGACAAAACAATTCTCTATAATATAATTAAATAAAAAACTGATATTTCCTGTTTTAGTCTAATTCATATTTTCTAATATTAATAATAAACAGTTAAGAAGTTTTGTCCAAATATGTTTATATATATATATATATATATATATATATATATATATATATATATATATATATATATATATAATTTATTTATTATTTTTTTTTTTTAATTAGCCTGTTTTTTTTTCATTATGATATCAGAAAATTAAAAACATGCTTTTGTAGAGGATGTGTATTCAAGTAAAATTAAAATAAAAACTAAAATAATTGTCTGTACAGTATGAATACATTTTTTTGAATAATTGAGTAGATCCAGAAAAAAAATTTGCATCATGTTATTGACTTAGATCTGCCCTAATTCTGTGAGGTACTGTATGCAATCTCTGTCTTCCAGGTATGTCCCTCCTACATGGATGTTTGAATGTGACGAGGACCTCGTACACTACTTCTACGACCACATTGGGAAGGAAGATGAAAATCTTGGCAGTGTGAAGCAATGCGTGACCAGCATTGATGTGTCTTCTAGTTCGGTGTGTGAGGGCTTAGTATCATTTTGTGTATTAGTGAAGGGCAGAGTGCTGTGAGTGAACATATAAATAAGATGTTCTAGACTAGTACTAAGTAGCATTAGTAGTAAGTAAGTTTTTACGTTTGAAGGAGGACCCCAGTGGTGGTGCAAGCTGCCTGACAGATGGAGACACTGAGACATTCTGGGAGAGCGATGGCATGCAGGGACAGCACTGGATCCGTCTGCACATGAAGAGAGGCACTGTGGTAAAGTAAGGACAACTGATTTGCTAGTCACTCTAATTATCATGGACTTTGTTCACAATGCACTCAAACCTGGTTTGGTTATCAATCCAAACCTTTGAGACTGACTGTCTGAAATCAGAGTTTGCTGAGACCGTGTTGTCAATATTCGGTGTGTCAACATCGTATGAAATCCGATCTGATCGCATTCCAAAACACGTTTGTAAACATCATATTTGATCTGAACGTATTTGAGTCAGATTATAAACTCTGAACATAAAAACATATAAATTCTTTTATTTTCTCTTCCTTTAGCAAACTGATATTAACAGTGGACTCAACAGATGATAACTACATGCCCAAAAGAGTGACTGTATATGGTGGAGAGGGAGATAATCTCAAGAAATACAGTGATGTAACAATAGATGAGTAAGTAATGTGTTTCATTATTTAAAGCCTACCAAACTTTTTTGGTGCAATGTTTTGTTTGGAAAGTGTGCTTGGGATATTTACATTTTTCTTAAATAAATGTCTCTTTGTTATCAAATTCAATAACTTTCATACATTTTAAGTGTGGTTTAAAAGCCCAGTTTTTGTGGCCAGTTATCATTTTATATGTATATGCTCATGCTATATTAGTAGCACCATTTTCAAGTTATAAATATGTAAAGGCTGTATACAGTTTTGAATATTGCAACAGTATGGCTTTATTTCTCTAATAGCAACTTAATAGGAGAGGTTTGTGTTCTGGAGGACATGACATCACATTTGCCTGTCATTGAGATCAGGATTGAGGAATGCAGAGGTAAGATTCATCTGACATGACATGCTGTCATCTGAAAGAGAAAGCCAGACTCATGACTGTTCATCTCGATTCTTAGCTATTTCTTGTCATTATATTTTGCTGTAGATGAAGGAATCGATGTACGGATCAGGGGTCTAAAGATCAAATCGTCCTGCGAGCGTGACTTGGGCCTCAACGCAGACGTGTTCCAGTCTCCCAACCTAGTGCGCTACCCGAGATTGGAGGGCACCCCTCCTGATGTCCTCTATCGCCGTGCTCTGGTCATTCAGAGGTAACACCCAGCAATATGTGATTTGGTAAGGCCTATATGTGAGCTTTTGTTGACTCAGTATTGTTTTTTTTGTTTTTGTCTGAAGGTTCATCACACTCCTCGATAGTCTATTGCCACATATGGTGCCTGCATGGGACTACAGCCTTGGAACATTCAACCAGATCAAAGTTAGTGCTCTTTTCTAGGACAAGTGTGTCTTGTTTGTATATCAGAAGTTTAAACTGGCAAGGCTTTAAATCGCATGCAAATAATAAACTTTCGTGATGATGAAAAACCGTAATGTCACACGAGAGTAACCGCGATAAAGATGATAAAAAAAAAACTGTAACCGATAGGAATGTGCAGCATGGGGCGAATGTTAGAGACATTTTAATCACTCACAATCTAATATTGTCATATCGCACACCCCATGCCAAACTCTCTTTTTTAACTCTTTCCGCAAACTTTGTGCTGCTCTGTAGTGTATAAAGCAGTTCCTGCTGTTGTCCAAGCGTCGCTCTGCCCTCATCACCCAGTGCCTGAAGGACTCTGAGACCAGTAAGCCTAACTTCATGCCCCGCCTTTACATCAACCGTCGCCTTGCCATGGAGCACCGTGACAACCCCACTCTGGACTCCACGTGTAAAAATGCTGTCTTCACTCAGGTAGTCCACAAAACATGTGCCTATATATGTACAAAATGTATTTGTTCTGTGTTTGCCTAACACATATACTACCGTGCAAAGGTTTTTTTTATTTTTTTATTTTAAGAAATTAGTGCTGCATTCAGCAAAACACTTTCAAAATATTAAAAAAAGATTTCTAATTCAAATAAATGCTGTATGTTTGAACTTTCTATTCATCAAATATTCATGAAAAATTGTTTCCACAAAAGTATTAAACAGCTGTTTTCAACATTGACAGTAATTAGAAATGTTTCTTGAGCAGCAAATCATCATATTAGAATGATTTCTGAAGAATCATGTGACACTGAAGATTGGAGTAATGATGCTGAAAATTCAGATTCGCCATTACAGGAATAAATAGCTTTTTTTAATATACTGAAATAGAAAACATTTATTTTTATTGTAATGTTATACAATGTTTACAATATTACCATTTGTACTGTATTTTTGATCAAACAAATGCAGCCTTGGTGAGAATAAGGCCGTGTGTCCACCAAAGCGTTTTTACTCGCGGCTGGCGTGTTTTTTCAGTTGTTTTCAATGGGAGCGCCGCGTTTTTAAAACGCCATGAGCGTAGCGAGGCGCTGAGCGTTTTTTTCACGCTGAAGCGCCGAGCGCTCTGCGTTTTTTACAGGTCGCCGAGAGTTGAAGAATGTTCAACTTTGGGTAAAACGCAGCGCTCATCACTGTCACTTTTTACCCAACCATCCAATCACAGTGGAGGAGGGGCGGGACTAATACCACACCGACCAACCGCCACATTCTGCTTGTACAACGTCAACAGATGACAACAACAAGCATAATAACGGAACAAAATCATTTAAAACAAGAGCCAGAGAAAATACATTATATTGTATCGACATTGTTATGTAGAATCAACACAGAAACAAAATATGTGTGAAATGAGATACTAGTAACACTCTCGCGGATATTCCGTATCATAACAAGCAAAGTGTTTCAACTGAAAAAAAACCGCAACGCTGCCAGAACGCTCTCAAGCGCCCACAGATAGCCTAGGCGTTTTCAGCAGAGCGCCCAGCGTTTTCAGCTGGCTAAAAACGCTTTGGTGGACACACGGCCTTAGAGACTTAAAAATCTTACAGAGATCAAAAGACACCCCAGTCTTTTGAATAGTAGTGTTTATAATTTTAATTTGTCGTTATGTAGGTGTATGAGGGTCTGAAGCCGTCTGACAAGTATGAAAAAACTCTGGACTACAGGTAGTCTCTCTCTCTCTCTCTCTCTCTCTCTCTCTCTCTCTCTCTCTCTCTCTCTCTCTCTCTCTCTCTCTCTCTCTCTCTCTCTCTCTCTCTCTCTCTCTCTCTCTCTCTCTCTCTCTATATATATATATATATCTGGTGAAGTCACAGAAGTTACTGGACTTTATTGTACTTAATGTTTTTAAATAGTCAAAATGCTATGAACAACAAATATACTAGTTCTAATAAACAATAATTGTATTATACTTTATACACACAAATATATATATATTTTTATATATATATATTTTTTTTTTATATATAATTTTTTTTTTCTTTCTTTTTTTTTACAGGTGGCCAGCACGATATGACCAGTGGTGGGAGTGTAAATTCATTGCAGAAGGCATCATCGATCAAGGTCATACAGTGATAAACTTATTTCACATGTCTGAAATTAAACAGTATCCTCATCTGAGATTTCTTTCTAGCAGGCGGTGGATTTCGAGACAGCCTAGCAGACATGTCTGAAGAGCTTTGTCCCAGCTCATCAGAGTGCCCTGTACCACTGCCATTCTTCACTCGAACCTCTAACCAGGTAACAAACAAGTGATTGCATGCACTTTCTGTAATTGTACATTTTATGTTTGTTTGTTTTTTTAACCCTGCTGTAATCCATTGCAATGGAGTTAACTCTAATGTAACTGACAAGGTAGTTATGAACCTCTCTTTATCTAAAGATTAAACTGTTTTTGTATTAGGGAGCTGGAGAGGCCAGAGACTTCTATGTGCCAAATCCTTCATGCAGAGAATTCCACAAGTTTGAGTGGATTGGGCAACTAATGGGTGCAGCTCTTCGTGGAAAAGACTTTCTGGTCAGTTGTGTTGTGTAATTGCAGTGGGACCTTAGTATTCATTTAAAGTTGGCTTTCCTTGATCATTTGGTAGAAAAGGAGATTTCATAATATTTATCCTTTAGGTTCTGGCTTTGCCAGGGCTGGTGTGGAAGCAGCTGATTGGAGAAACAGTCAGCTGGACGAAAGATTTTCCTGCAGTAGATTCAGTGCTGGTAAGAAGCCCATATATCTCTCCCGCAGTCTTTTCTTTGCATCTTGGTGCTGACTACTGGAATCAGTGGAACTGATGGAACATGTTTGATGTTGTTCCTTAGGTGAAGTTGTTGGAGGCTATGGAGCATATGGACAAGGACACATTTGACTTTAAGTTCGGCCAGGAGCTTGTGTACACCACACCCCTGAGTGACGGGCGGCTGGTGGAGCTGATTCCAGGAGGAAGTGGAGTGGTGGTCCGATATGAGGATCGCATGGAGTTCATACGCCTGGTACAGAAATCAAGACTAGAAGAGAGCCGGGAACAGGTAAAAACAAGAGGAAAAAAAGTCTGTTAAAACTATTGCATTTGGAATTAACAGAATAAACAACATCCTTTTTGAGGACGTACTAAGCATATATTTCTCAATCAGTCCATTAAATCCTGTGCTTAATCCAAGCTGTGTTCCTGCACTACAGGTAGCTGCCATGCAGGCAGGACTGGTGAAAGTGGTGCCGCAAGCTGTGCTTGATCTCCTGACATGGCAGGAAGTGGAGAAGAAAGTGTGCGGAGACCCAGAGATCACAGTGGAGGCCCTTAAACGCCTCAGTGAGTCATACAGCAGCTGACATGAGCATTAAATAATTGATATTCTCTGCCTCAGCATGAATTCTCGAAGGCGCTGAACCGAATAGTGGCTGAAAGTATAACAGTTCTGTACAGCAGTCATTCTCAACTTTTTTATTATTTATTAAACTTTCAACAAGTTTTATATTGAATTTGAATTAAGTGTTTTGTTTTGCTAGAATTTTATCAAATGTTTGTTAATGTAATGGGAATTTTCATATATATTACATTAAAATACTTGCATTATATTTATATATATATATATATATATATATATATATATATATATATATATATATAATTTTTTTATTATTATTATTTTCTATCAGCACGCTATGAAGACTTGGAACAAACAGATGTCAGAGTGCAGTACTTATGGGAAGCCCTGATGAACTTCACCAATGGTTAGTAAGGTTCCTTATCATACGTGAAACAACTGTTTCTAGTTATTTGCAAAAGGAAGTACCTACATTTCTCATGTTGATTTATTTACACTTTTGCCAGAGGATCGTAGCAGGTTTTTGAGGTTTGTGACTGGCAGAAGTCGTCTTCCTGCTCCCATTTACATCTTCCCAGACAAACAAGGGTAAGTTGTAAAGAAAATAACAAGAGATCATGTTCATTTAGGTTGTGATCTGAATAAACATTAAACAAATGCATTTGTGTCTAGGTCTGAATCCACAGATGCACTTCCTCAATCTTCCACATGTTCCAGCACCCTTTATCTACCCAAATACCCAAGGTGTGTTTATGTAATATAATATTTGGATGATTTCATAATAACGGAATAAAAGTTATTACCTTTTTTGACTGTATTTTAAATGTGTTTAATCCGCAGTGCTAAAGTTTGTGAAGAGAAGCTTCGCTATGCTGCATATAACTGTGTGGCCATAGACACAGACATGAGCCCTTGGGAGGAGTGACCTGATTTTGCCATGTTTACTAATTTTACATAGCAGGGTTTTGGCATAAACGAACTGTAGCACCGTGCACATGACCTTGTCTACACTATTGCCAATTACATCTGTACAGTATAAATAAATATGTTAAAAACAACTCCTGGTTTGCAGTTCTTTCAAGCTTAATAATTAAACTGTTTGAAACTGTAGGAAAATCGACAGAGACCACTCATGACAATTTCAATTTAGCGTTTTGTATTTTTTGCTAAATATATTACCATTATAACAATTTGAAAAATTGAACTGAAAAATAAATGTTATTGAATATGAAATAATTTTATTTTGTAATGTCCCCCTTTTGCTTTACTGACAGCAGCACTAAACAAAGCTACATGAACTTCAAGAACGCCATGATCTAACAGAACAGCTTGTGCTTCAATTCAAGTCAGAACATATGACAGATATGAGCAATGTCATAGTCCAGAATCAAATTTCTTAGTTTTACATTTTTCAAAAGCCTAAAAATCCTAATTCTAAATCCCCAGTGTTTAAAGTTAAAGCCATCAATGTTTAGTAAAGTGAATGTTGTTTCTTCAAGGCCAGACATCAGTTACTGACATACTTTCATGTAGGCTACTCTTCTCAAAAGAACATTGCTTATGGACTTGTTATGAGCAAAAACAAAGACGACTTATAATATACTATATAAATATTTTTATATACACAAATATAAATACTTGGGACTGAGTGAAACCTAGGTTTTGTATATTTCACAATGAGTTAATTTCCTGTACAAAATAAATAAAAAAACTTTTTTGTGATGGTAGAATAGGATTTACAAGAAAAGCCCAAGCCTTTTTTTATTTTTGCACCTAATCCTACTGGTCTAATGCAAAAAGATGTGTTCAGTAAAATTATTGTAACAATTTGTTCAATAAAATAAACTTTCATGTAGGCTAGAAATAAAACAGATGCAATTTATAGTACATTACACCATGTTGCACGCCTGATTCACTGCATAAGTCCAGTAGTTCTATGACCTTGGGTGCAGCAAATTAGTGAGAAAACTAAATATGTAGAGCATGGTTATAAATTATTGTTTTTATGTATATATATATATATATATAAATTACAGAAACGTCTGTCTGTCTGTGTGTGTGTGTGTGTGTATGTCTGTTCTTCGCATATCTCTCGAACCGTTAGTCCGATTGATTTCAAACTCGACAGGTGTCTCGCTACGGGCACGAGTAAGTGCAGTGCCAAGTTTGACGTTGTTTGGATGAGAAATGCTAAAGATATCGTTAAAAATATCAGTAAAAGAAGCACTTAGAAGGTTGTGGTTTAAAAATAAACATTCTGACATTAGAGGGTTGTATCATTCAAAGAGGCTCCAAGAAGGTTGTGGTTTAAAAATAAACATTCTGATATAAACACGATGAAAACCATATTTAGGGCCCGAGCACCGATGGTGAGAGGACCCTATTGTTTTTGCTCCGTTTATTAGGGCCCGAGCACCGATGGTGTTCTTCTTCTCCAAAGTGAATCGCGTTTTAGAGGGCCTTAACATGCTCGAAAACTCATGAAACTTTGCACACGCTTCAGAAGTGGTGAAAATTTACGTGTGATATGGTTTTCAAAATTGGGGGGGGCAAATTCGGTAAATTATTGCCCCCACATTTTGCCCCGGCTCTAGGTTTAACGTACAGGTATGAAATTTGGTACATACATGTAATGACCCAATACCTACAAAAAAGTCTCTTGGAGCATAGCCCTAAACACAACAGGAAGTCAGCTATTTTGAACTTCCTCCTAGATTTTGTGCATTTTTCGTAATTTCCTGATGTTGTACTTTAACAAACTCCTCCTACAGTTTTGATCTGATCCTCTTCAAATTTGGTGAGTGTAATCTTAAGGCCTTTGCAACGTTAAATTGCGAAGATCTTGAGTTTTCGTCGAAGGGTGTGCCCTCGGCGGCCTGACAAATGTTCACCCAATTTCGGCCTTTTGGTGATATATGCATGATCAGATAAGTTCAATATTAATGTTGCTTGCAGTTCCGATGTTGCTAGGCAACCACAGACAGCCTGCAGTAACTTATGCCTGGTTCAGATTACACGATTTTAGCCCGATTTTGGCACGATCTGTTTGACGTAGGGTGTCGTGGGGATTCGCAAACGACAACGGGCGTCGGGACGCAAGATTCGATCGTTTCATCTCGTATAGTGTGTCATAGTGGGCGACAACCTACGTCGCGTCTGCGATGCCTCACGACATCACGACAGAAAGACTAGCATGTTTAATTTTTTAACGGTCCTCCACGATGACGGCGCGCGAGTGAGTGAGTGAGTGAGTGAGGGAGAGTGAGTGAGAGTGTGTGTTCGCGAGTGAGTGAGTGAGCGAGTGTGTGTGACTGTGTGTGTGCGCGAGAGTGAGTGTGTGAGTGAGAGAGCATGTGTGTGTGTGTGAGAGAGAGAGAGAGGGGGAGAGTGCGAGTGAGTGTGTGTGTGTGTGTGTGAGAGAGAGAGAAAGTGAGTGCGTGCGTGTGTGAGTGCGTGTAGGCTTTGTGAGTGAGCGTGTGTATAGTGCGAGTGAATGAGTATGTGAGACGGCTCGCTATGACTGGTCGGAAAACAACGTGCAGTCTGACATGTTTCTTGTCCACGACATGACAAGATTTGTAGGAGTCAAAATCGTGTAATCTGACACCGTGACTATCCTAACAGACAAAAAAATCGTGTAATCTGAACCAGGCATTAGACATACAATTTCCAATCTGCCCCAAACTTCACGTTTGATAAGAGTCCTGTCCTGAACACATGGCCATGCTCATATTTGGTTATAGCAATAGCGCCACCTGCTGGTAGCAGGAAGTGTGGCAAATACAAAACATGCTCGAAAAATCATGAAACTTTGCACACGCTTCAGAAGTGGTGAAAATTTACGTGTGATGTGGTTTTCAAAATTGGGTGGGGCAAAATGGCTTAATTATTGCCCCTACATTTTGCCCCGGCTCTACGTTTCACGTACAGGTATGAAATTTGGTACATACATGTAATGACCCAATACCTACAAAAAAGTCTCTTGGAGCACAGCCCTAAACACAACAGGACGTCAGCTATTTTGAACTTCCTCTCAGATTTTGTGCAGTTTTTGCCATTTCCTGATGTTGTACTTTAACGAACTCCTCCTACAGTTTTGATCTAATCCTCTTCAAATTTGGTGAGTGTAATCTAAGACCTTTACTAAAGGCGCCGTGTGGCGGCGGCAGGGGTGCGAGGGCCCTTTTCATCACTGCTTGCAGCTTTAATTTCTGTTTCAAACTTTCATATAGCATCTTTAGGTTATAATAACATAAACAATTCAAATCCAGATTTTGTGGATATAATAACATTTTATTTTATAATAACACAATGTATTATTACACTGTAATAAAGGTATAATTTCACGATGTATTATTACATTGTAATAAATGTATAATAACACAAAGTATTATTACACTGTAATAAAGGTATAATAACACAATGTATTATTACACTGTAATAAAGTTATAATTACACAATGTATTACTACATTGTAATAAATGTATAATAACAATGTATTATTACACTGTAATGAAGGTATATAACACAATGCATTATTACACTGTAATGAAGTTATAATTTCACAATGTATTATTACATTGTAATAAATGTATAATAACACAATGTATTATTACACTGTAATAAAGTTATAATTTCACAATGCATTATTACACTGTAATAAAGTTTTAATTTCACGATGTATTATTACATTGTAATAAATGTATAATAACACAATGTATTATTACATTGTAATAAATGTATAATAACACAATGTATTATTACACTGTAATGAAGGTATAATAACACAATGCATTATTACACTGTAATGAAGGTATAATAACACAATGTATTATTACATTGTAATAAATGTATAATAACACAATGTATTATTACACTGTAATAAAGTTATAATTTCTTAATGCATTATTACACTGTAATAAAGTTTTAATTTCACGATGTATTACATTGTAATAAATGTATAATAACACAATGTATTATTACACTGTAATAAAGTTATAATTTCACAATGCATTATTACACTGTAATAAAGTTTTAATTTCACGATGTATTATTACATTGTAATAAATGTATAATAACACAATGTATTATTACATTGTAATAAATGTATAATAACACAATGTATTATTACACTGTAATGAAGGTATAATAACACAATGCATTATTACACTGTAATGAAGGTATAATAACACAATGTATTATTACATTGTAATAAATGTATAATAACACAATGTATTATTACACTGTAATAAAGTTATAATTTCACAATGCATTATTACACTGTAATAAAGTTTTAATTTCACGATGTATTATTACATTGTAATAAATGTATAATAACACAATGTATTATTACACTGTAATAAAGTTATAATTTCACAATGCATTATTACACTGTAATAAAGTTATAATTTCACAATGCATTATTACACTGTAATAAAGTTTTAATTTCACGATGTATTATTACATTGTAATAAATGTATAATAACACAATGTATTATTACATTGTAATAAATGTATAATAACACAATGTATTATTACACTGTAATGAAGGTATAATAACACAATGCATTATTACACTGTAATGAAGGTATAATAACACAATGTATTATTACATTGTAATAAATGTATAATAACACAATGTATTATTACACTGTAATAAAGTTATAATTTCACAATGCATTATTACACTGTAATAAAGTTTTAATTTCACGATGTATTATTACATTGTAATAAATGTATAATAACACAATGTATTATTACACTGTAATAAAGTTATAATTTCACAATGCATTATTACACTTAATAAAGTTTTAATTTCACGATGTATTATTACATTGTAATAAATGTATAATAACACAATGTATTATTACATTGTAATAAATGTATAATAACACAATGTATTATTACACTGTAATGAAGGTATAATAACACAATGCATTATTACACTAATGAAGGTATAATAACACAATGTATTATTACATTGTAATAAATGTATAATAACACAATGTATTATTACACTGTAATGAAGGTATAATAACACAATGCATTATTACACTGTAATAAAGTTATAATAACACAATGTATTATTACACTGTTATAAAGGTATAATTTCACAATGCATTATTACACTGTAATAAAGTTATAATTTCACGATGTATTATTACATTGTAATAAATGTATAATAACACAATGTATTATTACATTGTAATAAATGTATAACACAATGTATTATTACACTGTAATGAAGGTATAATAAAACAATGCATTATTACACTGTAATAAAGTTATAATAACACAATGTATTATTACATTGTAATAAATGTATAATAACACAATGTATTATTACACTGTAATAAAGGTATAATTTCACAATGCATTATTAAACTGTAATAAAGTTATAATTACACAATGTTTTATTACATTGTAATAAAGGTATAATAACACAATGTATTATTACACTGTAATAAAGGTATAATAACACAATGTATTATTACATTGTAATAAATGTATAATAACACAATGTATTATTACACTGTAATAAAGGTATAATTTCACAATGCATTATTACACTGTAATAAAGTTATAATTACACAATGTTTTATTACATTGTAATAAAGGTATAATAACACAATGTATTATTACACTGTAATAAAGTTATAATTTCACGATGTATTATTACATTGTAATAAATGTATAATAACACAATGTATTATTACATTGTAATAAATGTATAATAACACAATGTATTATTACACTGTAATGAAGGTATAATAACACAATGCATTATTACACTGTAATAAAGTTATAATAACACAATGTATTATTACATTGTACTAAATGTATAATAACACAATGTATTATTACACTGTAATAAAGGTATAATTTCACAATGCATTATTACACTGTAATGAAGTTATAATAACACAATGTATTATTACATTGTAATAAATGTATAATAACACAATGTATTATTACACTGTAATAAAGTTATAATTACACAATGTTTTATTACATTGTAATAAATGTATAATAACACAATGTATTATTACATTGTAATAAATGTATAATAGCACAATGTATTATTACACTGTAATGAAGGTATAATAACACAATGCATTATTACACTGTAATAAAGTTATAATACAATGTATTTTTACATTGTAATAAATGTATAATAACACAATGTATTATTACACTGTAATAAAGTTATAATTTCACAATGCATTATTACACTGTAATAAAGTTATAATTTCAAGATGTATTATTACATTGTAATAAATGTATAATAACACAATTATTATTACATTGTAATAAATGTATAATAACACAATGTATTATTACACTGTAATAAATGTATAATAACACAATGTATTATTACAATGTAATAAAGTTATAATTTCACAATGTATTATTACATTGTAATAAATGTATAATAACACAATGTATTATTACACTGTAATAAATGTATAATAACACAATGTATTATTACATTGTAATAAATGTATAATAACACAAAGTATTATTACATTGTAATAAAGGTATAATAACACAATGTATTATTACATTGTAATAAATGTATAATAACACAATGTATTATTACACTGTAATAAATGTATAATAACACAATGTATTATTACAATGTAATAAAGTTATAATTTCACGATGTATTATTACATTGTAATAAATGTATAATAACACAATGTATTATTACATTGTAATAAATGTATAATAACACAAAGTATTATTACATTGTAATAAAGGTATATAACAAAATGTATTATTACATTGTAATAAATGTTTAATAACACAATGTATTATTACACTGTAATGAAGGTATAATAACACAATGCATTATTACACTGTAATGAAGGTATAATAACACAATGTATTATTACATTGTAATAAATGTATAATAACACAATGTATTATTACACTGTAATAAAGTTATAATTTCACAATGCATTATTACAATGTAATAAAGTTTTAATTTCACGATGTATTATTACATTGTAATAAATGTATAATAACACAATGTATTATTACATTGTAATAAATGTATAATAACACAATGTATTATTACACTGTAATAAAGTTATAATTTCACGATGTATTATTACACTGTAATAAAGTTATAATTACACATTGTATTATTACATTGTAATGTATAATAACAAAGTATTATTACACTGTAATAAAGGTATAATAACACAATGTATTATTATACTGTAATAAAGTTATAATTACACAATGTATTACATTGTAATAAATGTATAATAACACAATGTATTATTACACTGTAATAAAGTTATAATTTCACAATGCATTATTACACTGTAATAAAGTTTTAATTTCACGATGTATTATTACATTGTAATAAATGTATAATAACACAATGTATTATTACATTGTAATAAATGTATAATAACACAATGTATTATTACACTGTAATGAAGGTATAATAACACAATGCATTATTACACTGTAATGAAGGTATAATAACACAATGCATTATTACACTGTAATGAAGGTATAATAACACAATGTATTATTACATTGTAATAAATGTATAATAACACAATGTATTATTACACTGTAATAAAGTTATAATTTCACAATGCATTATTACACTGTAATAAAGTTTTAATTTCACGATGTATTATTACATTGTAATAAATGTATAATAACACAATGTATTATTACACTGTAATAAAGTTATAATTTCACAATGCATTATTACACTGTAATAAAGTTTTAATTTCACGATGTATTATTACATTGTAATAAATGTATAATAACACAATGTATTATTACATTGTAATAAATGTATAATAACACAATGTATTATTACACTGTAATGAAGGTATAATAACACAATGCATTATTACACTGTAATGAAGGTATAATAACACAATGTATTATTACATTGTAATAAATGTATAATAACACAATGTATTATTACCCTGTAATAAAGTTGTAATTTCACAATGCATTATTACACTGTAATAAAGTTATAATTTCACGATGTATTATTACATTGTAATAAATGTATAATAACACAATGTATTATTACATTGTAATAAATGTATAATAACACAATGTATTATTACATTGTAATAAATGTATAATAACACAAAATATTATTACACTGTAATAAAGGTATAATAACACAATGTATTATTATACTGTAATAAAGTTATAATTATACACTGCATTATTACACTGTAATAAAGTTATAATTTCACGATGTATTATTACATTGTAATAAATGTATAATAACACAATGTATTATTACATTGTAATAAATGTATAATAACACAATGTATTATTACACTGTAATGAAGGTATAATAACACAATGCATTATTACACTGTAATGAAGGTATAATAACACAATGCATTATTACACTGTAATGAAGGTATAATAACACAATGTATTATTACATTGTAATAAATGTATAATAACACAATGTATTATTACACTGTAATAAAGTTATAATTTCACAATGCATTATTACACTGTAATAAAGTTTTAATTTCACGATGTATTATTACATTGTAATAAATGTATAATAACACAATGTATTATTACACTGTAATAAAGTTATAATTTCACAATGCATTATTACACTGCAATAAAGTTTTAATTTCACGATGTATAATTACATTGTAATAAATGTATAATAACACAATGTATTATTACATTGTAATAAATGTATAATAACACAATGTATTATTACACTGTAATGAAGGTATAATAACACAATGCATTATTACACTGTAATGAAGGTATAATAACACAATGTATTATTACATTGTAATAAATGTATAATAACACAATGTATTATTACACTGTAATAAAGGTATAATTTCACAATGCATTATTACACTGTAATAAAGTTATAATTTCACGATGTATTATTACATTGTAATAAATGTATAATAACACAATGTATTATTACATTGTAATAAATGTATAATAACACAATGTATTATTACACTGTAATGAAGGTATAATAACACAATGCATTATTACACTGTAATAAAGTTATAATAACACAATGTATTATTACATTGTACTAAATGTATAATAACACAATGTATTATTACACTGTAATAAAGGTATAATTTCACAATGCATTATTACACTGTAATGAAGTTATAATAACACAATGTATTATTACATTGTAATAAATGTATAATAACACAATGTATTATTACACTGTAATAAAGTTATAATTACACAATGTTTTATTACATTGTAATAAATGTATAATAACACAATGTATTATTACACTGTAATAAAGTTATAATTACACAATGTTTTATTACATTGTAATAAAGGTATAATAACACAATGTATTATTACACTGTAATAAAGGTATAATAACACAATGTATTATTACATTGTAATAAATGTATAATAACACAATGTATTATTACACTGTAATAAAGGTATAATTTCACAATGCATTATTACACTGTAATAAAGTTATAATTACACAATGTTTTATTACATTGTAATAAAGGTATAATAACACAATGTATTATTACATTGTAATAAATGTATAATAACACAATGTATTATTACATTGTAATAAATGTATAATAACACAAAATATTATTACACTGTAATAAAGGTATAATAACACAATGTATTATTATACTGTAATAAAGTTATAATTATACACTGCATTATTACACTGTAATAAAGTTATAATTACACAATGTATTATTACATTGTAATAAATGTATAATAACAATGTATTATTACATTGTAATAAATGTATAATAACACAATGTATTATTACATTGTAATAAATGTATAATAACACAAAATATTATTACACTGTAATAAAGGTATAATAACACAATGTATTATTATAATGTAATAAAGTTATAATTATACACTGCATTATTACACTGTAATAAAGTTATAATTACACAATGTATTATTACATTGTAATAAATGTATAATAACACAATGTATTATTACACTGTAATAAAGGTATAATTTCACAATGCATTATTAAACTGTAATAAAGTTATAATTTCACGATGTATTATTACATTGTAATAAATGTATAATAACACAATGTATTATTACATTGTAATAAATGTATAATAACACAATGTATTATTACACTGTAATGAAGGTATAATAACACAATGCATTATTATAATGTAATAAAGTTATAATTATACACTGCATTATTACACTGTAATAAAGTTATAATTACACAATGTATTATTACATTGTAATAAATGTATAATAACACAATGTATTATTACACTGTAATAAAGGTATAATTTCACAATGCATTATTACACTGTAATAAAGTTATAATTTCACGATGTATTATTACATTGTAATAAATGTATAATAACACAATGTATTATTACATTGTAATAAATGTATAATAACACAATGTATTATTACACTGTAATGAAGGTATAATAACACAATGCATTATTACACTGTAATGAAGGTATAATAACACAATGCATTATTACACTGTAATGAAGGTATAATAACACAATGTATTATTACATTGTAATAAATGTATAATAACACAATGTATTATTACACTGTAATAAAGTTATAATTTCACAATGCATTATTACACTGTAATAAAGTTTTAATTTCACGATGTATTATTACATTGTAATAAATGTATAATAACACAATGTATTATTACACTGTAATAAAGTTATAATTTCACAATGCATTATTACACTGCAATAAAGTTTTAATTTCACGATGTATAATTACATTGTAATAAATGTATAATAACACAATGTATTATTACATTGTAATAAATGTATAATAACACAATGTATTATTACACTGTAATGAAGGTATAATAACACAATGCATTATTACACTGTAATGAAGGTATAATAACACAATGTATTATTACATTGTAATAAATGT
Source organism: Abramis brama (assembly GCF_963993115.1). Taxonomy (NCBI): domain Eukaryota; kingdom Metazoa; phylum Chordata; class Actinopteri; order Cypriniformes; family Leuciscidae; genus Abramis; species Abramis brama. Next base: position 21,410,376 of record NC_139969.1, on the reverse strand, counting down.
ATAATAACACAATGTATTATTACACTGTAATAAAGGTATAATTTCACAATGCATTATTACACTGTAATAAAGTTATAATTTCACGATGTATTATTACATTGTAATAAATGTATAATAACACAATGTATTATTACATTGTAATAAATGTATAATAACACAATGTATTATTACACTGTAATGAAGGTATAATAACACAATGCATTATTACACTGTAATAAAGTTATAATAACACAATGTATTATTACATTGTACTAAATGTATAATAACACAATGTATTATTACACTGTAATAAAGGTATAATTTCACAATGCATTATTACACTGTAATGAAGTTATAATAACACAATGTATTATTACATTGTAATAAATGTATAATAACACAATGTATTATTACACTGTAATAAAGTTATAATTACACAATGTTTTATTACATTGTAATAAATGTATAATAACACAATGTATTATTACACTGTAATAAAGTTATAATTACACAATGTTTTATTACATTGTAATAAAGGTATAATAACACAATGTATTATTACACTGTAATAAAGGTATAATAACACAATGTATTATTACATTGTAATAAATGTATAATAACACAATGTATTATTACACTGTAATAAAGGTATAATTTCACAATGCATTATTACACTGTAATAAAGTTATAATTACACAATGTTTTATTACATTGTAATAAAGGTATAATAACACAATGTATTATTACATTGTAATAAATGTATAATAACACAATGTATTATTACATTGTAATAAATGTATAATAACACAAAATATTATTACACTGTAATAAAGGTATAATAACACAATGTATTATTATACTGTAATAAAGTTATAATTATACACTGCATTATTACACTGTAATAAAGTTATAATTACACAATGTATTATTACATTGTAATAAATGTATAATAACAATGTATTATTACATTGTAATAAATGTATAATAACACAATGTATTATTACATTGTAATAAATGTATAATAACACAAAATATTATTACACTGTAATAAAGGTATAATAACACAATGTATTAGTATAATGTAATAAAGTTATAATTATACACTGCATTATTACACTGTAATAAAGTTATAATTACACAATGTATTATTACATTGTAATAAATGTATAATAACACAATGTATTATTACACTGTAATAAAGTTATAATTTCACAATGCATTATTACACTGTAATAAAGTTTTAATTTCACGATGTATTATTACATTGTAATAAATGTATAATAACACAATGTATTATTACATTGTAATAAATGTATAATAACACAATGTATTATTACACTGTAATGAAGGTATAATAACACAATGCATTATTACACTGTAATGAAGGTATAATAACACAATGCATTATTACACTGTAATGAAGGTATAATAACACAATGTATTATTACATTGTAATAAATGTATAATAACACAATGTATTATTACACTGTAATAAAGTTATAATTTCACAATGCATTATTACACTGTAATAAAGTTTTAATTTCACGATGTATTATTACATTGTAATAAATGTATAATAACACAATGTATTATTACACTGTAATAAAGTTATAATTTCACAATGCATTATTACACTGTAATGAAGGTATAATAACACAATGTTTTATTACATTGTAATAAAGGTATAATAACACAATGTATTATTACATTGTAATAAATGTATAATAACACAATGTATTATTACATTGTAATAAATGTATAATAACACAAAATATTATTACACTGTAATAAAGGTATAATAACACAATGTATTATTATACTGTAATAAAGTTATAATTATACACTGCATTATTACACTGTAATAAAGTTATAATTACACAATGTATTATTACATTGTAATAAATGTATAATAACAATGTATTATTACATTGTAATAAATGTATAATAACACAATGTATTATTACATTGTAATAAATGTATAATAACACAAAATATTATTACACTGTAATAAAGGTATAATAACACAATGTATTATTATAATGTAATAAAGTTATAATTATACACTGCATTATTACACTGTAATAAAGTTATAATTACACAATGTATTATTACATTGTAATAAATGTATAATAACACAATGTATTATTAAACTGTAATAAAGGTATAATTTCACAATGCATTATTAAACTGTAATAAAGTTATAATTACACAATGTTTTATTACTTTGTAATAAATGTATAATAACACAATGTATTATTACACTGTAATAAAGGTATAATTTCACAATGCATTATTACACTGTAATAAAGTTATAATTTCACGAAGTATTATTACATTGTAATAAATGTATAATAACACAATGTATTATTACACTGTAATAAATGTATAATAACACAATGTATTATTACACTGTAATAAATGTATAATAACACAATGTATTATTACATTGTAATAAATGTATAATAACACAATGTATTATTACACTGTAATAAATGTATAATAACACAATGTATTATTACATTGTAATAAATGTATAATAACACAATGTATTATTACATTGTAATAAATGTATAATAACACAATGTATTATTACATTGTAATAAATGTATAATAACACAATGTATTATTACACTGTAATGTATAATAACACAATGTATTATTACATTGCAATAAATGTATAATAACACAATGTATTATTACACTGTAATAAATGTATAATAACACAATGTATTATTACATTGCAATAAATGTATAATAACACAAAGTATTATTACATTGTAATAAAGGTATAATAACACAATGTATTATTACATTGTAATAAAGTTTTAATAACACAATGTATTATTACACTGTAATAAAGTTATAATTTCACAATGCATTATTACACTGTAATAAAGTTATAATTTCACGATGTATTATTACATTGTAATAAATGTATAATAACACAATTATTATTACATTGTAATAAATGTATAATAACACAATGTATTATTACACTGTAATAAATGTATAATAACACAATGTATTATTACAATGTAATAAAGTTATAATTTCACGATGTATTATTACATTGTAATGTATAATAACACAATGTATTATTACACTGTAATAAATGTATAATAACACAATGTATTATTACATTGTAATAAATGTATAATAACACAATGTATTATTACACTGTAATAAAGGTATAATTTCACAATGCATTATTAAACTGTAATAAAGTTATAATTACACAATGTTTTATTACATTGTAATAAAGGTATAATAACACAATGTATTATTACACTGTAATAAAGGTATAATAACACAATGTATTATTACATTGTAATAAATGTATAATAACACAATGTATTATTACACTGTAATAAAGGTATAATTTCACAATGCATTATTACACTGTAATAAAGTTATAATTACACAATGTTTTATTACATTGTAATAAAGGTATAATAACACAATGTATTATTACACTGTAATAAAGTTATAATTTCACGATGTATTATTACATTGTAATAAATGTATAATAACACAATGTATTATTACATTGTAATAAATGTATAATAACACAATGTATTATTACACTGTAATGAAGGTATAATAACACAATGCATTATTACACTGTAATAAAGTTATAATAACACAATGTATTATTACATTGTACTAAATGTATAATAACACAATGTATTATTACACTGTAATAAAGGTATAATTTCACAATGCATTATTACACTGTAATGAAGTTATAATAACACAATGTATTATTACATTGTAATAAATGTATAATAACACAATGTATTATTACACTGTAATAAAGTTATAATTACACAATGTTTTATTACATTGTAATAAATGTATAATAACACAATGTATTATTACATTGTAATAAATGTATAATAGCACAATGTATTATTACACTGTAATGAAGGTATAATAACACAATGCATTATTACACTGTAATAAAGTTATAATACAATGTATTATTACATTGTAATAAATGTATAATAACACAATGTATTATTACACTGTAATAAAGTTATAATTTCACAATGCATTATTACACTGTAATAAAGTTATAATTTCAAGATGTATTATTACATTGTAATAAATGTATAATAACACAATTATTATTACATTGTAATAAATGTATAATAACACAATGTATTATTACACTGTAATAAATGTATAATAACACAATGTATTATTACAATGTAATAAAGTTATAATTTCACAATGTATTATTACATTGTAATAAATGTATAATAACACAATGTATTATTACACTGTAATAAATGTATAATAACACAATGTATTATTACATTGTAATAAATGTATAATAACACAAAGTATTATTACATTGTAATAAAGGTATAATAACACAATGTATTATTACATTGTAATAAATGTATAATAACACAATGTATTATTACACTGTAATAAATGTATAATAACACAATGTATTATTACAATGTAATAAAGTTATAATTTCACGATGTATTATTACATTGTAATAAATGTATAATAACACAATGTATTATTACATTGTAATAAATGTATAATAACACAAAGTATTATTACATTGCAATAAAGGTATATAACAAAATGTATTATTACATTGTAATAAATGTTTAATAACACAATGTATTATTACACTGTAATGAAGGTATAATAACACAATGCATTATTACACTGTAATGAAGGTATAATAACACAATGTATTATTACATTGTAATAAATGTATAATAACACAATGTATTATTACACTGTAATAAAGTTATAATTTCACAATGCATTATTACAATGTAATAAAGTTTTAATTTCACGATGTATTATTACATTGTAATAAATGTATAATAACACAATGTATTATTACATTGTAATAAATGTATAATAACACAATGTATTATTACACTGTAATAAAGTTATAATTTCACGATGTATTATTACACTGTAATAAAGTTATAATTACACATTGTATTATTACATTGTAATAAATGTATAATAACAAAGTATTATTACACTGTAATAAAGGTATAATAACACAATGTATTATTATACTGTAATAAAGTTATAATTACACAATGTATTACATTGTAATAAATGTATAATAACACAATGTATTATTACACTGTAATAAAGTTATAATTTCACAATGCATTATTACACTGTAATAAAGTTTTAATTTCACGATGTATTATTACATTGTAATAAATGTATAATAACACAATGTATTATTACATTGTAATAAATGTATAATAACACAATGTATTATTACACTGTAATGAAGGTATAATAACACAATGCATTATTACACTGTAATGAAGGTATAATAACACAATGCATTATTACACTGTAATGAAGGTATAATAACACAATGTATTATTACATTGTAATAAATGTATAATAACACAATGTATTATTACACTGTAATAAAGTTATAATTTCACAATGCATTATTACACTGTAATAAAGTTTTAATTTCACGATGTATTATTACATTGTAATAAATGTATAATAACACAATGTATTATTACATTGTAATAAATGTATAATAACACAATGTATTATTACACTGTAATGAAGGTATAATAACACAATGCATTATTACACTGTAATGAAGGTATAATAACACAATGTATTATTACATTGTAATAAATGTATAATAACACAATGTATTATTACACTGTAATAAAGTTGTAATTTCACAATGCATTATTACACTGTAATAAAGTTATAATTTCACGATGTATTATTACATTGTAATAAATGTATAATAACACAATGTATTATTACATTGTAATAAATGTATAATAACACAATGTATTATTACATTGTAATAAATGTATAATAACACAAAATATTATTACACTGTAATAAAGGTATAATAACACAATGTATTATTATACTGTAATAAAGTTATAATTATACACTGCATTATTACACTGTAATAAAGTTATAATTTCACGATGTATTATTACATTGTAATAAATGTATAATAACACAATGTATTATTACATTGTAATAAATGTATAATAACACAATGTATTATTACACTGTAATGAAGGTATAATAACACAATGCATTATTACACTGTAATGAAGGTATAATAACACAATGCATTATTACACTGTAATGAAGGTATAATAACACAATGTATTATTACATTGTAATAAATGTATAATAACACAATGTATTATTACACTGTAATAAAGTTATAATTTCACAATGCATTATTACACTGTAATAAAGTTTTAATTTCACGATGTATTATTACATTGTAATAAATGTATAATAACACAATGTATTATTACACTGTAATAAAGTTATAATTTCACAATGCATTATTACACTGCAATAAAGTTTTAATTTCACGATGTATAATTACATTGTAATAAATGTATAATAACACAATGTATTATTACATTGTAATAAATGTATAATAACACAATGTATTATTACACTGTAATGAAGGTATAATAACACAATGCATTATTACACTGTAATGAAGGTATAATAACACAATGTATTATTACATTGTAATAAATGTATAATAACACAATGTATTATTACACTGTAATAAAGGTATAATTTCACAATGCATTATTACACTGTAATAAAGTTATAATTTCACGATGTATTATTACATTGTAATAAATGTATAATAACACAATGTATTATTACATTGTAATAAATGTATAATAACACAATGTATTATTACACTGTAATGAAGGTATAATAACACAATGCATTATTACACTGTAATAAAGTTATAATAACACAATGTATTATTACATTGTACTAAATGTATAATAACACAATGTATTATTACACTGTAATAAAGGTATAATTTCACAATGCATTATTACACTGTAATGAAGTTATAATAACACAATGTATTATTACATTGTAATAAATGTATAATAACACAATGTATTATTACACTGTAATAAAGTTATAATTACACAATGTTTTATTACATTGTAATAAAGGTATAATAACACAATGTATTATTACACTGTAATAAAGGTATAATAACACAATGTATTATTACATTGTACTAAATGTATAATAACACAATGTATTATTACACTGTAATAAAGGTATAATTTCACAATGCATTATTACACTGTAATGAAGTTATAATAACACAATGTATTATTACATTGTAATAAATGTATAATAACACAATGTATTATTACACTGTAATAAAGTTATAATTACACAATGTTTTATTACATTGTAATAAAGGTATAATAACACAATGTATTATTACACTGTAATAAAGGTATAATAACACAATGTATTATTACATTGTAATAAATGTATAATAACACAATGTATTATTACACTGTAATAAAGGTATAATTTCACAATGCATTATTACACTGTAATAAAGTTATAATTACACAATGTTTTATTACGTTGTAATAAAGGTATAATAACACAATGTATTATTACATTGTAATAAATGTATAATAACACAATGTATTATTACATTGTAATAAATGTATAATAACACAAAATATTATTACACTGTAATAAAGGTATAATAACACAATGTATTATTATACTGTAATAAAGTTATAATTATACACTGCATTATTACACTGTAATAAAGTTATAATTACACAATGTATTATTACATTGTAATAAATGTATAATAACAATGTATTATTACATTGTAATAAATGTATAATAACACAATGTATTATTACATTGTAATAAATGTATAATAACACAAAATATTATTACACTGTAATAAAGGTATAATAACACAATGTATTAGTATAATGTAATAAAGTTATAATTATACACTGCATTATTACACTGTAATAAAGTTATAATTACACAATGTATTATTACATTGTAATAAATGTATAATAACACAATGTATTATTACACTGTAATAAAGTTATAATTTCACAATGCATTATTACACTGTAATAAAGTTTTAATTTCACGATGTATTATTACATTGTAATAAATGTATAATAACACAATGTATTATTACATTGTAATAAATGTATAATAACACAATGTATTATTACACTGTAATGAAGGTATAATAACACAATGCATTATTACACTGTAATGAAGGTATAATAACACAATGCATTATTACACTGTAATGAAGGTATAATAACACAATGTATTATTACATTGTAATAAATGTATAATAACACAATGTATTATTACACTGTAATAAAGTTATAATTTCACAATGCATTATTACACTGTAATAAAGTTTTAATTTCACGATGTATTATTACATTGTAATAAATGTATAATAACACAATGTATTATTACACTGTAATAAAGTTATAATTTCACAATGCATTATTACACTGTAATAAAGTTTTAATTTCACGATGTATTATTACATTGTAATAAATGTATAATAACACAATGTATTATTACATTGTAATAAATGTATAATAACACAATGTATTATTACACTGTAATGAAGGTATAATAACACAATGCATTATTACACTGTAATGAAGGTATAATAACACAATGTATTATTACATTGTAATAAATGTATAATAACACAATGTATTATTACACTGTAATAAAGTTGTAATTTCACAATGCATTATTACACTGTAATAAAGTTATAATTTCACGATGTATTATTACATTGTAATAAATGTATAATAACACAATGTATTATTACACTGTAATGAAGGTATAATAACACAATGCATTATTACACTGTAATGAAGGTATAATAACACAATGCATTATTACACTGTAATGAAGGTATAATAACACAATGTATTATTACATTGTAATAAATGTATAATAACACAATGTATTATTACACTGTAATAAAGTTATAATTTCACAATGCATTATTACACTGTAATAAAGTTTTAATTTCACGATGTATTATTACATTGTAATAAATGTATAATAACACAATGTATTATTACACTGTAATAAAGTTATAATTTCACAATGCATTATTACACTGCAATAAAGTTTTAATTTCACGATGTATAATTACATTGTAATAAATGTATAATAACACAATGTATTATTACATTGTAATAAATGTATAATAACACAATGTATTATTACACTGTAATGAAGGTATAATAACACAATGCATTATTACACTGTAATGAAGGTATAATAACACAATGTATTATTACATTGTAATAAATGTATAATAACACAATGTATTATTACACTGTAATAAAGGTATAATTTCACAATGCATTATTACACTGTAATAAAGTTATAATTTCACGATGTATTATTACATTGTAATAAATGTATAATAACACAATGTATTATTACATTGTAATAAATGTATAATAACACAATGTATTATTACACTGTAATGAAGGTATAATAACACAATGCATTATTACACTGTAATAAAGTTATAATAACACAATGTATTATTACATTGTACTAAATGTATAATAACACAATGTATTATTACACTGTAATAAAGGTATAATTTCACAATGCATTATTACACTGTAATGAAGTTATAATAACACAATGTATTATTACATTGTAATAAATGTATAATAACACAATGTATTATTACACTGTAATAAAGTTATAATTACACAATGTTTTATTACATTGTAATAAATGTATAATAACACAATGTATTATTACACTGTAATAAAGTTATAATTACACAATGTTTTATTACATTGTAATAAAGGTATAATAACACAATGTATTATTACACTGTAATAAAGGTATAATAACACAATGTATTATTACATTGTAATAAATGTATAATAACACAATGTATTATTACACTGTAATAAAGGTATAATTTCACAATGCATTATTACACTGTAATAAAGTTATAATTACACAATGTTTTATTACATTGTAATAAAGGTATAATAACACAATGTATTATTACATTGTAATAAATGTATAATAACACAATGTATTATTACATTGTAATAAATGTATAATAACACAAAATATTATTACACTGTAATAAAGGTATAATAACACAATGTATTATTATACTGTAATAAAGTTATAATTATACACTGCATTATTACACTGTAATAAAGTTATAATTACACAATGTATTATTACATTGTAATAAATGTATAATAACAATGTATTATTACATTGTAATAAATGTATAATAACACAATGTATTATTACATTGTAATAAATGTATAATAACACAAAATATTATTACACTGTAATAAAGGTATAATAACACAATGTATTATTATAATGTAATAAAGTTATAATTATACACTGCATTATTACACTGTAATAAAGTTATAATTACACAATGTATTATTACATTGTAATAAATGTATAATAACACAATGTATTATTACACTGTAATAAAGGTATAATTTCACAATGCATTATTAAACTGTAATAAAGTTATAATTACACAATGTTTTATTACTTTGTAATAAATGTATAATAACACAATGTATTATTACACTGTAATAAAGGTATAATTTCACAATGCATTATTACACTGTAATAAAGTTATAATTTCACGAAGTATTATTACATTGTAATAAATGTATAATAACACAATGTATTATTACACTGTAATAAATGTATAATAACACAATGTATTATTACACTGTAATAAATGTATAATAACACAATGTATTATTACATTGTAATAAATGTATAATAACACAATGTATTATTACACTGTAATAAATGTATAATAACACAATGTATTATTACACTGTAATAAATGTATAATAACACAATGTATTATTACACTGTAATAAATGTATAATAACACAATGTATTATTACACTGTAATAAAGTTATAATTTCACGAAGTATTATTACATTGTAATAAATGTATAATAACACAATGTATTATTACACTGTAATAAATGTATAATAACACAATGTATTATTACACTGTAATAAATGTATAATAACACAATGTATTATTACACTGTAATAAATGTATAATAACACAATGTATTATTACATTGTAATAAATGTATAATAACACAATGTATTATTACACTGTAATAAATGTATAATAACACAATGTATTATTACATTGCAATAAATGTATAATAACACAATGTATTATTACACTGTAATAAATGTATAATAACACAATGTATTATTACATTGCAATAAATGTATAATAACACAAAGTATTATTACATTGTAATAAAGGTATAATAACACAATGTATTATTACATTGTAATAAAGTTTTAATAACACAATGTATTATTACACTGTAATAAAGTTATAATTTCACAATGCATTATTACACTGTAATAAAGTTATAATTTCACGATGTATTATTACATTGTAATAAATGTATAATAACACAATTATTATTACATTGTAATAAATGTATAATAACACAATGTATTATTACACTGTAATAAATGTATAATAACACAATGTATTATTACAATGTAATAAAGTTATAATTTCACGATGTATTATTACATTGTAATGTATAACTAGAATGTACATTTCCTGAAGAAAATGTGAAGTGGTGCTTGCAGTGGCAAAATTCGCCACTGGGCAGATGCTAACACAATTGACATGTTGTGATACCATGATATACCATATTTTAGCATTATTTACCACGATTTACCATGTTTCTAAGATGATGTACTACGATTTACCACATTCCAGCATGATTTACTATGATTAACATGTTGTTAGAATGATGCTAGCAGGAATAGCATGTTGTTAGCATGATTAGCATGTAGCTAGCATGCTTTTAACAAGATGCTAGCATGATTAGCATGTTGCTAGCATGCTTTTAACAAGATGCTAGCATGATTAGCATGTTGCTAGCATGCTTTTAACAAGATGCTAGCATGATTAGCATTTTGCTAGCATGTTTTTAGCTAGATGCTAACATGATTAGCATGTTGTTAGCATTATGCTAGCTTGATTAGCATGTTGTTAGCATGATTAGCATGTTGCTAGCATGATGCTAGCTTGATTAGCATGTTGTTAGCATTATGCTAGCATGATTAGCATGTTGCTAGCATGATGCTAGCTTGATTAGCATGTTGTTAGCATAATGCTAGCATGATTAGCATGTTGCTAGCATGATGTTAGCTTGATTAGCATGATGTTAGCATTATGCTAGCTTGATTAGCATGTTGTTAGCATGATGTTAGCTTTATTAGCATGTTGGTAGCATAATGCTAGCATGATTAGCATGTTGCTAGCATGATGCTAGCTTGATTAGCATGTTGCTAGCATGATTCTAGCATGATTAGCATGTTGCTAGCATGATGCTAGCTTGATTAGCATGTTGCCAGCATGATGTTAGCTTGATTAGCATGTTGCCAGCATGTTTTTAGCAAGATGCTGTTGCCAGGTGGTTGCTAGGGTGTTCTGGGTGGTTGCTATGGTGTTGCAAGGCAGTTGCTAAGGTGTTCTGGGTGGTTGCTAGGCAGTTGCTAGGGTATTCTTGGTGGTTGCTAGGCAGTTGCTAGGGCGTTGCTAGGTGGTTGCTAGGGTGTTCTAGGTGGTTGCTATGGTGTTGCTAGGCAGTTGATTTGGTATTATGGGTGGATGCTAGGGCGTTGCTAGGCAGTTGCTAGGGTGTTCTGGGTGGTTACTAGGCAGTTGCTAGGTGTTCTGGGTGGTTGCTAGGCAGTTGCTAGGGTGTTCTGGGTGGTTGCTAGAGTTTTTTGGTGGTTACTAGAGCGTTTCTAAATGTTGCTAGGGTGTTCAGGGTGGTTGCTAAGGTATTTTTGGTAGTTGCTATGGTGTTACTAGGTGGTTGGTAGTTGTCAAATATGGTTACTATGGAGTTTTTATAGAGTTCTTAAAATCTTTAATAACGAGTGCCTTCAGTACGGCACTCGGCCTGCGGCCTCGTGCCTATGGCCGAATAGGCACAAGGCATGGAGTGATTTCGCAAGGCCACAAGTGTAATATTGCTTTAAAAAATAAAATAAAAATAAAAAAATGTTTTTTTTTGGTTTAGGGTGGTTGCTAGGGAGCTCTTAGTGGTTGCTAGGGTGCTGAAACTGGTTGCTAGGGTGTGGCTATGAAGATTTTAGGCCATTACTTATTGGCTGCTTGATAATATAAATCCTCTGAGGGAGAGAGAGAGAGGGAGAGACGCAGGGGTGTCAGGCCCTTTGGAGTGGTGTGTGTGTGAAAACGTCGGTTGGGATTCAAATATTTTTAGAACTCCCAATGTAAAGTCAATGGGACTTTTTTGGCCGCTTTTTCGTCCGCTGTGCGAACATCGTACACCCGATCGCTTAGAAAAGTCATAGCACACCTCTCCTCAATGAGCCGGTCGATTTGACACTTCACTCAGGGGTCTGTGACAAACGGTGCGGGGCGAGTTACGCGCCAAACTTTTGTCCAGAATAATAAAAAGAACTAGAATGTACATTTCCTGAAGAAAATGTGAAGTGGTGCTTGCAGTGGCAAAACTCGCCACTCGGTTGCTAGGGTGTTGTACATGATTGCATACGAGCCAACAACCATGTCTGTACGATGTTGTGGAGCTGAAATATGGCTTCTATATGTTGCAATATGGTTGCTAGGTGGCTCTAAATGGTTGCTAGGGTGTGAATACACAGTTACCATGGTGATATTTACAGACTGTTTTCCAACTGAAACTAATGAGCCAACCCCCATCTCTATACGATGTTCTGATGCAGAGATATACGTTTTGATAAACGGTTGCTAGGGTACTCTATTTGGTTGCTAGTGAGTGGCTTGTCAGCTGCCAATGATGAAACTCCAAAGGCTTCTTGTCACTATGAATGATATAAACCAACTCCCATGCCTCTGCGACATTCAGAATGGAAGATATGCCTCTTTGGATTTTGGTTGCTAGGGTACTCTGTTTGGTTGCTATGGAGTTACTTAGCAGCTGCCAATGATGCAATTCCAAAGGCTTCTTGTCACTATGAATGATATAAACCAACTTCCATGCCTCTGTGACATTCAGAATGGAAGATATCCCTCTTTGGATGTTAGTTGCTAGGGTACTCTGTTTGGTTGCTAGGGAGTGGCTTGGCAGCTGCCAATCATGAAACTCCAAAGGCTGCTTGTCAGTATGAATGATATAAACCAACTCCCATGTCTCTGTGACATTCAGAATGGAAGATATGCCTCTTTGGATTTTGGTTGCTAGGGTAGTCTGTTTGGTTGCTATGGAGTTACTTGGCAGCTGCCAATGATGAAAGTCCAAAGGCTTCTTGTCAGTATGAATGATATAAACCAACTCCCATGCCTCTGTGACATTCAGAATGGAAGATATCCCTCTTTGGATTTTGGTTGCTAGGGTACTCTGTTTGGTTGGTAGGGAGTGGCTTGTCAGCTGCCAATCATGAAACTCCAAAGGCTGCTTGTCAGTATGAATGATATAAACCAACTCCCATGCCTCTGCGACATTCAGAATGGAAGATATCCCTCTTTGGATTTTGGTTGCTAGGGTACTCTGTTTGGTTGGTAGGGAGTAGCTTGTCAGCTGCCAATCATGAAACTCCAAAGGCTGCTTGTCAGTATGAATGATATAAACCAACTCCCATGCCTCTGCGACATTCAGAATGGAAGATATCCCTCTTTGGATTTTGGTTGCTAGGGTACTCTGTTTGGTTGCTAGGGAGTGGCTTGTCAGCTGCCAATCATGAAACTCCAAAGGCTTCTTGTCACTATGAATGATATAAACCAACTCCCATGCCTCTGCGACATTCAGAATGGAAGATATCCCTCTTTGGATTTTGGTTGCTAGGGTACTCTGTTTGGTTGCTAGGGAGTGGCTTGTCAGCTCCCAATCATGAAACTCCAAAGGCTGCTTGTCAGTATGAATGATATAAACCAACTCCCATGCCTCTGCGACATTCAGAATGGAAGATATCCCTCTTTGGATTTTGGTTGCTAGGGTACTCTGTTTGGTTGGTAGGGAGTGGCTTGTCAGCTGCCAATCATGAAACTCCAAAGGCTGCTTGTCAGTATGAATGATATAAACCAACTCCCATGCCTCTGCGACATTCAGAATGGAAGATATCCCTCTTTGGATTTTGGTTGCTAGGGTACTCTGTTTGGTTGCTAGGGAGTGGCTTGTCAGCTGCCAATCATGAAACTCCAAAGGCTTCTTGTCACTATGAATGATATAAACCAACTCCCATGCCTCTGCGACATTCAGAATGGAAGATATCCCTCTTTGGATTTTGGTTGCTAGGGTACTCTGTTTGGTTGCTAGGGAGTGGCTTGTCAGCTCCCAATCATGAAACTCCAAAGGCTTCTTGTCACTATGAATTATATAAACCAACTCCCATGCCTCTGCGACATTCAGAATGGAAGATATCCCTCTTTGGATTTTGGTTGCTAGGGTACTCTGTTTGGTTGCTAGGGAGTGGCTTGTCAGCTGCCAATCATTAAAGTCCAAAGGCTTCTTGTCACTATGAATGATATAAACCAACTCCCATGCCTCTGTGACATTCAGAATGGAAGATATCCCTCTTTGGATTTTGGTTGCTAAGGTGCTCGACAATGGTTGCTAGGGAGGGGCTTGGAAGTGTTGAGGTGATTCATGATTGGCTGTTTGCTGCCCTGAGTCAAATGAGACCACCCCCATGTTTCTATGACAATTCAGTCCGGAGATATCTCTTTGAACTCTTTCAATGGAAGTCTATGGAACTTGTTGCTAAGGGGCTCTAAATGGTTGCTAGGGCGTGGCTTGATAGCTTCACAATGATCCTGAGAGACTGATTAGTCGTCTGAGTAAAATGAGCCCTCCCCCTTGTCTCTATGACACTGTGATCCAGAGCTACATTCAATACAAAGTCCCTATGCAATTTACCATAGTAGGAAAAGCATGTGTGTTTCACGGGACGTTCCTTCCCCATAGTAAGTCAATGGGGCAACTTTCGGCATCTCCTGCCCCCCAGGGGTGCAACTTTTACCCCATTGTGAGGTATGTTGTTACAGAGCCTGTCAGCCTCTTCAAATGTGGCAAATCACATGTTTCTGCGAAATCCTCGCTCAGAGCTACGTGTGGTCAAAGTTCGTCGCAATGTTAAGTCAATGGGACTTTTTTGGCCGCTTTTTCACCCCTGGGGTGAACACCGCACCCCCGATCGCTTATAAAAGTCATAGCACACCTCTCCTTAATGAGCCGGTCGATTTGACACCTCATTCATGGGTCTGAGACAAACGGTGCGGGGCGAGTTACGTGCCAAACTTTGTCCAGAATAATAAGAAGAATAATAATAACTAGAATGTACATTTCCTGAAGAAAATGTGAAGTGGTGCTTGCAGTGGCAAAACTCGCCACTCGGTTGCTAGGGTGTTATACATGATTGCATACGAGCCAACAACCATGTCTGTACGATGTTCTGGTGCTGAGATATGGCTTATTCATGTTGTTCTGGGTGGTTGCTATGGTGTTCTGGGTGGTTGCTATGGTGTTGCTAGGCGGTTGCTAGGGTATTCTGGGTGGTTGCTAGGCGGTTGCTAGGGTATTCTGGGTGGTTGCTAGGCGGTTGCTAGGGTGTTCTGGGTGGTTGCTATGGTGTTGCTAGGCGGTTGCTAGGGTATTCTGGGTGGTTGCTAGGACGTTGCTAGGGTATTCTGGGTGGTTGCTATGATGTTGCTAGGCGGTTGCTAGGGTATTCTGGATGGTTGCTAGGGCGTTGCTAGGCAGTTGCTAGGGTGTTCTGGGTGGTTGCTATGGTGTTGCTAGGCGGTTGCTAGGGTGTTCTGGGTGGTTGCTAGGGCGTTGCTAGGCAGTTGCTAGGGTATTCTGGGTGGTTGCTATGATGTTGCTAGGCGGTTGCTAGGGTATTCTGGATGGTTGCTAGGGCGTTGCTAGGCAGTTGCTAGGGTGTTCTGGGTGGTTGTTATGGTGTTGCTAGGCGGTTGCTAGGGTATTCTGGGTGGTTGCTATTGTGTTGCTAGGCGGTTGCTAGGGTATTATGGGTGGTTGCTAGGGTATTCTTAGTGGTTGTTAGGCAGTTGCTAGGTGGTTGCTAGGGTGTTCTGGGTGGTTGCTATGGTGTTGCTAGGCGGTTGCTAGGGTATTCTGGGTGGTTGCTAGGGCGTTGCTAGGCAGTTGCTAGGGTATTCTGGGTGGTTGCTATGGTGTTGCTAGGGTATTCTGGATGGTTGCTAGGGCGTTGCTAGGCAGTTGCTAGGGTATTCTGGGTGGTTGCTATGGTGTTGCTAGGCGGTTGCTAGGGTATTCTGGGTGGTTGCTATGGGGTTGCTAGGCAGTTGCTATGGTATTCTGGGTGGATGCTAGGGCATTGCTAGGCAGTTGCTAGGGTGTTCTATGTGGTTGCTAGGTGTTCTGGGTGGTTGCTAGGCAGTTGCTAGGTGTTCTGGGTGGTTGCTAGGCAGTTGCTAGGGTGTTCTGTGTGGTTGCTAGAGTTTTTTGGTGGTTACTAGAGCATTTCTAGACGTTGCTAGGGTGTTCAGGGTGGTTGCTAAGGTATTTTTGGTAGTTGCTATGGTGTTACTAGGTGGTTGGTAGTTGTCAAATATGGTTACTATGGAGTTTTTATAGAGTTCTTAAAATCTTTAATAACGAGTGCCTTCAGTACGGCACTCGGCCTGCGGCCTCGTGCCTATGGCCGAATAGGCACAAGCATGGAGCGATATCGCAAGGCCATGAGAGTAAAATTGCTTTAAAAAATAAAAATAAATAAAAAAAATGTTTTTTTTTTGTTTAGGGTGGTTGCTAGGGAGCTCTTAGTGGTTGCTAGGGTGCTGAAACTGGTTGCTAGGGTGTGGCTATGAAGATTTTAGGCCATTACTTATTGGCTGCTTGATAATATAAATCCTCTGAGAGAGAGAGAGAGGGAGAGACGCAGGGGTGTCAGGCCCTTTTGGAGTCTGTGTGTGTGAAAACGTCGGTTGGGATTCAAATATTTTTAGAACTCCCAATGTAAAGTCAATGGGACTTTTTTGGCCGCTTTTTCGTCCGCTGTGCGAACATCGTACACCCGATCGCTTAGAAAAGTCATAGCACACCTCTCCTCAATGAGCCGCTCGATTTGACGCCTCACTCAGGGGTCTGTGACAAACGGTGCGGGGCGAGTTTCGCGCCAAACTTTGTCCAGAATAATAAGAAGAATAATAAGTATGAGCAATAACAATAGTGATGCTTTCAAAAAAGCACCACTAATAAGTATGCAAGAGAACAATAGTGATGCCTTGCTTTCAGCAAGCACCACTAATAATAATAAGTATGAGCAATAACAATAGTGATGCTTTTAAAAAAGCACCACTAATAATAATAAGTATGAGCAATAACAATAGTGATGCTTTTAAAAAAGCACCACTAATAACACAATGTATTATTACACTGTAATAAATGTATAATAACACAATGTATTATTACATTGTAATAAATGTATAATAACACAATGTATTATTACATTGTAATAAAGGTATAATAACACAATGTATTTTTACATTGTAATAAATGTATAATAACACAATGTATTATTACACTGTAATAAAGGTATAATAACACAATGTATTATTACATTGTAATAAATGTATAATAACACAATGTATTATTACACTGTAATAAATGTATAATAACACAATGTATTATTACAATGTAATAAAGTTATAATTTCACGATGTATTATTACATTGTAATAAATGTATAATAACACAATGTATTATTACACTGTAATAAATGTATAATAACACAATGTATTATTACATTGTAATAAATGTATAATAACACAAAGTATTATTACATTGTAATAAAGGTATATAACACAATGTATTATTACATTGTAATAAATGTTTAATAACACAATGTATTATTACACTGTAATAAAGTTATAATTTCACGATGTATTATTACACTGTAATAAAGTTATAATTACACATTGTATTATTACATTGTAATAAATGTATAATAACACAAAGTATTATTACACTGTAATAAAGGTATAATAACACAATGTATTATTACATTGTAATAAATGTATAATAACACAATGTATTATTACATTGTAATAAATGTATAATAACACAATGTATTATTACACTGTAATAAAGGTATAATAACACAAAGTATTATTACACTGTAATAAAGGTATAATAACACAATGTATTATTACACTGTAATAAAGGTATAATTTCACAATGCATTATTACACTGTAATAAAGTTATAATTTCACGATGTATTATTACATTGTAATAAATGTATAATAACACAATGTATTATTACATTGTAATAAATGTATAATAACACAATGTATTATTACATTGTAATAAATGTATAATAACAATGTATTATTACACTGTAATAAAGGTATAATTTCACAATGCATTATTACACTGTAATAAAGTTATAATTACACAATGTTTTATTACATTGTAATAAAGGTATAATAACACAATGTATTATTACACTGTAATAAAGTTATAATTTCACGATGTATTATTACATTGTAATAAATGTATAATAACACAATGTATTATTACATTGTAATAAATGTATAATAACACAATGTATTATTACATTGTAATAAATGTATAATAACACAAAATATTATTACACTGTAATAAAGGTATAATAACACAATGTATTATTATACTGTAATAAAGTTATAATTATACACTGCATTATTACACTGTAATAAAGTTATAATTACACAATGTATTATTACATTGTAATAAATGTATAATACCACAATGTATTATTACACTGTAATAAAGGTATAATTTCACAATGCATTATTAAACTGTAATAAAGTTATAATTACACAATGTTTTATTACTTTGTAATAAATGTATAATAACACAATGTATTATTACACTGTAATAAAGGTATAATTTCACAATGCATTATTACACTGTAATAAAGTTATAATTTCACGATGTATTATTACATTGTAATAAAGTTATAATTACACAAAGTATTATTACACTGTAACAAAGGTATAACACAATGCATTATTACACTGTAATAAAGTTATAATTACACAATGTATTATTACATTGTAATAAATGTATAATAACACAATGTATTATTACATTGTAATAAATGTATAATAACACAAAGTATTATTACACTGTAATAAAGGTATAATTTCACAATGCATTATTACACTGTAATAAAGTTATAATTTCACGAAGTATTATTACATTGTAATAAATGTATAATAACACAATGTATTATTACACTGTAATAAATGTATAATAACACAATGTATTATTACACTGTAATAAATGTATAATAACACAATGTATTATTACACTGTAATAAATGTATAATAACACAATGTATTATTACATTGTAATAAATGTATAATAACACAATGTATTATTACACTGTAATAAATGTATAATAACACAATGTATTATTACATTGTAATAAATGTATAATAACACAATGTATTATTACATTGTAATAAAGGTATAATAACACAATGTATTATTACATTGTAATAAAGTTTTAATAACACAATGTATTATTACACTGTAATAAAGTTATACTTTCACGATGTATTATTACATTGTAATAAATGTATAATAACACAATGTATTATTACACTGTAATGAAGGTATAATAACACAATGCATTATTACACTGTAATAAAGGTATAATAACACAATGTATTATTACATTGTAATAAATGTATAATAACACAATGTATTATTACACTGTAATAAAGGTATAATTTCACAATGCATTATTACACTGTAATAAAGTTATAATTACACAATGTTTTATTACATTGTAATAAAGGTATAATAACACAATGTATTATTACACTGTAATAAAGTTATAATTTCACGATGTATTATTACATTGTAATAAATGTATAATAACACAATGTATTATTACGTTGTAATAAATGTATAATAACACAAAATATTATTACACTGTAATAAAGGTATAATAACACAATGTATTATTACATTGTAATAAATGTATAATAACACAATGTATTATTACACTGTAATAAAGGTATAATTTCACAATGCGTTATTAAACTGTAATAAAGTTATAATTACACTGTTTTATTACTTTGTAATAAATGTATAATAACACAATGTATTATTACACTGTAATAAAGGTATAATAACACAATGTATTATTACACTGTAATAAAGTTATAATTTCACGAAGTATTATTACATTGTAATAAATGTATAATAACACAATGTATTATTACACTGTAATAAATGTATAATAACACAATGTATTATTACACTGTAATAAATGTATAATAACACAATGTATTATTACATTGTAATAAATGTATAATAACACAATGTATTATTACACTGTAATAAATGTATAATAACACAATGTATTATTACATTGTAATAAATGTATAATAACACAATGTATTATTACACTGTAATAAATGTATAATAACACAATGTATTATTACATTGCAATAAATGTATAATAACACAAAGTATTATTACATTGTAATAAAGGTATAATAACACAATGTATTATTACACTGTAATGAAGTTATAATTTCACAATGCATTATTACATTGTAATAAATGTATAATAACACAATTATTATTACATTGTAATAAATGTATAATAACACAATTTATTATTACACTGTAATAAATGTATAATAACACAATGTATTATTACAATGTAATAAAGTTATAATTTCACGATGTATTATTACATTGTAATGTATAATAACACAATGTATTATTACACTGTAATAAATGTATAATAACACAATGTATTATTACATTGTAATAAATGTATAATAACACAAAGTATTATTACATTGTAATAAAGGTATATAACACAATGTATTATTACATTGTAATAAATGTTTAATAACACAATGTATTATTACACTGTAATAAAGTTATAATTTCACGATGTATTATTACACTGTAATAAAGTTATAATTACACATTGTATTATTACATTGTAATAAATGTATAATAACACAAAGTATTATTACACTGTAATAAAGGTATAATAACACAATGTATTATTAAATTGTAATAAATGTATAATAACACAATGTATTATTACATTGTAATAAATGTATAATAACACAATGTATTATTACACTGTAATAAAGGTATAATAACACAAAGTATTATTACACTGTAATAAAGGTATAATAACACAATGTATTATTACACTGTAATAAAGGTATAATTTCACAATGCATTATTACACTGTAATAAAGTTATAATTTCACGATGTATTATTACATTGTAATAAATGTATAATAACACAATGTATTATTACATTGTAATAAATGTATAATAACACAATGTATTATTACATTGTAATAAATGTATAATAACACAATGTATTATTACAGTGTAATAAAGGTATAATTTCACAATGCATTATTACACTGTAATAAAGTTATAATTACACAATGTTTTATTACATTGTAATAAAGGTATAATAACACAATGTATTATTACACTGTAATAAAGTTATAATTTCACGATGTATTATTACATTGTAATAAATGTATAATAACACAATGTATTATTACATTGTAATAAATGTATAATAACACAATGTATTATTACGTTGTAATAAATGTATAATAACACAAAATATTATTACACTGTAATAAAGGTATAATAACACAATGTATTATTATACTGTAATAAAGTTATAATTATACACTGCATTATTACACTGTAATAAAGTTATAATTACACAATGCATTATTACATTGTAATAAATGTATAATACCACAATGTATTATTACACTGTAATAAATGTATAATTTCACAATGCATTATTAAACTGTAATAAAGTTATAATTACACAATGTTTTATTACTTTGTAATAAATGTATAATAACACAATGTATTATTACACTGTAATAAAGGTATAATTTCACAATGCATTATTACACTGTAATAAAGTTATAATTTCACGATGTATTATTACATTGTAATAAAGTTATAATTACACAAAGTATTATTACACTGTAACAAAGGTATAATAACACAATGCATTATTACACTGTAATAAAGTTATAATTACACAATGTATTATTACATTGTAATAAATGTATAATAACACAATGTATTATTACATTGTAATAAATGTATAATAACACAAAGTATTATTACACTGTAATAAAGGTATAATTTCACAATGCATTATTACACTGTAATAAAGTTATAATTTCACGAAGTATTATTACATTGTAATAAATGTATAATAACACAATGTATTATTACACTGTAATAAATGTATAATAACACAATGTATTATTACACTGTAATAAAGGTATAATAACACAATGTATTATTACATTGTAATAAATGTATAATAACACAATGTATTATTACACTGTAATAAATGTATAATAACACAATGTATTATTACATTGTAATAAATGTATAATAACACAATGTATTATTACACTGTAATAAATGTATAATAACACAATGTATTATTACATTGTAATAAATGTATAATAACACAATGTATTATTACATTGTAATAAAGGTATAATAACACAATGTATTATTACATTGTAATAAAGTTTTAATAACACAATGTATTATTACACTGTAATAAAGTTATACTTTCACGATGTATTATTACATTGTAATAAATGTATAATAACACAATGTATTATTACACTGTAATGAAGGTATAATAACACAATGCATTATTACACTGTAATAAAGTTATAATAACACAATGTATTATTACATTGTAATAAATGTATAATAACACAATGTATTATTACACTGTAATAAAGGTATAATTTCACAATGCATTATTAAACTGTAATAAAGTTATAATTACACAATGTTTTATTACTTTGTAATAAATGTATAATAACACAATGTATTATTACACTGTAATAAAGGTATAATAACACAATGTATTATTACACTGTAATAAAGGTATAATTTCACAATGCATTATTACACTGTAATAAAGTTATAATTTCACGATGTATTATTACATTGTAATAAATGTATAATAACACAATGTATTATTACACTGTAATAAAATTATAATTTCACAATGCATTATTACACTGTAATAAAATTATAATTTCACAATGCATTATTAAACTGTAATAAAGTTATAATTACACAATGTTTTATTACATTGTAATAAATGTATAATAACACAATGTATTATTACACTGTAATAAAGGTATAATAACACAATGTATTATTACACTGTAATAAAGGTATAATTTCACAATGCATTATTAAACTGTAATAAAGTTATAATTACACAAAGTATTATTACACTGTAATAAATGTATAATAACACAATGTATTATTACATTGTAATAAATGTATAATAACACAATGTATTATTACACTGTAATAAAATTATAATTTCACAATGCATTATTACACTTTAATAAAATTATAATTTCACAATGCATTATTAAACTGTAATAAAGTTATAATTACACAATGTTTTATTACATTGTAATAAATGTATAATAACACAATGTATTATTACACTGTAATAAAGGTATAATAACACAATGTATTATTACACTGTAATAAAGGTATAATTTCACAATGCATTATTAAACTGTAATAAAGTTATAATTACACAAAGTATTATTACACTGTAATAAAGTTATAATTTCACGATGTATTATTACATTGTAATAAATGTATAATAACACAATGTATTATTACACTGTAATAAAATTATAATTTCACAATGCATTATTACACTGTAATAAAATTATAATTTCACAATGCATTATTAAACTGTAATAAAGTTATAATTACACAATGTTTTATTACATTGTAATAAATGTATAATAACACAATGTATTATTACACTGTAATAAAGGTATAATAACACAATGTAGTATTACACTGTAATAAAGTTATAATTACACAATGTATTATTACATTGTAATAAATGTATAATAACACAATGTATTATTACATTGTAATAAACGTATAATAACACAATGTATTATTACACTGTAATAAAGGTATAATTTCACAATGCATTATTAAACTGTAATAAAGTTATAATTACACAATGTTTTATTACATTGTAATAAAGGTATAATAACACAATGTATTATTACACTGTAATAAAGTTATAATTTCACGATGTATTATTACATTGTAATAAATGTATAATAACACAATGTATTATTACATTGTAATAAATGTATAATAACACAAAATATTATTACACTGTAATAAAGGTATAATAACACAATGTATTATTACATTGTAATAAAGGTATAATAACACAAAGTATTATTACATTGTAATAAATGTATAATAACACAATGTATTATTACATTGTAATAAATGTATAATAACACAATGTATTATTACATTGTAATAAATGTATAATAACACAAAATATTATTACACTGTAATAAACGTATAATAACACAATGTAGTATTATACTGTAATAAAGTTATAATTATACACTGCATTATTACACTGTAATAAAGTTATAATTACACAATGTATTATTACATTGTAATAAATGTATAATAACACAATGTATTATTACATTGTAATAAACGTATAATAACACAATGTATTATTACACTGTAATAAAGGTATAATTTCACAATGCATTATTACACTGTAATAAAGTTATAATTACACAATGTTTTATTACATTGTAATAAAGGTATAATAACACAATGTATTATTACACTGTAATAAAGTTATAATTTCACGATATATTATTACATTGTAATAAATGTATAATAACACAATGTATTATTACACTGTAATAAAGGTATAATTTCACAATGCATTATTACACTGTAATAAAGTTATAATTACACAATGTTTTATTACATTGTAATAAAGGTATAATAACACAATGTATTATTACACTGTAATAAAGTTATAATTTCACGATATATTATTACATTGTAATAAATGTATAATAACAGAAAATATTATTACACTGTAATAAAGGTATAATAACACAATGTATTATTATACTGTAATAAAGTTATAATTATACACTGCATTATTACACTGTAATAAAGTTATAATTACACAATGTATTATTACATTGTAATAAATGTATAATAACACAATGTATTATTACACTGTAATAAAGGTATAATTTCACAATGCATTATTAAACTGTAATAAAGTTATAATTACACAATGTTTTATTACTTTGTAATAAATGTATAATAACACAAAGTATTATTACACTGTAATAAAGGTATAATAACACAATGTATTATTACACTGTAATAAAGGTATAATTTCACAATGCATTATTACACTGTAATAAAGTTATAATTTCACGATGTATTATTACATTGTAATAAAGTTATAATTACACAAAGTATTATTACACTGTAATAAAGGTATAATAACACAATGCATTATTACACTGTAATAAAGCTACAATTACACAATGTATTATTACATTGTAATAAATGTATAATAACACAATGTATTATTACATTGTAATAAATGTATAATAACACAATGTATTATTACACTGTAATAAAGGTATAATTTCACAATGCATTATTACACTGTAATAAAGTTATAATTATACACTGCATTATTACACTGTAATAAAGTTATAATTACACAATGTATTATTACATTGTAATAAATGTATAATAACACAATGTATTATTACATTGTAATAAATGTATAATAACACAATGTATTATTACACTGTAATAAAGGTATAATTTCACAATGCATTATTACACTGTAATAAAGTTATAATTACACAATGTTTTATTACACTGTAATAAATGTATAATAACACAATGTATTATTACACTGTAATAAAGGTATAATAACACAATGTATTATTACACTGTAATGAAGGTATAATAACACAATGTATTATTACACTGTAATAAATGTATAATAACACAATGCATTATTACACTGTAATAAAGTTATAATTTCACGATGTATTATTACATTGTAACAAATGTATAACAACACAATGTATTATTACATTGTAATAAATGTATAATAACACAATGTATTATTACATTGTAATAAATGTATAATAACACAATGTTTTATTACACTGTAATAAAGGTATAATAACACAACGTATTATTACATTGTAATAAATGTATAATAACACAATGTATTATTACACTGTAATAAAGGTATAATTTCACAATGCATTATTACACTTTATACTACAGGGCCGTTGAATGCTTGAATCTGATTGGCTGACAAACGTTCTAAGGTGTGCATTATTTTCAGGGAAACGCACGGCTAAAGTAGTTCCAGGCAGGTCTTGACCGCATTACAGTTCCATATCACTTCGCGTAGTCAACTGTAATAACGGAAAATAGGATACAATTCATAACAAGAAAAAACATTTAGCCCCATGCGCTTGATCTGCAATTTTCAATGTCTAGCTTCACAATCAATGGAAACATGCAGTTTAATTTGAATAGATAAAGTATATAGTCCTATATAATCAATAGAAAATTAAACTGAATATAGGCTAAATAAATGGATAGTCTGCAGCACGGATTTTTATTGCAGATAATTTAACAAATAAATAATTATTGATAGGCCTACTTGTTAAAAGGGCTTTGTGTTTCATTTATTTGGCTAATCTACTGTCATCTGTCAATAATAGGAAAAAAAAAAGAACGAATTAATTAAAACGAATTGAATTAATAAATAAAAAATAATAATGACGCACATGCTTTTCTGTCTCATTATTGCATCATCTCTCTCTAAACTGCATTAATAACTGCATTAAGCCGGGGACACACTTTAAGGCCG
The DNA here is from genome assembly GCF_963993115.1 of Abramis brama. Taxonomy (NCBI): domain Eukaryota; kingdom Metazoa; phylum Chordata; class Actinopteri; order Cypriniformes; family Leuciscidae; genus Abramis; species Abramis brama. Next base: position 21,382,695 of record NC_139969.1, on the reverse strand, counting down.
GTTATGAATGTAATTTGATACTTATTGATCATGTCCAAACGCGTGTTCAGCGCATTCAGTCTGTGTTCAGAGTCGGTGTTTAAAATCTGCAGTCGATGAAAACAGTCAGAGAATGTGTCAGCTAGTCGTGTGTCCCCAGCATTAGTCTGCTATCAGTGGCTCAAACCTCCGTTACTAACTCTAAAATGACGTTTTGGAATTAGCAACGGAGGCATGGGATTAGATGCGTAAGAAATTAGTCCTACATACAAGAGCGTTTTAATGACAAAAACTTTACAAACGTCTTGAAATACATAATCTGAACAATGTTTCGAGGTGTGGTAACTGTAGTATAAGCGGAATAATTGACTTCAGGCCGTTGAATTATTAGAAAAATAATGCACACCCGAGGTGGTAATGCGGTCACGACGCGAAGCGGAGTGATAGCAGACTAATGCTGGGGACACACGACTAGCTGACACATTCTCTGACTGTTTTCATCGACTGCAGATTTTAAACACCGACTCTGAACACAGACTGAATGCGCTGAACACGCGTTTGGACATGATCAATAAGTATCAAATTACATTCATAACCGTCAATTATTCCTTACGTAATAAAGTTATAATTTCACGATGTATTATTACATTGTATCTCCTGAACTTTTTTGACGGCGATCAGCTCACAAAAACTGATTTTGCACGGGCACTTTCCACTGCTCCCTAATTCGAATCGACGCGCTTATTCATTTGTGGATGTTAACTGAATCTGTAAGTCAGCTATGCTGTTTACTTCTGAATATTATATCCCTTTCTTCTATGCACAAATAAAAATGTCACTGAACTTTTGCTGTGTAATTGTAACAATGAGCACTCAAATACACCAAACCAACAATTAATAAAAACACACACAAAAACTGATTTTGCACAGGCATTTTGCACTAGTCTATCTATAAATTACAGAAACGTCTGTCTGTCTGTGTGTGTGTGTGTGTGTGTGTGTGTGTGTCTGTTAACCACATATCTCTCGAACCGTTAGTCCGATGGATTTCCACCTCGACAGGTGTCTCGCTACGGGCACGAGTAAGTGCAGTGCCAAGTTTGACGTTGTTTGCATGAGAAATGCTAAAGATATCGTTAAATATATCATTTTTAAAAGGTTGTGGTTTAAAAATAAACATTCTGACATAAACACTCTGTCAGCTACACTGTTTACTTCTGAATATTATAGTTTGGTTCCTTCTGAATATTATAGTTTTCTTTACCAAGAAACCAACAATTACTAAAAACACACACAAAAACTGATTTTGCACGGGCACTTTGCACTGCTCCCTGACTCGACGGATGTGGATGTAATTCATGTTCATTTGTGGATGTAAACTGAATCTATAAGTCAGCTATGCTGTTTACTTCTGAATATTATATTTCATTCTGGTGCGCTTAACGTTATCGCTACTGTGTAAATGCTATTCACCAACTAAACATATCCTTTTCAGTGCGTTCACATTCTCTTTCACGGGCATCATTTGTAGTTGCCTATTCACAAAATGTTTGCTCAAGCATAATGTTTGCTCAAGCATAGCGAGTTCACGTTGTGCTTTCTACCATGCATAAATAAAAATGTCACTGAACTTTTGCTGTGTAATTGTAACAATGTGCACTCAAACACACCAATCCAACAATTACTAAAAACACACTGATTTTGACAGGTGTCTCGCTACGGGCACGAGTAAGTGCAGTGCCAAGTTTGACGTTGTTTGGATGAGAAATGCTAAAGATATCGTTAAATATATCATTTTTAAAAGGTTGTGGTTTAAAAATAAACATTCTGACATTAGAGGGTTGTATCGGTCAAAGAAGCCCCAAGAAGGTTGTGGTTTAAAAATAAACATTCTGACATAAACACTCAGTCAGCTACACTGTTTACTTCTGAATATTATAGTTTGGTTCCTTCTTAATATTATAGTTTTCTTTACCAAGAAACCAACAATTACTAAAAACACACAAAAACTGATTTTGCACGGGCACTTTGCACTGCTCCCTGAATCGACGGATGTGGATGTAATTCATTGTTGATGTAATTCATATTCATTTGTGGATGTAAACTGAATCTATAAGTCAGCTATGCTGTTTACTTCTGAATATTATATTTAATTCTGGTGCGCTTAACGTTATCGCTACTGTGTAGCCTAATAGAAGCCTATGCTATTCACCAACTAAACATAATATTCAATGTGTTCACAGTCTCTTTCACAGGCATCATTTGTAGTTGTAAACATACAGAGATGACACGTTTATGACATACAACTTTGTATACAATATACAAAATGTATTTACAATATATGTTCAATGTCATAAGAATTCTAAAAAGAACAATGAGCTGAAGACTAAAATAAATAAATAAATAAATAAATAAAGATAGAGAAAAAGAACATGAGGGAAAGACATTAATCTATACATCAGTTACATTGTACACATTTTGTCATGTTATGTTAAAATAAGTTTCATAAGAAATGTTAGAATGCAGCTAAGGTCCAAATATGAGACGGCAAGTTTTAAAGTTGAGACACTCACACACAGATATAACGCATATTTTAAAAACTTTGTTGTATAAAATGTATATTTATTTGCAACAGTTATGTTAACAGCAATAATACTATATTTATAATACTATATTGTAAGAACAGCTATTCAGCTGATGGACACGCGCTGCGTTGTCATGGGAACATCCCAGGTGAAAATAATGAGGAAATTACGTTGTCTTTCGTTGCTCCCTTCATCAACATAATGGCACACAAGTGCCCCGCTCCCTCCAAAGTGCCCAATTCAAGGGCTCTGCCGTCTGCCCTTTTAAGAGAGTAGGGCATAGGTAAAGCTCACGAGCCGTCACTTATTGGGTTCCCCGGAAACATTTCCGTTGTGTTCTGTCCTATTTGCAGCGCGTTTCTGTATTTGTTTGTGTTGTGAACTTTTGCAGCGCGTTTCTGTATTTGGTTGTGTTGTGAGTATTTGGAGCACACATGTGTTGTGAAACTGATGAAGATGTTTTCTTAATTTGCGGGTGTTTTTTCTATTTGCATGTGTTTTCTTCAGTTGCAGCGCGTTGAGCTCTCTCGGCCACCGTATATATCGGTAAAAGAAGCACTTAGAAGATTGTGGTTTAAAAAATAAACATTCTGACTTCATTGGCTGCCAGTGCAATCTAGAATTCATTTTAAAATTTTATTATTTGTTTTTAAATCATTGCACAATCAAGCACCTGGCTACCTATCTGATCTGCTGCATCAGTATTCCCCCTCAAGAAGCCTAAGATCTGGAGACCAGAATCTTATTTCAATTCCACAATCTAGACTTAAACGTAGAGGTGATCGTGCCTTTTCGGTATTTGGCCCGCGTCTCTGGAATGACTTGCCTGTGGAAATTCGAATGGCTCCGAGTTTGACCATTTTTAAGTCTCTCTTAAAAACCCATTTGTTTTCTTTGGCATATTAGCTTTTTTTTTTTTTTTTTTTTTTCTTAACTCTCGCTGTTGTCTAATCTGTCTGTTTGTTTTGATTGTATTTTAATGCTTTTCCTCTGTTGTGAAGCACTTTGGTCAGTCTTTGGCTGTTTTAAATGTGCTATACACATAAAGCAAACTTGAAACTTGACATAAACACTCTGTCAGCTACACTGTTTACTTCTGAATATTATATTTTATTCACGGCCATCATTTGTAGTAACCTAGCCTGCTCCCTGAATTCAATGCGTTCACAGTCTCTTTCACGGGCACCAAACCAACAATTACAAAAAAAAACTGATTTTGCACGGGCATTTTGCACTAGTATATAAAAACACTGGAAATGTTCGGAGTTATGACCTACTAACGCGTGGTGGCAGTCAAGTGTTTTCCCACTGAACCCAAACCGCTACTCTCGCGATTTCTCCAGGAATTCTCGCGATATGTGTTTGCTTGAAACCCGCCCATGAGCCTTTGCAAACCCTCTTTCTAGCCGGCGCCTGAGAATGGGTAAGTGTTTTCAGATTCTCATCGCTGGGACAATCCGTCATCATCTGATCTATCCGATGATGCTTTTGTTTAAACTTATTCTGTGCTATATCACAAAGGTAGATTTCAAGTAATATAGGCACAAATTAGACGATGCGATGCTTTTTTTCAGATATTTTAACGAGAAAAATAGGAAAGTGACTGAAGCCATTGCACAAGATGGCTGCGCTCATTCGGAATATGCTCTCAACCAGCGTTTAGAGTGTAGTTAGGGCTGTGGTTCTATGCCTAGACTTGAACAAGGCGGATTTATTCCTAGATAAAGGTTCTTCGTTTTTGGGAACTAAACTTTAGTTGAGAAACCAGTTAACACGACAGGCTAAACGGGCAGAAGATAACGTAACGTGTTAACCACTGGAGGCTGCATGGCCATCTAACGTGAGCTGAAAGTTAGATTTGGGTAACGTTAGTTGTAAATGTTAACTAGCTGTCGTTTACTTAATATTGGTCGTCTTAAATGGGATGCAGCTTTTACCAATGTGTTATTGTGGTGGCTCGTGAAGTTAAAGCAAAAGACGTCCGAACTGTTAGCTTATTGCTAATGTGAACCTTTTGACTGCAGTTTTTGTGATCACACCAGATTTTGCTCTTAAAGGGGGCAGTTAAACGAAAAATGAAACCTGCCGTCTTCTACGTTGTTACAAGCCTGTATGACTTTCTTCCATAGAGCACGAAAGGAGATTTTAGGCAGGATGACTGAGTTGTGTTCTATGAAGAAAGTCATACAGGTGTGGAACGACATGAGGGTGCGTAACTTAGACTTACTTTTTTTTTTTTTTTTTTTTTACTTTTAAACTTGAGTGTACATGATGAATCCATTTGCGGAATCCGATTTTTCATGCGGATAACACCTTGGAGAACTGAACACTCATGCATGCGATAGAAGTGAATTCTCTGATTTCTTTTATTTGTTTGTAATGCATCTCAATCTTTCCACTTCAGGTATCTCAAGGGATAACTGGCATAAACGCCGTAAGACCGGTGGCAAACGCAAGCCCGTCCACAAGAAAAGGAAATATGAGCTTGGGCGTCCTCCTGCAAACACCAAGGTAAACCTAGCTTAAATGTGTGTTGCTATCAGAAAGTATCTCTTCATGCCAATGTGGATGATGTAAACACGTCCTTAGGTTGGTCATTTTTGGCCGTTTTGGTCAAAGTCTTTGACCTTCCGATGTTAGGATTAGTCATAGTTACTCTGACACACAGCCGAACTCAAAGTATGTCTTCATGGATCTTTGTTACTTTATATAACCACATTTTTGTGCCTCTTCATAGATTGGACCTCGCCGCATTCACACAATAAGAGTCCGTGGTGGAAACAAGAAATACCGTGCCTTGAGGCTTGATGTGGGCAATTTCTCATGGGGCTCGGAATGTAAGTTTATAAATGTCTGGTGCTGCTTAAACAGGTGTAGCTCTTTCAATGAAGATAATCTGTCCAGTTCTGCTACTGAATGTGCATGATGGATAACATTGTTCTAACTCTGAGAAAGATACATTCAGCCTGATGTTTCATGTTTTCTGAGCGTTTGTTGGATGTTCAGTTTCAGGCTGTTTTAATATATTAATGACATTTCAGGCTGTACCCGCAAGACCAGGATCATTGATGTGGTCTACAACGCCTCTAACAATGAGCTGGTGAGAACCAAGACCCTGGTGAAGAACTGCGTGGTCCTTGTGGACAGCACTCCTTACAGACAATGGTTTGAGTCTCACTACGCCCTCCCACTTGGCAGGAAGAAGGGTGCCAAGCTGGTAAATCCAATCAAATTTCCTAATTCAGTTTTTAAGTGATGGTCTTTCTTTGATGATAATATTTGTCAGTTCTGCTACTGAATGAGAGTGATGCAGTTTAAGACTCTGAGGAAGGCTTGTAGTTCATAAGCCTTAAATATTAAAATGCACAATGTTTCAGCATAATTCTAATTGTATTTGATTTGTCAATCCAGACCCCTGAGGAAGAGGAGATCCTGAACAAAAAGAGGTCGAAAAAGGTCCAAAAGAAGTTTGACGTGCGCAGAAAGACCAGCAAAATCAGTCCTCTGTTGGAGGAGCAGTTCTTGCAGGGGAAGCTTCTTGGTAAGATGTTGAAGAGGCCTTTAAGTGATACTGATGTGATGATCATGATGAAACTTTAACCAGTTCTGCTACTGAGACAACAGTGCTGAAGTCTATACCATTTCTGATTCCCACTGAAATGTTTTCTGCAGCAACGCTACCCTTCACTTTAAGTGTTTAATCTATGGTTTTGTTTCTCTCCAGCCTGCATTGCCTCCAGACCAGGACAGTGTGGCAGGGCCGATGGCTACATCATCGAGGGCAAAGAACTGGAGTTCTACCTGAGGAAGATTAAAGCCAAGAAAGGCAAATAAATGTACAGCTCTGTTTGATACGACCATTAAAGAAAATTCCCCAACTCTGCATGTTTCTGCTGTTCTCATTTCATGCAACACAATGTGTAGTTGTCTTTGCCAAGAGGAGACTCGGCCCCTAATGATATCTTGCAATTTGTTTCTGGTGTATGTTGACATGACAAGTAAAATGACTCTGATCTTCCACACAAACATTTTATTAAAAGGAGGATTGAGAAAGTTAAGCAGCTGGCCTCGTACTGCATTAACTGGTTGTAAACTCCTAGAAAAACCACAAGTGTTGAAATTGTTCTTTTAATTTACTGTTTGAAAGTAGTCATTGCAATACTTGTGTACATTTCTTGACAATCAATCCAAATTGATCAGTAGTCTACTACATGTAAATGCATACTGTGAATGGCAAGCCTTTCAGAGTCATAAACTTTGAATATCTTTATTTTTAGTTCTGCTCCTCTTCAAAATATTCTAAGATCAAGAAAGAACTACACATTACAACTTTTACAACTGGTTATTACATATGAAGAAATGCATTTAAAATTTGAAGCTGTAACAAACAACCAGACAGCAACAGTGTTGGCCCACATCTGGTATGTGTGTAATCCACCGGATCTGGCTCGACTGTTGCTGTCTGGGTAGAGTCTTTATAAATTAACATTGATTAAAAAAACAGTTGTTCATTAATCACTGGAAAAGTCAAGAAGGCATATTACTGTTTAAAAAAAAAAGTTTTAAAAGTTGTTTTTTTAATGAAGTCATTTATACTCACTGCAAGGCTGATCATTACAATTTAAAATATATTTTCTATATGTAACTTTTCAATGTGTAATTTGCCTGTAATGTCGAAGCTGAGTTTTCACCATTACTGGTGCTCTAACACATCTTTACTGATACTTTTAAACAATTTAATGCATAATTGATGAATAAAATAATTTCTTTTAGAAAATCTCACTGACCCAGAACTTTTGAACAGTGGTGTACATTTGTCAAAAGTGCAAGAAGGGATGAGGGTTTAAATATTGCATCAAGTACATGAATACATGACAAGTCAAATCTGAGTGGGAAGTGGCACATTTATCTATGGGTCTTGGTTTGCTGGTCCTGTAGTTTCAGGTGACCCCAAGAGTTGTTCCTGGCAGACGTGTTGAATGGTCATGTTTTGTTGCTGTGGTGAGAGGACGCTGCTCTTGGAAGGCTGTTCATGTCTACAGCGCTCTCCCTTACATGTAGATCTGCAGCAAAGACATAACTGCTGCAAGCTCTTGCTCTTCTGCTTTTTTACTTTGTGTGTAGTCGGCCACACACTGATGGCAAGCATTTGTGTCTTGGGGGTTGGTACAGATTCCTCATTATCATCCTCAAGTATCCTAATAAATACAGAATTACAACAGTCAATAATGCAAGAAGACTTTTGAGAATTTGATGCATAAATACTGACAACATAAAGGTTTCCATTTACTCTTCAGTACCTGTTTCTGTTTAACACTACTTTATTTAATCACCAAGAACCTACTAATTTATTATGTTTGATAAGATAACATTTACAGTTAAACAACTTAGCCAATGCATTTGATTATTCCATAGCAAGTTAAGTGACCAACCGACTTCACGTGATTGGAATAATGATATGGAGTAATATGGGATAAACACCTATTTTTGATGTTTCTCCCTACATACAATTCTGCCCATTTGATATTTACAAATTTGAAGTGAATTATAAATAAGTTTCAGTTCTCCACCTCATGTCATGTGTAGAACCCATGAAGACAGGTTTCGTATTAGCTAATGGATATGAAGGACCCTTATCCACCCAGTATTTGTCCTTCTCAAGGGGAGGAAGATTTTGATGCATGTCATCTACAGCCAGCATAGAAACCTAGATAAAATAAACATTTCCATGAGTGGTTATGATCAAACATGCATCCTTTGAAATGCAGTAGTGTATGTATCAATTTACTGACCTGAATGTTTCGATCTATGAGTTGGTTGGTTTCAAAATCATCATCGTCTTCTCCAAATGGGTTAATGATAAGTTCGCCTACCTTTAGGAATGAATGCACTCTTGATTTTAGAGAAATTGAATCAGTTTTGTAGAAAAAAAAAATGCTATTTGCATGCTACCCATCGTACCTTTAACCAGCCCGCGTAAAAGAAGAACTCCAGAAGGGTGAAAATCGGGACATACAAGTCCACAACCTTCTCCTCAGGTTTCTCAGGTTTCACAAACTGCCGTCCAATTAAGCTAAATGTAAAGAAGGAGTAGACAGCCACGGTCACTACCTGCATCCAAACAGAAGTGAGATGACCTGAGGTGAATACTGTGAGCTAAACCCATGAAAGATCTGTGAGATATGAGCTTCACCTGTGTGTAGACCAAGGGAATGCTGATCCAGTCATAGTGGAAGAGCATGCTGCATTTTGACCTATAGTTGTTCAGCTCCTGACAAAGAGGAAGAAAGTATAACAAATGAGTGTGCTTTTATTGTGCATATGCATTATCTTGACATGTTTAAACACACTTACATCCATGAGCAGTCGCAAGGCTATATCATCTTTCACACGCCCTTCTTTTCTCGCTTGTGATGCCAGGTTTGCAAACCATGCAAGTGGCATCCAGTATTTGTTAAAGTCAGAGTACAGATGGTTTAGTTTCTTGAGCTCCTCTGCAGTCATGAATCCTGCAAAATAGATAATAATAAGAGGATTTCAACACTGTAAAAAAAATCCCGTAGTTTTTACGGAAAAAAACTGGCAGCTGGGGTTACCAGAACAATTCCGTAAAATATACAACAAAACAGTAATTGCTTTTACCGAATAACATGTACATTTTACAGTTTAAACCAGCATATAACACACTGGAGTTCTGTTATATTTACTGGTTTAAACTGTAAAATGTACGTGCTATTCTGAACAACATGTCAATTTTACAGTATAATCCAGTAAATATAACAGTAATTTTCAGTAATATGATATAAAGTTAATTTACCGTCCTATTGAAGTATTAATATCTGTTTTGTACACTGATAACCACCAATCACAGCAGTGATGAGAGTCACATGATCAATCAAAGCTCAACACAAGCAGTTCTTCCACAAGAAAGTTAATACTAATATATATAGAAGCTGCACAGTGTCATTCACACAAACATTAAACACCATCATGGTAACACATGTAATTTTAAAAATGCAATAAACATTAATTTAACAACATTAAATGTAACATAAACCCCTAATGTACATAACTGATTAGAAAAAACGAAGAAAACTATGAAGAAACAAACATAGTTATTTCAACAAAAATACATCAAATGTGAAGTGTCACAGGGAATTGTGGGAATGTCAATTTACGGTTTTTCACTGTAAATTATACAATGAGTTGTTTTTTCACTTTCAAAAACTGTAAATTTAACGGTATGTTACAGTAAAATTACATTAAATGTACCGTTAGATCTATCACAGTTATTTACCGTATATAGTACGGAAACTTTCTGTTAACCAATTAACAGTTTTTCACTGTAGCATTTTTACAGTCTTTTACCGTTAAAATTACGATCATTTTTTACAGTGAATCCTCAGTGAGACCACCCATCAAAAAAGATCATCCTTGCAAGGGACACCCATCTAAAAGGGAACTATATATTTTCATGGATAAAGACCAATTTTTGGAAAATATTTCACATCTGTTCAGTTACATTAATTTTTTTTCTACTTACTCTAATACTGTACTGTTAAATGTTTTATTTATTATCTATTTAAATCACATTTGTATTTTATTTTAACCTAATTTTTAATATTTATTTATTTATCTTAAAATAATCTATTCAATATGAATCTAATGTGCATTATTTATTTGAATCTTTTTATTTTATTTCAATTAATTAATTATTAATAAATTCCTTATTTTTTGAAAATATTCATCTAATTCATTTTAATTATTAATTTTTATATTTTTATCATTTTTTTAATAGGTAGCCTACATTTTTTACACTGTTTTTCTCTGAACTTTTTCCACTGACCCGCTAGCACTTCTTGCGGGTCCCCGGATCCCAGTTTGAAAACCCCTGCACCGTATACAAACAATGCAGTGGCTGTTTACTTCATTCGTTATAATGAAGATATGGAAAACACCTTAACAGTACTTCTATTCAAATTCCTCCAAAACATGATCAGATGCGAATTTAGATCTTACCTGTCTCCACAATGTCCTCCAGGGTTGGGAATCTCTTGCGCACTCGTGTACTGATGGAGCGCAGGATGAGGACCGATGACAGGTTTGCGTATCTCATCAGAGTTCTCCTCAGCAGACGGCCTCTTTCATCTGTGCCATGGACATTCCCAGAGACCACCATCATCAGGTTATCTGGCAGGGGAAAGCTTGTATATTGACCCCACCAGCGTTGAAACGCCTGTGTGACATAGAACCCTAACAAGGACCACAGACCAGTTTAACTTGTTACAAGGAATCCAAAGATTAAGTAATGTCATGTTGAACATTTGGTCAGAACATTTATGCTCACCAAGAACAAATGACATAGGGATGAGTTTAGCAAACTTGTTGCAATGACGTGCAAGTCGCTCAAACATCTCCTGTTGTTCGATATTGAGGACACACCTGTAAGATGCAACATAGACTGATCACCTTCTTAATGATCGATTATTGTAAATGTGGATTATCAGAATGTTTGGAAATGTCACAATACCTGTATATAACACTGATGAAGCTGTACAGTAAGCAGAAGACCATGAATTCTCTGTATAGAAGCTTGTAAATGCTTCCTTTCCATCGGAAGAGCAACTTTGAGAAGCCTCCAAACTTAGCATCGGCCACCTTTAGCGTGTAGGACACCGTCATGGTGGAATTCTAGGGAAAACCCAAGGAATTTAGAAGTCATCACAGTTCTGTCACTTGAACAGTTTTTTTTTTTGTTCTTACTTCAAGCTCTTTTCAAGCCCGTCTTCTTTCAGAGAAAAAAAACACCTCTTGCTTTCACCTTTATATGTGTCTTTAATGTGGACCTATCAATCCATCTTGTGATTTATGGTTTGGGAACCCAGTTTAAAAGAACATGTTTGTGGTCAATGTCAGTTTCACACAGGTCTCATCATTATGAATGATTACTCTGGAAAACACACAGTAAAGGTCAAATTTATGACTAGGTAGGCTATTCATCACTTGATTATGCATTTGCTAAATTATCTTTTGATCAAGATTTTGTTCTTTGTTTATAATAGTTTTTTAGTAAGAACAAAAAAAAAGCTTATGCAAGCCTCAAACGTCTTGGGAGAATGGTTGGGAATCCCACTGTATAGGAAACCCTGTTCTCTGATGCATGTTAATATTCATTTTTAAATAGCAGCAAGTATAAAAGAATCTAGGAATTCCTAGTTACATCATATGCAATAAAACCTGAATTCTCTGAAAGGCCGTAGTAATATTTACTTAAGTTATAAATCCTCTTTTATGTCACTGCTGTAAAACCATTCTCGTGTGAACTGCTCATCGACAAACACACCCAAAAGAACAGTGATTTTAAAACCAGTAGTGCTTTAAATCCAACCAAACAACCTAGGAGAGAGAGCTTATTAGTTAACTCTGATTGCTGTTGAGTTGAATTGGGTTATATCCTTCTTCTTTTGTAGTCTTTATTAGACTTTTCCCATTGATAATATTGAAGATGTTCTTGAACATGAAAGGTTCAAAAGGCTTAAAATTGAGCCATGAATCCTGCTGCTCAAATTGTATTTATTTATTTAAAAACGTTAAAAGTTACACAGATAACATTTTTCATGCAGATGTAAATTTTACATGTTGAAATGCTTTTTAAATAATTAAAATATCAAATAAATTCATCTTTAAATTCTTCTTAAATTCTATGTTTCAAACTATTTCCAGAGAATGCGCTTATTCAGATGACCAGCTGATGCACTGGGTGTGAGGGGTGACAAACACTAGGGGGCGCTAGACACTCTGCTAGAAAGAAAGTACATTGCGGGAGACCCATCACAGCGCTTGAGATTCCAGTTCACTTCATTCACGCAGAACACACATTTCCTCCCTAGTTAAATACAGCAAACGCTTGATCAGATGAATTCATTAAGGCGAGAATAATCATGATAAAAGTTCTTTTTAGTTCCTTTAAATGTAAAATAGATACATCAAGACAGTCAATTCCTTTTTAAATGGTAACTGTCCCTGAATTAGTAAAAAACTGTAGGCTAATTGATGATAAATGTTTCCTCTTAAAAGAACATTACATGCATTTTCATTATTCAAACAAACATCTATTTTGAAGAGGCATCTTAGTGTGCTTATTTTCTTTCTTTCTTTTTTTTTTTGTGTGTGAAATATGACCCTTTCGGTAACAACTACATGAACTGTCTTGTTACACTATTAGAAGTAGTTTGCTAAGCAATTATAAATTGTATTATGGTATGGTCATACTTGCAATGATGGTTTAAATAAAATAATGCTTCTAAAAAAAGAACAAGCTTTTGTTCTCAGAGGTATAATCTTGAGTGTTTCAAAATAGAGATTCACACAAAATGCAGCAGGGCAGGTATAGATGCCATTAGAGCGCTGCAGGTCTTACTGGGACTGAGTAACCCAATGCTATAATTACAAACTCCCACACAGGAGGAAATCAGAGCTAGCTTTTTATTACTGTTGAGTGATTGCAGCCACTAATGAATGGGCTGAATCATTATGGGGACACAGAAGCAGATAAATGGCATCTTGTGAAGGTCAGTGTGAGACTCTGGAAGGGCTGTATTCATTTCCTACTTGCTCCCTTAGGACTATGAACAAATAAAATGAACAAATTTCACTTAAAAAATGTTTTCACAATTTCAGTTAAACAGCCAATGATATCGATACTCCAATTAAATAACACTGAAAACGTCCCAAAAACATCAGAACAACAATTATGTGAAAAAGCATTTATTTGAAGCCAAGAATGAAATATAATTTATTATTTTCAGGATTCTTTGTTAATGCTGCGAGCTCTCATATTAAAAGCATACAGAATGACATATATCCAGTGTAACTCATGTACCCAAGATTACAAAAACTGTGTTTTGTTTATTTTGCATGTCAATATATGTTGTTTCCCCATCACTCATGTTAGAGATTTTGTTCTGCCATTTTGTAAATATAATGAGATTGGCAGTGTTATTTTAATATTGGTTTTTAATATAGTATTACAGTATTCATTACTACACACAAAATAATAATAATAATAATAATAATTCAATTGTATAGTAAAATTCCATCAAATTTCAAATTTTGGTTTCAGTTTAAGTTTTTCACCTGATATTTATAATTGATTTAGAATCAGATTTATTTTAATTAACGAAAACTATTTAAATTTTTAATAGCTTTAGTTTTAGTTAACAATAAAAATGGACATGAGACAAAAAAAAAGAAAGTCATTTTATAGATAAAAGTTGAGTGTTATGTGTTCTGTATGGTGTATTTACTCGACCTCTTTTGCTTTATTTAGTTTTTGCACTGAAATCTGCTTATGTTAAATTTTACTCGCTGAGTCAGCCTGACATTATCTGAAAGCCACTTCATTTGACCAGTATAGCTGTTTCTGTTGATTTCATTATGCACATTTTTATCTTGCTAAGAGTAAATTAATTATTAACAAGGCCAAAAATAATGATTACATCTGCTGTGGCCGGATACAGGCTAGATACTATTGAATAAATGGTCACTGTTTTTAACATATATATATATATATATTAGTTACAAAAACAGTAACCCTCTATACTTCTGTGTAGGAGAGAAATGTTGGTCCATACATCAAATTTTAGCAAAGCATTGTTTTCATTTATAGTTACTATAGCAGATTTGTTTGCTTATGATAAGGACCAGAGGCTGGACTGTGGTTCTGTCTAATGTTCTCTTGTTCCTCTTCATGATATATAAATTATATGTGACACCAAATCCATCGTACATTGACACTAAACACTGTAACTGAATTTGAAACAGTAATATTACAATAATAAAAAAAACTTCCCATCTAAATTACAGTAGAAGACGAAGATATAAAAATCTCAATATAATGAAAATATCCAGGCGACAGCTATATGATAGCTTATCTTGACAACAGACTGATTGAGTCTGCAAACAGCTTCGCTTGACACTTTCTCAGTACAGTGATTCATTCTCGTTGTATGCAAAATTAATGGTTTCGCACTGGCGCAGTGACTTCCTTTATCACCAACATCATGGACAAAGTAATAACCAGAGATCCAATTCAATTCATAGACACAAAACTCCAGTGTACTTAATAGTATCTCTGAGGATTTCAACCAAATGCAGCGTTTCCAGTAATGTCACGAGAGGTCCACGCTTTCATACTCTCCATGATCGGAGTCTTCGATTTCAATCCCAGGAACCAGGCTGTAGTATTCAGTGGACTGGGTCAAGTACGCCTTCTCCCGATCGGCCGAGTCCTTCATCACCTCGCTCACACTCACCGTGTCCAGGTCCTGCTTTCCCGCGGTCCCTTCTGTGGAGCAAGTGGACGGCGGAGGAGCCAGCGAGTCCACAGAGCCCAGTTTGACCTCCACCTCCTCATAAATATCCCGAGTGCTGTCTAGCAGGGTGGACGAGGGCTGAAGCATCAGCTGGTTCCTCAGTATGACCTCCTTTCCTCTGTCGACAGACACTGCTGACTCCTCAGTGGGCAGTTTGGCATGTGGCCACCGTCCGTTGCAATGGGAGTTGTCGGCCCTTTTGCGAGTTGGGCTGAACGAGGCGGTCTCTTTCTTCTTCTTCTTTCTGCCACAGCACCAGCACAGCACCAAGCTGAGGAGGAGGAGCAAGGGAAGCAGGATGAAGAGAGGGGTCAGGTTGGGCAAATGACACACGTCACTGGTCTGCAAAGACCAAAGCGTCTGCCCTGCAAGATTTTGAGGAGAGGCACAGGTCAGATTACCTACGAGGTCCTGAAGGCTGCTGGAGTTGTCATGCAGACCACCTTGAAGCCCCTTCCACAGCGAGCATGTACAGTCCCAGGGGTTTCCAACGAGCTCCAGATGCTGTAGCGAAGGCTTAAGCGCTGAATGAGGCAGAGCGCTCAGCTGGTTCCATCCCAGGATCAGCACCCGCAGTTT
This sequence comes from Abramis brama, assembly GCF_963993115.1. Lineage (NCBI taxonomy): Eukaryota > Metazoa > Chordata > Actinopteri > Cypriniformes > Leuciscidae > Abramis > Abramis brama. The sequence continues at coordinate 21,367,178 of NC_139969.1, read as the reverse complement.
GTCCAAGTTCTGCAGAAATCGCTCGGGCAGATCCTTCAGATGATTCACTCCCAAATCCAGCACTTCCAAACTATAAGCTTTAGCGAGGAAGTCAGCTGGGAGAGATGTCAGTCTGTTCTGGCTGAGATGCAGCACTCTCAGTGAACTGACAGCATCACCGACCTCACTGTGGTCAATGTGACTGATATTACAGTTAGTCAGGTCCAAAACCTGCAGGTGTGTATGTGACCAAAAAGCCGGCCAAGACACCTGGTTGAATGTGGATCCTGAGTAGTTCAAGCAGCATGTGTCATTGGGTACCTTAGATGGAAAGTCAGACAAAATGCTGGCCGCTGGACACCCACATCCCCCAGTGCTTCCTTCAGTCACACACAGCATTTGGAGAATCCCCAACCCGCATAAAAACACAAGCCCTACAAAAAGTAAAACAAACAAGGATTAGACAAAATATCAGACTTATAATATTTAAACTGTGAATTTCTATACCATGTGTGGCACCAAATGGAATGATGGTAATGATGGTTTCCAAAGATATTTCCCAGACACTCCTATACATTAATCTATTGACTGCATCTAAAACATACTTTTAGAGATGTACAAATGCTCACGAAATACTGAACTAACAGGATGATATAATCATACTATTATGCATGGTATCATATTTAATTAATTCATTTTTTTCATTCTGTTCTATTTAAAATCCTGGAGCAACAACAATTCGTTTAGAAGAATTCTGGCACTTACCCACTTAACCCAACCTTTAAAATGTTAAATTGAATACAAATTGTGTCATTATTACTTGAAAAAGGACAGTTTAATGCTCTCTGATTCTGCATCTTCAGAGTGAAATATAACATGCACGCCAATTCTCTCTCTTTCTGTTATGTTCTAGCTTGACCTCCAGGGATCTGCTTGCTCAGTTTGAGCAGAGAGGTAAAGATCCCATGTGCATGGCAACACTCAGGGCTTCGGCACTGTTGTCATTAGTGTGGGAGTTGGCATGGTGATGAGGTGAGTCTGGGATCACGAGTCCACGCTTCACGGAGAAACATCTTATCTGGCAACCATGCAGCTCACGGTTGGTTGGGAACTGAACAAATATATCACACACACATCCTTTGTTGGCTGAGGTGCAAGACAATAAGTGCTTTAGTTTTCACGTTCATTAAACGAAGTGAAGCAATCATAAATGCTTACACTGATTATTGACAGCGATCACTGCATGTAACAATATATCCTAAAGTTTTTCTTTTATTAGTGAAACAATGCTTTTAGGTTTTTTACTATACTTTTTTTTATTAGTAAATGTTTTCATGAGTAGTTTCAGAATCTTATCTTTAAGAAAACTTTACTCCAGTATCTTTTCCCCTGCTGTACAGAGGACTGTACATGTTTTTGTTCCCTCACAAGTATAGGCCTGGCATCAGACTTTCCTGATGTAAACAATGGAGGTGGAATGTGCAAACCCCCTGACAACACAGACTATCCACATCAGGAACGAGGGCTGAGGAACCAGGCCAATCCAGCCCTGCATTCACTACTGCTGAAACACTCAATTCAGTTTAGATATCATCAACAGATATTTGCTTACACAACACCAGCCCTGGATTTTCTGTCTCACTGAAATTATAAGGCATGCACAAGTGACAAACATCATAAACCTAGATGTATTTAATACAGAAAATCAACTAATACGAGTAAATCTTATAATGAAGTAGCACAATTTAAAGATTTGCAGATTTAATATAAGATGTCCAAACCCACATTAAGTCCTTTATAATGTGCTCTAATTTTTATTTTATTTTAAGCACTTAATACCATTGGAGAGAAACAATCTTCTTGGCTTAAGTTCAGCAAACTAACAAAACAATCACTTCAATTTTGATTTAAGCATCAGATAAGTGCTAATCTCTCTCTTACATGCACACAGGTTTGTTTTCCTATCATGGTCGAGACTTTCCATTGACTATTGTTTTATACTGAGCTAATGATATTTTCTATCCTGTAAGCCTAAACCGGACCATCACAGAAACCTGTCTGTCTTGTGGTGGTTCTCAATGTAGAAAAAACCTGTCCCAAACACACACACGCAAACAAACAACTAGATCCTTCCAGCGATAACTTTTTTAAACTAAATGTTAAAACAAATCCGGTCTTTGTGTTTCCGTTATTTCATATATTAGCCAGATGTAACTGGGCTAGTCCTCAAAATATGAGCTCACTTGGAAATATAACTATTTAAGGAGACAGCCTATAATAAAGAAACATCGACTGCTTTTCTTTAACATTATGACAGTTATTGTGACTGATTGAGTTATCAATATTGTACAAGGGAGATCAATTCTGTGAGGTTAAAGGTACTTGGAGCGCAAGGTTTGTTCCAACTATTATGACATGCATGCTAAAAGTTTTCTTCCTAATGAGTGAACGAATGCATTAAAACGATGAGATATATATTCCTACCTATCCTACATGATCTCATGGCAGAACAATGCGCGCTGTTACACCCAGTCCAGCACTTTCCTCTCAGATAGCGGATCTTTTACTCAAGCGCAGCTTCACAATGTGTCAGTCTGGTTAACACTGATAAAACAGCAACAAGTCATTAAAAAACACAATAAAAGTATGTCCGCAAAGCAGAAACGGTCAACATAAGACGTTTCTAATTAATAAATTGACTTATTTTAATGAACACAAACCAACCTCTCTATGTGCACCTCTGTATATTCCCGGAGCAATTCTAATTTACTAAAATCCACTCGGGCAAATATATGCGTGTAAGTTAATAGTAACAGAGCAACGGTAAAGCGTTAAAGTGACGCTTACCTTCACTTGTCATGATTGTGAGCTGTTGGTATAACTGTCGTTCATTCAATGAGCGCTAGAGCAGCAGTGTGTCCCATCGCGTCTCTACTGTACAGTGTGTGTGTGTGTGTGTGTGTGTGTGAGCGAGCGCTGGGTGTGTCCTGAATCAGGATCCACACAACACCGGCTGGAATGTGGAAATTCTGCTTCCTGTGTGTGTGATGCAGAGGAAAGTGTGTGAGTGAGTGAACACAGCGAGAGGGAAACGTAACGTTACCTGGCAGGGCAGACTTCCCTCATTTGCTTCATGTGGGTCTGAGTTTGTGGGGTGTTTGGAGGGGGATGGGGCTGTCTTAAAAAGGCCTATTCCTTTTACATGAAACTATATTCGTTTCAAGAGCATTTTCAAACAACGTTTTAGTAACCACAAGAGTTGGGTAAAAGTCCACAAACCATAAAAGAGTGTGCTAAGAAGCGCGGTAGAAAACTGCAGCGTTCGCCTGATGTGGTAACCATAGCAACAACACGCTGCTCGCGCTCTTTCTGTAAAATCAGAATGCTAGAATATACTTTATATTGATTATTTTATATAAAATGTCCTACCAAGAGCTGAACCTTAGAATCAACTTTAGAATAATATAAGAATAATATAAATACCCAGAGTTGCTTTATAGCTAGGCTGATCAGACCCGTCTGTTTTGTTTTCCGGGGACAGTCCCTGTTTTTGGAGTTCTGTATCCGACTAAGAGCTGTCCCCGAAAATGCCCCCGTTTTTACAGCACGTTCAAAACAACCCGAAAATAAACTGCAAAAGCCCGACCAACAGAGACTGCTGGTTGCCAGAGCAGTCGTGTAGTGATTATTTTCACCAACAGAGGGTAATATACACTGATTACATGGTTGCGCTAACGCGCTCCACTGGCTCCAATACTAATAATAGCCATGCAGAACTTACGACGAGACATGATCGATGAGCAATCACTATTATCATCAATAAAGAAGAGACAAAGCTATCGGTTTCAAGGTAGTCACATTATAACTAACTTACTCATGTTAAATTAAGTAAGTAATATTAAGTAATAAGTAATATTATTTGTATGTAACGTTAGGCCTATTATTACATAAAAGGGCCTGAACATGATTTGCACACAATTTTAAACGTTCGCCAAAGTTCCGCCGTCGCAACGCATATGCCCGTGCAAAATCAGTTTTTGTGTGTGTTTTTAGTAATTGTTGGTTTGGTGCCCGTGAAAGAGACTGTGAACGCATTGAATTATGTAATTATGTATGTATTGAATGTATACAACAACCTTCTAAGTGCTAGTGCAAAATGCCCGTGCAAAATCAGTTTTTGAGTGTGTTTTTAGTAATTGTTGGTTTGGTGTGTTTGAGTGCTCATTGTTACAATTACACAGCAAAAGTTCAGTGACATTTTTATTTGTGCATGGTAGAAAGCACACAGTGAACTCCGAGAAAACGCTATGCTTGAGGAAACAGTTTGTGAATAGGCTACTACAAATGAAGCCCGTGAAAGAGACTGTGAACACATTGAATAGGATATGTTTAGTTGGTGAATAGCATAGGCTACTATTACACAATAGCGATAACTTTAAGCGCACCAGAATTAAATATAATATGCAGAAGTAAACAGCATAGCTGACTTACAGATTCAGTTTACATCCACAAATGAATAAGCGCATGGATTCAGGGAGCAGTGCAAAGTGCCCGTGCAAAATCAGTTTTTGTGAGCTGATCGCCGTCAAAAAAGTTCAGGAGATATTCCTTAGTGATGGCTGATTTCAACAGTTTCAATATGATAGCATTTTGGAAAAAAAAAGTGTCATGAATTTATTGCATTTTTGGGGAAAAATAATCCGTTTTTATAATAGATCTTTGAAAATCCAAATCTGGATTTGAATTTTTTATGTTATTATAACCTAAAGATGCTATGTGAAAGTTTGAAACAGAAAATAGTGGTTTTCATCTTGCCACTTTCTTGGTAAAGAAAACACATTTTTACTCAAATTAATCAAAATGGATTTATCACGTTCTAGAACCAAACTATAATATTCAGAAGTAAACAGTGTAGCTGACAGAATCATGTCAGAATGTTTATTTTTAAACCACATCCTTCTTGGGGCTTCTTTGAACGATACAACCCTCTAATGTCAGAATGTTTATTTTTAAACCACAACCTTTTAAAAATGATATATTTAACGATATCTTTAGCATTTCTCATCCAAACAACGTCAAACTTGGCACTGCACTTACTCGTGCCCGTAGCGAGACACCTGTCAAGTTTGAAATCCATCGGACTAACGGTTCGAGAGATATGCGGTTAACAGACACACACACAGACAGACAGACAGACAGACAGACAGACGTTCCTGTAATTTATAGATAGATATTCATTATAGCCTAATAAATGAGATTTCAATGAGATCTTTTTCTTTTTGGACCAGTGAACTAGGAAGTGACTTGGAGGTTTTCATTTCAGAAACCTGGTCACTTTTTTATTAGCTGAAAGTTAAACTAGCCTACAGTGCGAGTAAAAGGAGGACGAACTTTTTAGGAGTTATTATTCGAGTTAACCACAAGATGGAAGCATTCTCCTTCTGTTAGCCTGCGGACGAGCATTTCATGGTCAAACGCCTGAAACTATCCGGATAGATTGATAGACAGATGGACAGACAGAACGATAGACAGGTTGCACGACAGACAGACAGATAGACAGATTTTTACATTGTCATTTATTTGAAAAAGGCAAAATGATACACCCATATGATGTGATACAGGCATCACACATGAAACTAATGTTTGAAAATACAGCAAAACATTACATAAAGAATGTGTCATGTTACCAACTCAGTGTAAACAGCATATCTCCTAACATTCTCTGTTCACACTCAGAAAATTACAGTGTCTGTTCAGCATCAAAGCATAAGGCTGCATCATCATCATCATCATCATCATCATCATCATCACACCACCAGTGCCCAAGCCAAGGAGTTTCTCTTTTCTCTGACTCAATGCTCAAGGAATCTCTCAGTGGATGTTGCTCCACTTCCTCAAAGCCCATGCTTTCCTCGTTCCTACGCTGCTGCTCTCAGGTGCGGTGGGTCAAATGTGTGTCTCAGTCTATAGAGAGCAAATCTGTCCGTGGCAGTGTTCATATAGATCCGGACCGGAGCAGGACAGCGAGCAGGGGCGATTCCCACTCACCTACCGTATGTCCTGAGTTAGGCTGTATCCTGTCAACAAAGAGGGAGGTTTGAAGAACTGAACCAGAGATGAGGGTTAGGAGCTGACTGACATAAACTGACACTTACCAGAGGAGTTTATACAAGTAAAAGGAAATCCATTTTGGTCAAAATTATGCAGATCATCTCTTTCATTACTGGAAATCTGCTCAACACGATTAAAAGTGCCCTGAAAAACTAGACAAAGACACAGAAAGTACAGAATTAGCTAAATACAAACATCTTTTTAAAATTAAATCACCTCAATATTTAAAGGATTTATGAAGCATCCTAAAAACTCACATGCTGTTTACAAAGGGGTCTAATCATCTTTCCAGCCAAGTCAACATGCACATGGGTCCGATTAAATTATCTAATTTAGCGGTTTTTGAGCTATCGTTGAACACTGATTTAACAGAGCCAGATTTTAATCATTGCCACTTGTTATTATAAACTAACCACGTAGACAATAGGAAACAAGTAAATCCAACTATAAATCTTAAACAGCAACAATGAACCTCTTCATGAAATGCTCTGTGTTCCCGTAAATGAAGGCCTTCCTGAAACAGGCCGTAAAATCAGTTGAAACGAGGTTTTTGTCCCAGACTTACTTTGCTGACTAACGCTGCTGCGTTTTGTAAAGTTAATGCATATTCCAGCATTGGTGCCAACCAGGGTGGGAATTATACCGCGGCCACGCGGCCATGGCCGCCGTTGCCCTACACTTTGGCCTTCATGCCCCGTGAAAAAAAAATCATCGTACGGCCACAGTGGCCTGTGTGCCCTGGTCCTGTCCAAGTTCCATGTATAAAGCGCCAGTGCGGCATAGTGGGCTTGCTTTGAATTACAGCGAGCGGGGATCTGATTGTTTCACACGGACCGTTGTTCAGTGTTCAGGAAGCACACTATAGCGCGTGATCCATAGACGGCAGAGAATGTCTAAAGTTTGGGATCGCTTCCTTTCAGCGTCGCTGAAACAAGGTAACGATTCTGTCCCTCGCATTTTTTTTTAACCCAGCGCCAATATTTCCGCCCGTGCCGAAACCTACACATTGATGTTCGCTGATTTTAATCCCATACTGTATTTGTAGCGATGTCGTGATGCGGGTTGACTGGATATGATGTTTAGCTTTGATGTTTTTAAGTAGTAAACGAACGTATTCACGTTCAATTGCAAGAGAGTATAGCCTAAAAAAAGAACCCCTTCACACACACACACACACGCGCGCGCGCACACACGCACCCTCGTCTCTCTCACGCGCCAGTCAGACCAATTGCGGCAATGCATCACATAGCCTATGCTTAAACTTTTATGTCACGCAACAGTAATTTCAGCATGCATTCACTGTATACACCGGGACGTGATGGAGGAACAAATATTGTATTGCAGTCTTTGAGAGACCTTGTTTGTAAAAAAACAACAAAAAATGAAACTCCCCAGCCTGCTTATCCAAATCCACTCGTACTTTTGGGGAAGACATAATCGGCTACCAAAGTAATTGAGCATAGAACATTTTCAATTAACAAAAAAATATAATACTACAAAACGTGCTAATATACTTCAACTAGCCTAAGTGAAAAACAAAATGCTGTTCTTTTTCTGTTTAACAAAATGCATATTTGCAATAAAACATTCCCCTTTTCAAAGCTACACTTTTTTTTTATTTATATATATATATATATATAAATTGTATACATTGTGAACCTGTTTGGCTTGATATTTTATATTCATTTCATTTATTTTTGTTCTCCGGTGGGTAATTTGAAGAAGGTGCAATCCTTTTTTTGTAATGTTGTATTAAGAAGTCAAAACTAAGGCCAAATGGCCTTTACTATTTAAGTTTGTATTCATAGTTTTAGATGTTATACATGTTTTACAGTATAAAGTTGACTTAACTGTATTGTTATATAATTGTTGGCACTGGCACTAAATGGGTAAAAATTACAATAAATAGGCTTAGTTTTGGAACCAAATGTTGGAGTTGGAATAAATAGCCTACCTCTGTTTTTGTTTATTTTTTTATTTTTTTTATTTTGAGAAATAAAAGCTAAATGCTTGATCATTTTACAGCCACATCATTTTCGTTATGCATTATTTGTTTTGGTTGTTTAAAAACACACACTTTTTTTTTTTATCCGATTATTTTATACCTTCTGGATGAAATGGTTCTCTCTCTCACACTCACATTCTCACATGATATATGAATGAATATTTTGAATGCTTTTATTGGCATTTATGTTGTTTCTATTGTTGTGTGAGGGTGTATACCTTCTGAATGTAATGGCGCTCTCTCTCTCTCTCTCTCATTAAAAAATGTTTTTTTTTAATTAAAAAAGTCATAATCCATGTCTAATTCCAAATTAGGATGTTATGGTATCAATCTGAATGGGAAAACCATCGAATTGTAGTCAATGGCCTTTGTGCCCTGTCATATGGCCTTGGTGCCCCTAAAAAAAAAGAAAAGGTGGAGGCCAAATGGCCTTGCCCCTAAAATTACATAATTCCCACCCTGGTGCCAACAAGTTGTCAGTTTGCGGAAATATCGAGACTATAAAAACCAGCAGAGTGAAGAATGCCTTTCACCAAATTTTAGCATTAATGAAGGTAATACAGAATAACTTTCTTACCGTGCTGATTTATTGGTACTTCATTAAACATCTGGTTGAGTTTTTGATGTGGGTTTAGGAAGGAGCTGTGTTTCTCAGAGACCAACTGGAGCTCATTGGTACCAGTGACCAGGTTGATTCCACAAACCAGTGGAGAAAGTCTGAAAGAACACAGCAGTTGCTTTTAAATTCATGCATGCTTAACGTCTACTAAAATGTATTTAATGACCTTCAAATGATTAAATTTCAAGTCCCATGATTCATTGTTGCATGAATTTAATCATTATTCTTTATAGATCAAATATAGTGCATCAAGAATAAAAAATGCATTAAGATTGTATGTATTTATTTTATTGTTATCAATTTTACATTCATTCATTCATTCATTCATTCTAGTGCATGTCAAATTCTGCCAAGAACTGCTTTAAAAAAAAAAAAAAAAGATTGTCATGATGCATAAAAACAAATAGTTCACATGCAGTACTAACTAAGAGGAATGAGCACGTCTAATACATGAATCCAGCTAGAGTTCAGTAACCGATGAAAGAATGTTTCTATTTCGAACTCATTCCTCTTGAGAGCCATAGGCTTTATCTCAGAGGGACTCACAGCTAGCCTGTAAAGAAGCATCATTTAAATTATGTGGTCCCTTGCAGAGAGGCCAGAGGGAGTTCGGCCCAAGCATCTTTTGGAAGATCTTCAGTGTTATTCATCAACAAGATTCTTTTGTCAATATAACTCACATCAGCATAAATAGAGCTACACCCCAGCGTCAACTAACCAGTCATAAACAGATGAGCTGAGTTTGGAGAACACCTAACAAGAGACCAGAGACCATTCCTCTATACAGAATCCCCAGCTCCATGTTGGTGCTTCTCTTCAGTTCACCCCACTCAGTTTCTATAGGGTTCAGGTCAGGGAACTGAATGTTTGTTTTGGAACGTTGCCCTGATGGAAGACCACGGCCCATTATAAAATTTCTAGCAGAGGCCGTACGGTTTTAATTTTTTATCTGTTGATATTTGCTAGAATCCATGATACCAAGTGTCTGAACAAGAGGTCCAGGACCTCCAGAAAAAAACAGGCCCATAACATTAAAGATCCAGCAGTATATTTAACCGTGGGCATGGGGTACTTTTTATCCCTGTTTGCACCAAACACATCTGGTGGGTTTGCTGCCAAAAAGCTCTTTTTTTTTTTTTTTATCTGACCATTGAATTAGAATCCGGTCCCTTTTGAAGTTCCAGCCATGTCTGACAACTGAATATGCTGGAATTTATTTTTGGATGAGTGAGGATTTTTCTTGAAACCCTCCCAAACAACGTGGTGATGTAGGGGTTGTTTGTATATTTTTTTAGGCTTTCTGACCCCCAAGACTCAAGTAATCTCACTCAAACTCTCCTCCTCACCGTACATTAAGACAATATAGACACACGTCCTCTTCCAGGCAGATTCGTAACGTCTTTAGTTGATTGGAACTTCTTAATTTTTGCCCTGATGGTGGAAATGGGAATTTTCAATGCTTTACTGTAGCTATTTTCTTTCAGCCACTTTCTATTTTGTGAAGCTCAACAATCTTTTGATGCACATCAGAACTATATTCTTTGGTTTTACTCATTGTGATGGATGATTAAGGGAATTTGGCCTTTGTGTTTCCTCATATTTAAACTCCTGTGAAAAAAGAAGTCTAGTTAGACAATTTCATGTTCCTAGTCACCCTGGTGAGCTAAACAAAAGTAAATATTAAATGGGAATATACCTCTTAGTTATTTTACTAAAAAAAAAAAATTAAAAAAAATTCTAGGGGTGCCAATAATTGTGGCCAACATGTTTTTGGAGAAAAACATTTATTTCATAATGTGATTTTCCCCCCATTTTCAATTTTACTTCAATGAAAGGTTAGATTTTTGTGCATTTTTTAAATAAAAGATCAAAAGGATAAACAATTCAGATTTATTTTTTACATTTTACAGCCATCTTTGATCATATTTACCAGGGGTGCCAATAATTCTGACCACAACTGTATAATATATATATATTTTTTGTAATCTTGTAATCTTTATTTTGTTATAAAAAAAATATTTTAGGTTATTACATTTTTTTTTTTCAATTTTATTAATTAAATAATATTTATTATTATTTACTGTTCTAATTTATTTAATGTTTTTGACAATGTTTTGTGTATAGGTCCACAAGTCTAAGAAAAGAAAAAATTCAGGGAAAATAAATTTCAATTCAATTTGATTGTTTTAATACACAAATATTTGGGCTGGATGTTCCTGAATATACATTTTACTGGTTTGAAATGTAACTTCAATTTACCCACCATATTAGAAACAAAATTGTATCTAACTTAAACCTAAACTTGGATTTTAAAAACTTGTCAGCTCAAAGGGTTTAGTCAAATGAACACAGAATATGAGACGTCCATCCATCCATCCATCCATCCATCCATCCATCCATCCATCCATCCATCCATCCATCCATCCATCCATCCATCCATCCATCCATCCATCCATCATGGTTTGTGGTGCTGTGTCCTATCAAAGAGTATAAGAGGAAGATAAGTGCTCTGTGTGTGTTTGGAGGGGGAGGGCGTTGCGCTGCAGCGCTGCTCATGTGTGTGGAGCAGAGGGCCGAGTCCCAATAGAGCGGCTGTCAGCACAAAACTCAGAAAACAGTTCCACTCTATATATTTTACAGCGAGCCTCTCTACATGCATTAATCACAGCCAGCTGCCCGTACGCACCCTTAGGCTGGAATGAGAGGAATCTTTCATGCAGCGTTTAAAAATCCCAATTTACCAATCACATTGATCCTCCTCTTAGTTGACAGTGCGTTACATTCAGCAAGCACACTGAAGTGAAAGACCTGTTTAAAGACTTTTAGGTAACGTATCCTGTCATGTTTGAGGATGTCATTCAATAAGTTAATGAAATGACTCAACTTTACAGGGAAGGAACTTTCATCTTGGAAAAGATTTTATGGATCCAACAGTCCTCCTCTTTTAAACATACAGGTGGAAGAAAAGTTATTACTATTATCAAACATTGCTCTGACAACTAAAGGAGCTCTAAAAGCACCAAGACTAGATTTATTTGATTAGAAATAAAGTAAAAACATTAATATTTTTAAATATTGTGTTTAAATCATCATTTATTCCTATTATATATACCAGTTTACTGCTTAAGAAACATTTCTTATCTTTATCAATGTTGAAAACAGTTGTGCTGCTTAATATTTTCAAATTTAGGATTTTTTTTAGAAATTGAAGGTTCAAGAGAACAGCATTTATTTGGAATATAAATCTTTTGTAACAATGTAATTACTGCTACTTTTGATCAATTTAATGCATCTTTGATTAATAAAAGTATCTTTCTTAAAATAAAATAAAATAAAAATCTTACTGACCCTAAACTTTTCGATGGTATTATACTGTATAAAGGAAAAGTATGTCTTTTAGAAGCTGTGAAAGTTTTTCCACAATTTGAATCACTTTTTTAGCTACTTTTTTAGTAAATGGTGGTGTGAAGTGATGTATATCATTTTTAAAAAGTACAAAAAATCCTTTAATATGAGGTCATAAAATAGCATGCACATAAATTATAAAATCATGTGGAAAATGCTCAAATAGTTTTAGATGAAGTAAAGCTGGTCAATCTGCAGAACATGTCATCTTCAGAGTATTTCAACTACCCATATATTTTAATGCAAACATAAATCAAACTGAATCATCGGTTTGGCAGGAAGATCTAATGGCTAATAACTGATGAAATATCCAGAGGAACTCTAAATGATAGAATCTTTTCTGATACATGTTTTAAAAGCAAGTCCATCAACATACACCCACATTCACACAAAAATCAACCACAAGTCACTCAAAATCTCACATTTCATAACAGGGTTTTGAAATAACAATACTCAGTACTCAGTAAGCAACGTCTCCTAAATGCTTATTTTTTTGCCAAACGAAACACATTTTGCAATGGGATCAGATTCTGATGACGGGAGTTAGAAAAGATGATTTAGTTATAAAATGTTTAATATCATGTAAAATGAGCTTTCTGTTTTGGGATCACAAACCCAAGCCTTCAATGTTTCTGTCACATAGTCAATGGTAGGTTAGCTAGCAACAAATAGTGTGCAGGAAGTATAGGCTCTGCTGATGTTTTATTTGATAAAACACATTTCCTGTTTACAGACACAGAGTTTGTTGCACAGTGTTTTTGTCACATCACCTCAAGAGTGATTGTTGTTTACATAAAGCAAGTCATGGCATGTGTTCCCTTTCCGGACACGTCTGGATAAGCAAACGTTCAGAAACAAACACTGCCTGTTTGTGGTGAGCGACAACATAACAATATCCTTCTTTAACGACAACATTAAAGAAAAATGAAGTGACAAGAATAATTATTAAAGCATTTTCTAAGAACCAAAATTTACACAAGACACAATAGTGACCACAACAGTGACCAAAATTGCAAAAGAAATCCCTATGATCTCTGAATTGTCCATATGGCTTAAGATCTTAATGCAAGACATCCATATTAGATCAAATCCCTTCACAATCGGCACATATTTGCATGACAGCGCAACAGTAATATTGAGAGAACAGGTCATGGGTTAACTGTGTTGTAAAAAAGACCATAATGCATAATGCGAAAGCATAATGATCATATTTTTCTACTGAGGAAACGCATTGCCACACATCATAATGTCTTCGTTCTCAGGGCAGGGATGATTTGCTCCCATCTCATCGGCTGTGCTTTTTTAATGTTTCACATCATAAGCACATGTTGCTAACTGCTGTGGTTGACGCACATATATGCACTGCAGATGGAGTCCTCCAGTCAGTGACAAATAGCCAATTAGACTCAAGTAAAACTGTTCCCATATGTATCAGAGAAGCAAACTGGATTCCATGCTTTATGTTTGCTAAAATTTATATTATGCTATGTTTTGAGGCAGTGGCGTTACTAGGATGCCATCCTGGGGTGGCCGACTAATGTTTGCCACCGAAATGTCCACTATCATCACAATGCAAAATAGTGCACTCAAAAACATGGGCATCACTTTGTTCACAAAAGAATCAAGATCCTCACCTCGTCTGACTGAGCTTGTTATTGTGCAGATGGTTGTGAAGGCTGATGCTGCTGTGCTCCATTCTGGGCTGCTCCAGAGTTACACTGGAGGTTCCAGATAAGACTCCGCTACATGATTCATCCTCCTCTGAGTATGCTGTAAACCAACAGGAATGAAAAAAAAAAAGAAGAAAAATCACAAACGAGATCGCTTTACAGGTACTTCACAGTTGCTTCTTCAAGACAGCAATGCAATTAAGAGCAAAAGGAGACACTGATTAAGTCTTTTACAATCGGATTTCAATATGAACTCAAACAACACTGAGAAGAAATATTTCTTGAGCAACAAATCAGACTAAAAATTCAGCTTTGCCATCACAGGAATAAATTATATTTGAAAATATATTAAAATAGAAAACAGTTATTTTAAATTGTAATAATATTTCACAATATTACTGTTTTTACTGTACTTTTGATCAAATAAATGCAGCCTTGGTGAGGACAAGTGACTTTTTTTTTTAAAGACGGGCTTAATGGACAATGTTAATGAACAAGAGGATTGTGCTGAACGGATTTCAAGCACGGTCTTTGCACGCACGGATTTTACAGGACGTTTCAGAGTGGTACGTTTTTTTTTTCTTTTTTTTTCTTATAGATATGATGTTATCCACAATTTATTCATATTTGTCGGAAAACTATGGTAATACAAACAGTAATCAATCACAAAATCATGGATAATTTTCCTAAGGGCTGGTGAAGTCTTACAAAAGCAAGAGCTTACAAAAGCTAAAGTAAACACTACATCAATACATCATTTACATCATAGCTTAGCAACTACATAAAACTACAAAAAAAAAAAAAAAAAAAAAATGGAACTGTTAATAGAAAACACAACTACAAATAATAAGACATACTTACAAGTTGTGATCCATAAACAACAGATTGTCCCGACAAAATGGGAATGGCTATGTCTTTCAGGAAAAGCTTTTGTGCATATAGCCTGCCTTGTACTCTCTTCTGAAAGCTGTTCTCCGTAAAATGTACAGCGCACAGACAAATGTTGAGGTAATATTGTTCAGGAACAGTGTTAAAAATACATTTTAACCATTAAGTTTGTCAGCCTTAAGACAAACTTTTACTGGGGTGTAAAAAACAGCAACGACACTCTCCATCTTCTCTAGTGCCGGTTAACTTTTTTTGCATATTCCGTTATGATTTCATAAGATCCAGAAAAAGTGCACTGTAGTCCAAACGAGTCGTTCGTTGTAGTTCTTGAAAAGTGTATTCTGTTAAATAAAATATCTCCCTTTGGAGCGGACTTTGTAACCTTGCAGATCTTTTTTATGCTCAAACAGCAACATTACACACTAGGTAAAGTTATATCACATAATGTGTTGTAAGACTGGGTAAAATCTTGCTGATTTAGTGGCAAAAATGTTGAAGAAACCTAAAATTAGAATTTTTAATTACATTCATGTGGTTTAAAATTTGAAGAACCGAAGAGGAACTGAAAGTCACAACATTAACGTTTAAATTAATTTATTCTTCCTGATTGATCAAGGTCAGAAATCATGTAATAATGTAGTCAGTTTGGCTTGTTGATGTTAAACATCTTTCACAGTCATTCTTCATTCGAAACAGTTGCTTCTTTCTTATTAGGCAGAATTAGACGACTGAAAAATCTGTTGCTTCTGTCTGCCCGTCACATCTTTTATAAAAGTCGTCTAAGGCATTTAGTGTGCATTGCCCTCATGCATTTTCACTTCAGGTGTTGACTAAAAGAGCCCTGCACTGTCTGACAGCTTCTTGACTCAGTCTCAAGCATCTGAAGGAAAAACAGCTGGAATGGAAAAGATCCTGGAGTGTGAGAGACATGCGTGTGGTGGCCGTTTGCCCATGGTGTGAGCCCAGTGACTGCGCAAACACTGGCCTTTTGAGCTTGTCGGAACAGCTGATGTCAGAAATAGTACGTAGTGTAAATGATGGGTATAGGGAAATGAGGAAGGGAGTGGACGCTGCTCTGAGCACATACTCCACTCGACACATCTATAATGCTAAATGGCATGCACATATAAACTTATTTTCTGTGCACTGGTTAAAATTGGATAGCAGCTGGAATTACACAGACTGCTTGTGTGCAGGGTTACACAATGTCATCTTTTACTCTCATTATTGGGTTCTTTTACACTAGCTTTCAAAAGTGTGAGGTCAGTACGATTTCTTTTAAAGAACTGAATACTTGTATTCAGCAAGGATGCATCAAATTGATTAAAAGACAGTAAAAATATTTATTTATAATGTTACAAAAGATAATAAATTCTATTAATCAAAGACTCCTGAAAAAATGTAGCACAGTTTCTACAAAAATATTAAGCAGCAAAATTCATTGATAATAAAAAAAATCATACTGTACCCAAACTTTTGAATGGTAGTATATCTTACTGTATATCTTACTGTGGCTGTACACACTGTGCTTACCATGAGCTCTCCGACTGACCTGAGAAACGTTTTCCGTGCAAATATTTCAGCAGTTATTATGTCCCGTATTTCTATTGACTAAACCAGCGTTTCCAATCATTCGTGAAGTAATGATTCTTGTGGGTTGATTCTTTCTTTTTGGGCGAATTGGCCAAACGTGTTTGCAAAAACCAGGGTTCCCACACCTTGGTTAACTTCAAATTCAAGGACCTTTCAAGAACTTTCCAGGTCCAATATCCTCAAATTCAAGGACTTAATGTGGGGACACATTTCAAGTGAGAGCAAGGTTACATCGTATTAGCTTGTAAGATACATTGTTACAGTTTTTTTTTTTGTCTCAAACACAACTATGCAAAAAAACTTTTTTTGGCCATATGACAGAGATCAGATATTCTATTTGTCGTATTTCTGATTTGCATAAAACTGAAGAATATTTGGTACATCCTATACTGTATTCTAAAATGATCTGATATTAACTTTTGCATGAAACGTTGAGGTACCATCGTTGGAGTTTGGTGCGAAAGCACTTAACGGGAAACACTTAACGTAACGCGAAAATGCGCGTAACTAACGTAAATCAAGCAAGCTAGTATGCATAGGCCACGAAGTGTTGGCGAAATAACACATTAGTGGACTTGAGGGAATAATATGGAATTTTTTCCAGAAAAATTCAAGCACTTTCAAGGACCTGTATCTATGTATGTTTATTTTCAAAAACTTTCCAGGGCCTTGAATTTTTTTTTTTAGATTCACAAACTTTCAAGGATTTCAAGGACCCGTGGGAACCCTGAAAAACGTTCTTTTCTTTTCTGCACTGAATCATCTGAAGCCATTTCTCAGTCAGTTAAAAAAACAGACACTATCGGGAGAACAAACAGAGCTGTTTATCAATTGTTTTCATATGTAAACACGCACTAAATGGTGTCTTTGACAATTTCGTTGCTTTTATCAGTTTTCAGGTTTAAAAAGACTTAAAATGCATCTAGAGATACAGTAGATGTTGCTGTCACATTCCGTCAGATGAATCCTATAGTCGTATAAATAATAATGACTGGTATTATGTTTAGTTTTATACTATTATACTATATTTAGTTTTAAAATATTAGAATTTTGTATTTTGACTTTTTTACGCATTCAGATTTTTATTTTAAACATCTTTTATTTATTTTTAAGACCTTAAATTCTTAATTTTACGCATTAAGAATTTTTATTTTATTTTATTTATTTTTTAGTTGTGAAATTTGCTGTACATTGATACAATTATAGCTTCAAATATTCTTTCATGCAGAAAAGACCAGCCAAAGACCAGAATAAATTTCCAGAAGCTGGAGTCTTTCTGTGGAAGCTGGTTAGTTAGGATGCCAAGAAGATGCCAGGACCAGCATTTAAAACACAACATGCTGGTCATTTCTATCAGGCACACTTTGCTTTCTTCAGTTATACAGCACAAGCTGGAAAATGTCTCTCAGGCCTTCCATAGCAAAAAGCCCAATGCAGCATTGCCCACAAGCACACCTACCAGTAAAGCCTTCCTGATGAATCTTAGGGAGGGAGGTGGGACACCTGTAGTTTGGGCTGTGTACTGAAGGAGTAGAGCCATGGAGATGCTGCAAGCCAAGGCTCACATCCATAACTTCCTGCTCCACCTTATTGCCTAGCTGGACCTGTCAATATTAGAAAACATATCTTATAAAATAGAAAGCACTGATGTCCCAATCTGAAACACAATCACCAGATGTCAAAATCAGGTCATGACCAGTATGGAGCCTTTAGACTAGGATCTGTCCTGTGACATGGATTTGGCTCAAGCAAAGTCAAAAAGCGTGAAAACTAATTTAAAAATCAAAGAAATTAAATAAATAAAAAATGAAAGCATTTTTCTGTTCCAACGTATCGCATTTCCCGCATTTTGCCTTTGTAGAGCAGTACCGCTCATAACGTTTTTGCAAGGATCTATAGCTTGACTGTGAGAGTGGCAAAGTCTTATTGAGGCTGAGAAAACTTTCTGTTGTTGATTCATTTGAGCATTCAGTGGAGCTGGTGAGCATGTTTGCTATTTGCATGTCACATCTGGCGTCTTGAGGAATAGAACTGCACTGCTTATTAACTGTATTACGGGAACACATGTGTTCTTGTTTAGAATGCCAAAACCATGGGAATACACAAAGATCTCCTTCATTCTCTTTTGTTTGGAAAGCAGGAACAGCCCATAAAACAATAGGCATTTTCATCAAAGGTCTCTGAGATGACAATTACAGATGAAGTTAATGCAATAAACAATGTGACATAATTTATCAGGTAATTAAGTTCATCTAACTAGATGTGTGTGTGCAATTTTTTTTTTAGGTTATTAAGTTATGGAGTGAGGGTGAGATTGTTACAAGAGTCTCCCGATACAAAAACAAACACTTGAAACCGTTACCTTGTCCTGTGCGTGCAGGGATTTAGTGGAGTGGACCTTGATGTGTTTGCGCAACGAGCTGGGGTCGGTGTAACGTTTGGTGCATCCTGGGAGCTGACATGCATAGGGTTTCTATGAAGAGCGTTGCATAAAATAATAAAGCAAGAGGCACAGAAGAATAGATAAGGATAAATTAGTCATTCATATGCTTAATTCAATGAGTTATGAACAATATAAAATATAAAATAACAAGAAATATTTGCAAATTATAAAATACTTCATTTATAAATATCATTATATTTTCTAGAGTGGTCAAATCCCATGACATTTTACAACCTGAACTAACCTTGGCTTGTCATATGGGTATGCAGGGGTCCTCTCTATGATATAATTTCCAGTTTTACGTTGTTGTTTTTTTTTTCCTGCATGTTGTACCACATGACTTTAATTTGATGAAAAAAGGTTTTCACATATTAATAATACAACAAAATAATAACAAATAAAACAAAACAGCTTCACTGCTTTAAAATAATAATAATATTAATAATAAAGTACTGTTCAAAAATGTTTTTGACCAGTAAGATTTTTTTTCTAAAAGAAATTAATACATTTATTCAGGAAGGATGTATTAAACTGATCAAAAGTGAGAGTAAAACATTTATAATTGTACAAACCATTTAAATTTGAAATAAATGCTGTTCTTATAAGCAATGACTCTGTAGACAGTGTTTGCGCATTAAGGCACCTCACGATTTCGGCAGCGTAACAGTTTAATGATAATCAGCAAAATAGAGAGAGCTTTGGTGAGAACTAAACAAATATTTAATTACTAAAGTAGTCATTTCTTTGGTCAAACCTTCTTTGGTCAAACATTTACACACAAACTGACCAGCATCCGCAAAGTTCAGACGCCATCTTTCTTTTTGTAGCTCAACAGTCACCGAATGGAACGTATAGGATTGTGGGATATCAAAGGCAGCAAAGGATACATCTATTCTGCCTTCAAAAATCAGTCAGATGAAGGTATCTCAGGAGACAGGAAGTGAAATTAACTTTGGATTTGAACGTGCCTTGATGCCTTCCTACCTTGGAATGTATTTAAGCTTTCGGATGCAGCCATGGTTTTCTTTGTCACTGTTTTGCCTGTGTTCGAGTTCATCATTAGTTGTCATGGTTTCTGATTAGTTCACACCTCTCCCCTGTTCCATTAATTATCAAGCCTTGTGTATTTAACCCTCTGTTTCTTCAGTTCATGATTGTGCGTCGTCAGTACTATGTTTCCATCCAAAGTTGCGAATTCAATTTATGCGCAAAATGGGAATAACGCATTGTTTGCGAGTCGGAGAGAAAAAAAAAATCATCACTTCCTGATAAACTGCCTTTAAATATCACTAGGAAGCATAGGAGAAGCTACTGTATATAATAATTTTCACATATAATAGAGCGCGCAGACGAAACGCAATAAACGCATTTCGAAGGAAGATGCCTGCTGTTTGGGAATACAGTCATGTAAGATCGTTCTGGAAGGTAATTATTACTGATGACAGACTTTGCTCAAGCATTTCAGAACAATCAAAACAGCATTTCAGATGCTGCGCAAAAAGATCAGTCCGCTAGTTAGTCCAGTTATGCGGTCCCATCGCAATTCGCAAAGTCACATGATTTTTTTGATGCGCATGGAGGAATTTATTCAATAAATGTGTTTCCATCATTGTTTATGCGCATGTTTTCTTATCG
The DNA here is from genome assembly GCF_963993115.1 of Abramis brama. Lineage (NCBI taxonomy): Eukaryota > Metazoa > Chordata > Actinopteri > Cypriniformes > Leuciscidae > Abramis > Abramis brama. The sequence goes on along the minus strand of NC_139969.1, from coordinate 21,346,830 downwards.
GATAAAGAATGTATCCAACTCAAATGAGCACATACGTTTTTTTATACACATTTTTCTAATTTATGCGCATCTTGGCGTTTCCATCCAGCAGTTTTTTATGCGATATTCCAAAATGCGCATAAAAAAGGTGGATGGAAAAATAGCTAGTGTTAAGTTGAGTTCTATGGTTCTTGTGTAGTGTAATTGCTTTTCATATTTGAGTCTGTTATTGTTCATTCTGTGTCACACATCATCCTTGGGATTTTAACTACAAGCACATGACACCTTGATAATAATAAGAAATGTTTCTTGAATATCAAATCATCATATTAGAATGATTTCTGAAGGATCATGTGACACTGAAGACTGTAGTAATGATGCTGAAAATTCAGCTTTATCATCACAGGAATAAATTACATTTTTAATTTATTCAAATAGAAAACAGTTATTTAAAATTGTAATAATATTTAACAATTTTACTGTATTTTTCATAAAATAAATCCAGCCTTGGTGAGTATGAGACTTTTTTTTTTAAATCTACAAACTTTTGAACCGTAGTCTATATGCCAAACTAGTTAAGGTTTTCTTTTGAATAATTACATTTTTAATTTTTAATTTAATTTTCTTCATTATATTAACAGTTGAAAACACTTTTTGTTGTTTTTGACTTTATGAAGCAAAATTAATTTTAATCCCAAAATTAAAAATACACTATGTTATGAAAATTAATAAATACTTTCATGACTTTTCTAAAGAAAAAAAAACGTTCTTCACATGACAACATCAAACAAACCCTCCAAAGGCTGATACACATGTGCAGAGTGATACGCACACAAAAACATTCAGTAAATATTATGAAATCTCCGCAGCTGTCCACTTCAAATATTAACCACACACGTCACCTTGAGCTACACAAATTCTGAAAACAGCACAGACTAATCAATAATGTTGTCTCTCTAGCAATGCACTTCTTACATCATATGTTTCAGCTGCACATTTAGAGGGTGAGAAGGAAAAATAAATGCTTTATTGGATAACTTTCCCAAGGTTTGCATTAATAATACATAGTGACATAATGATAACAGTGATAACAATTCCCTTCACAGATGTGCTCCACTCATCTAAGTGACGAATTATGATTTTTGCACGGTTAGCATGTCTACAATTAGAAGTGCTATAGCTGTCATCAAAACCTTACTGACAGCAGCGAATGAAACCAAACCACCCTGTTTTGAATAAATCAGCTCTGTTGACTTATATGTACTTAGGAAACAGATATCACTTGCAAGCTGGTTGTTACACAGCTTTACAGGCTGGCATGAGAGCTGCGGAAAGAGATGTGCAGCCAGAGCTAGTAGTCACTGAAGTGGCTTAAGTTTTTTCTTAAGTCATTAAAGTAAAAGGAGACCTCTCCACTGTTCCAGACTATAATTCCTTACTCTGAATTGAGTGTAAATAAAACCCTGTTATTTTAGGGGACTACCATGTCTGGAAAAAGTGACAAGTAAGCTTTCCTCACTTGTTTGTTTTCGTTATTGGTGTATACCTTTTCAGACTGGGTAACACACATGAAAGAGTGTATATTCATGATGAAACATAACTACTTAGTTTGTTGATTTAATTAGTGACCTAAAAAACCTGTTATAGTAATAGTGACCTTTTTTTCTTTTTTTTTGGGGGGGGGGGGGTATTAACATGCCTAAGACTTTTGCACAGTACTGTATAAAAAAATTAAAAAAAATAAAAATTATATATATATATATATATATATATATATAGATATAGATATAGATATATATATATAGAGTCAGTTATTTATATCTTTTGCTGTAGTGTGTCAGTAGGAAATATCAGTTTACATTTCCAAACATTCTTTTTGCCATTACTTGTAATAATCCAGTGAGATTTCTGTATGCACAAGGAGTCTGACAGCAGCCAGGATGATCTGATCTCACCATCATCGAGTCCGTCTGTGATTACATGAAGAAACAAGAAAAAACTGAGACAAACTAAATCCAGAAGAACTGCGGGAACGTCTCCAAGATGTTTGAAGAAACCTTCCTGCAAAGCTACATTAGGCTACTGTGAAAAGTACTGGCACTTGTGTTAAAATGCTGTGAAGTGAGAATGCTTTCAAAAATAAAATCACAAATTGAATTTATTTATGATTTAACTTCTATTAACTAATTCAAATCAATATATGGTGTAACAACCCTTTGCGTTTAAAACGGCTTTTGTCCAGGTACACTTGCGCATAGTTTTTCAGGTAGCTTTGCAGGAAGGTTTCTTCAAGCATCTCGGAGACGTTCCCGCAGTTCTTCTGGATTTAGTCTCAGTTTTTTCTGCTTCTTCATGTAATCACAGACAGACTCGATGATGGTGAGATCAGATCATCCTGGCTGTTGTCAGACTCCTTGTGCATACACAAATCTCACTGGATTATTACAATTAATGGCAAAAAGAATGTTTGGAAATGTAAACTGATATTTCCTACTGACACACTACAGCAAAAGATATAAATAACTGACTTAAACCATTTTAACATGTCTAAGACTTTTGCACAGTACTGTATATATGTATGTGTGTATATATATATATATATATATATATATATATACAGTACTGTGCAAAAGTCTTAGGCATGTTAACACCCAGGATACTAACATACCTAGGACTTTTGCACAGTACTGTACATATATATACACATTTATTCAGAATAAGCTCTTAAAGGGATAGTTTGCCCAAAAATGAAAATTCTGTCATAATTTACTCACCCTCAAGTTGTTTCAAACCTGTATGAATTTCTTTTTTCTGCTGAACACAAAAGAAGATATTTTGAGAAATGTCGGTAACCAAACAGTTGATGGACCCCATTGACTTCCATAGTATTTTTTTTTTCCTACAATGGAAGTCAATGGGGTCCATCAACTTTTGGTTACCGACATTTCTCAAAATATCTTCTTTTGTGTTCAGCAGAAAAAAGAAATTCATACAGGTTTGAAACAACTTGAGGGTGAGTAAATGATGACAGAATTTTCATTTTTGGGCGAACTATCCCTTTAATACACACACACACACATATATATAAATACTATTATGAGCTTATTCTGAATAAATGTTACATTAATTCAATATTTTATATTAATTTTTTTCTCTTCCCAGTCTTTTGAACTCCATTGTATAATTGTTTGCAGTGCATTTTTTTGTGTGTGTGTGTGTGTGTGTGTGTTTTTTAACCTGATAGAGCAGTAAGAACGGTAATGCATACCGTGTCCAGGTGTGTGCGCTGGTGTTTGGCGCGATCACTAGAATTGCTGAAGGCCTTGAAACAGCCGGGATGCTGGCATATGTAGGGCTTCTCTCCGGTGTGGCTGCGTAGGTGGATCTTTAGGTTCTCCAGACGGGAAAATGCCTTACTGCAGCCTTCAAACTGTAAGACAGCACCCATACACACAGAAATATGAAGAAAACAAGTCTTCACAAATATCTCCAGGTCCTTCACTGTATGAGAATGTACATATACATGCAAATTATGACTTATAGTCCAGTGGCAGAGAGCACAACATGCTTTGCACTGCAAGCAGGAATTAATATTAATTAGAGGATGATATTAAACAGAAGGCAGATGGTTTTGGTGAAACTATGTCACCTAATGCCATTCCACCTAAAAAAAAAAAACAACGACAACCACATTTCTTGTCTGATACCAAGAAAATTAAAAAAAACGCTTGCATGAAACATTTTCCATGTCTTTTTTTAACACTCAAAATGATACCAGTTTTGAAACAGAAAATGCTTTTGCCACAGTGACAGTTATGTAACAGTAGTCCACCCAAAAATGAAAACCCTGGCATCATTCACTCACCCTCATGTTGTAACAAACCCGTATGACTGACTCTCTTCCATGAAACACAAAAGGGGAACCTCTGAAGAATGTTCAAGCTGCTGCCTTTCATTCAATGAAAGTGAATGGGGGTGTCAAGCTCCAAAATGACACAAAAAAAAAGCATCATAAAAGAAGTCCATGCATGCGACTTCTATTTGTGTGCATATTTTCCAAGTTCTTCTGAAAAGACTGACATTTAAGCAATTATTTACTCAAAAATCATTCACTTTCATTGTATTAGCATTAGCTGTTGAAGTTAGCAATAATTCATTTAGTGTTCCACAGAACATTAGAAAGCAAGAAGAAAGAAAGGCATATGGCTTTCAAAAGACATGTGGGTAACTGCTTTAAGTTGAAAAATTATGTTGGGAAATTACAGATATCAAGCCACATAAAACTGTAATGTTCCTTTAGTTGTAAATTGCAAAAAGTGCCATTTGTGTTGTCAATTCATGCACATTTATGAGGCCTGTTCTGAAGATCCACACACAAGCACATGCCACTCCACAAAGTTTATTAAACAGACATGTTCAAAGTTGGTTCCTGTTAGAACAAGGCTCTGCTAAGATGTTTGAGTTGGAGAGAGGCCAGCGAGGGAGTCAGTAATAAGCCCGGCTGATTCAAGGTGGCAGCCGCAGTCATGCAGACTTTTGGTTGGAGCAATTCTGCAAAATTATAAAACACATTTTGGCGGTCACAGGTGTGATGTCATGATGAGGTTATATGAAAAAAGAATAGGGTTTCACTGAGCATCCTTATATCTATGCATAAAAAACTAAAAAATTTAAATTAAGTTGACGTTTACATTTATTAATTTAGCAGACATATTTATCCAAACTAAATATACTTTTGGTGAATTACACTTACGTTAAAGTAGACAATTTCTGCATTATGTATAATATACTCTTACTTTTAAAATATGTTTGATCTTGATAACATTTTTACAAAATCCATATGAATGTTCATTTTGTATTGATAGCTATGCTGTAAAAAAATATATAAAAAAATAGGCCTATATTAAAAATCACAATGTTACATAGTTTAATAATCCAACTACATTTAAGTGTAAAAATCTGACAATAGTTCCCAAATTCTAGTCCTTCGGCCACCACAGTTTAAAGAGAAAAATAAAACAAATAAAAACAGCAAATAGATTAAAAAAAAATATCCCATGGCTATCTTACGTCACTAAAAAGAAACACATTTCCTATGTGGCTCATTGTGAAGGAAATGAAACACAGCTTCATTAAAGTATTAAATTATTATAGTTTATCCCTGCCTACAATAATATATTTGAGCATGTAATGGATATAACTGCTAACAGTTACTGCATTCTGTGTTATAGTCTGTATTATATATATTATATATATATCTGCAAATCTCTCTGCAAAAATAAGAGACGGAACAGTATTAAATACAATTCTTGTTCTTATAATTCAATATCAGCTAACAGAGCATAATGGCACTTACAAGTCACACTTGTTGAATACCTAAAGAACAATCAGGAAATTAATTAAAAAAATCGTAGTCTAAAAAAACGTCTTCAAAGTTATCCTGGAATAAGTTGACTAAATTGCTCATTGCATAATATCAGACTTCAAGCATCTCTCACGAAGGCAATTTGTACGTGAACTATAAACAACTCTAAAATGTCTAAATCTCTCAGATCTGCAATGCATCCATCTTTGGAGGTTAAGAGAAATTGAGGCCACATGTCAGTCTTTCACAAATGTCTTACTTCAAAGAATTGGCATGGTTTAAAAGAATAATCTCTTGAATTTTTACTGATTGATACAAATTATGTATTAGTAAAACAACACCTGAGTCATAGTCTGGCACAATTTGATATAGATGTGATACTTGTGTAAGTAAGCAACAAGAGGGTAAAAAAGACATCAGAAAATGATGTTTATGCAGCTCACCAAATATCATTTATATATAAATTTCTATTCATTTTATATAAGATTTGTTTATTACCAACAACTGTTTGAATAATAATAGCAGGCTAGATCTAGTTTTGGAAAAATTTTAATTTGTTTGTAGGTGTTGATAAATGCAGATTTTCCATCTTTTATCTTCGATTGGTTACTTTGGTAACGGGGTTAAATGTTTTAGCTCGAAAAATGAAGTCAACGCTACAGTTTAGCCACTTTTCCACCATCAGGCTGAACGATTCTAAGAACGGTAAGGGACAGTTCCAGTTATATTTCCACTTGAGCTCGGCTCGGTACGTTCTCGGCTAACCGTGCTGATAGAATGCATGTAGTAACGTTGCGACTCAGGATTGGTCACTTGTCTTGTCTGGCTGCCAGTTTCTCTGTAGCTGGAAATGCATGCTATTTGAGTGAAGTTAACACAAGATAATAATAAAATTAAAAGAAATATCTGATCATCCTCCATAACATGGTCTCTATTTACATCTCATATAGTCTGTAAACTGTTGCATTACCAAGGTAACTACTGACACATTAGTGTAACATTCCAAAGAGCTCCGTTATCAGCCCCACAGTGGAACATGAAACCATATCCTTACCGGCTGGGCCGGATCAGCACGTAATGAGAACGGCAATGAGAACGGTTTGGCCTGACCGTGGCTTTTGTGTAAAAACGATGAAAATGGAATTAGATTATTTACTTGTTTTCCTAACACGCAGGTCAAGATGATGTCACAAGTTTGTGGAATTTTGGGACATTTTTTGTATGCCCTGTTCTTGCAGTAAAAGGGCAAATATGCATGTATACGGCCTAAAAAATAAAATAAATAAACTCACCGTGCATTTGTTGGGCTTCTCACCAGAATGGACTCTCATGTGAATAAGCAGTTTGTATCGAGCATTGAAGGGCTTGTGCCGACGGACACATCCTGCCCAGAAGCAGGTAAATTCCTCCCCTTTTCGTTGATCTATGTGAACTTTCTCTATGTGTCTCACCAGTTCTTCCTTCTGTCCATAGGTAGCCCTACAATCCATCCATTTACATGGCTGTTCTTCCCTCAGGTGTCCATTCATTCCCTCAACTCTAGGCATCCCACTCAGTGCCAAACCATTCTTGAACTGCTGCTGTGTGGGAAGCTCTTCAAAATTAAGGTGCTGGGTTTGTTCCTTGGCTGTGTCCGAGTCAATGCAGAGATAATGAAGCAGTTCTTCCTTGTGTAGAAGCTTCTTGTTACAAAGATGAAATTCAACAACAGGTTCTTGCTTAGGAGACTTGGAATACAAACATCCTTCTGGAGATTTCTCCTGTGGCGTGCAGCTGTAGAGAAGGTCCTGGGCCTCAGGTGGACCGCAGAAAGTTGAAAAAGATGGAGAAGTCAAACATAGCTCTGACATTGAGCCAGATGAGTGGCTGGAGGAAGGGGAAGAGAAGGACGGAGAGAAGGCACTGAAAGAAGACATGGAAGAGTAGAATAAGGAAGGGGACAATGTGTCGCTAACGTGCGATAGGTTATCTCCAACCGAGAGAGTGCAGGATGAGTCACTGTTAACCCCGCTGAAATACGACACAATGGCACTTTCTGTGGAACAGACCAAATCGTGATCATCTGTTCTTAACGACACAGGTGACTCAGACAAGCTACACATCTTCAGACCTTCCAAGTGAATCGCTTGATTTAAAGAGGTAAGGTACTTTTCATCACTGTTAACCGGGCCACACTGTTCCAGCTGTGCAACCGCTGGGCTGAGACCAGCAGGCCTCATGATGTTCTTCAAGTTACTTTCCCTCTGAATGCAGATCATCAAATGGCCACTGTAGAAATGATTCAGGGGTCCCACAAATGTTTTAAGTAGAGATGCACCTGTGATGATTCCCAAGGTACCTGGAAAAAACATCAGAAAAATGTACGCATTTGGACAGTGAATTCAAACAAGAGATTTCAGATCAAGTGTGTTCGTGGAAGACCTCAAGAGGAACTGGTGCATGTTGAAGCGGAGTTTGGTGGTTCCATCTTCTAAACTGGTACAGAATGCAAAGCGCTGTTCAGCCCTTTCACCAGTCACTATTTACTACAAACGGAAAACAATTATAGGGTAATAATTATAATTAATATAATAATTACAATTATCAGGTGAACGAGAAAAGAACACATCCTCATACTATACTGTTCAAAGGTTGTTGTTTTTTAAAAAGAAATGACTACTTTTATTAAGCAAAGATGCACAAAATTTATCAAAAGTGACCGTAAAAGACATTTATAATTTTACAAGAGATTTCCATTTCAAATAAATCCTGTTCCTCAAAGAACCCTGAAAAAAAGTATCTAAGTATTCACACAAATATTAACCAACACAACATTGATAATAATAAGAAATGTTTCTTGAGCAGCAAATCAGCATATTAGAATGATTTGCGAAGGATCATGTGACACTGAAGACTGGAGTAATGATGCTGAAAATTTAGCCTTCCCATCACAGTGATGATTACATTTTAAAACATATTCAAATAGAAAAGTATTATTAAGTTGGCTTGAGAAAGCCAACTTACTGAAATCCTATTTAAACTTCTTCTGACCCAAAATTTTTCAACTCTAACTCCTCCTAGAGCTTTAACTATACAAACCCCAAACTCGGGTCAGACCTTCATACTGTTCTGACTTAGTGTGACAGATTGGCATGGTTTTATTTCAGTTAGCCTAATAGCTGGTTTGATTTGCATTGAGAGATGATCTTATGGAAAGTACTCCATGCCAATCTCTAGGTATGGTGAAGGCTATGTGATGATGTGGGGCTATTTTAATTCCAAAGGCCAAGGAAACTTTATCAGGATGCATAGTATCCTGGATCCATGAAGTAACTGGCCTTTAAAAATAAAAATCTGCCTGCCTCCATGGGAATTTAACATAGGGGTGTCCAGACTTATGCACCCTGTATTTTAAGGGAGAACATTTATTTATTTACAATACATTATTCATTCACAAAGAAAATTGGTGTCCTTAAAGTTTGGATTTTTCCTAATTTTTTTAATTAAGGCATTAAGTTCAATTTCCAAAAGATGATTTTTTTATTCCTCTTTTTAGTCAGATTTAGCATGGGTGTCTAAACTTATGCATAGCACTGTATTTGAGTAATGCGAATACTGTACTACTTGTCTTATCAAAAGCTGGATTATGCTGTGCTCACAATGACAGCGATTAAATAGGTGGGGATCACAGAGTCTTCAGCCATTAGTTTCCAGTAAGTGTTCCTGCTTGGTCTCACATAGTAAAAAGAAAATAAACCATTTTTCATTGCGAATCTCAGTCAGTGTGAACTTCCTTTTAAACCTAGTCTTAAAGGGTTAGTTCACCCAAAAATGAAAATTCTGTCAGTAATTACTCACCCTCATGTTGTTCCAACCCCGTAAGACTTTGGTTCATTTTCAGAACACAAATTAAGATATTTTTTATTAAATCTGAGAGCTGGATCACTTCTCCATAAGCTTCTATGTAATTGAAACCATAAGTTTATCAAATGACGAGAATACTTTTTGTGCGTAAAAACAAACAAAAATAACGACTTTATTCAACTATTAATTTTCTTCCGTGTGGGCCTCCGAGTGAGTTCACGTAGGGTAACAGCGCAGCGCTTCTGGCTTGTACGTCAGAACGAAGGCTCACTATTGGCCAGCATCACACGCATCACACACGACCAGCGTCGAGCCTACGTTCTGACGTACAACCCAGAAGCGCTGTGCTGTTACCCTACGTGAACTCACCAGAGGCTCACATAGAAGAAAAAGAATAGTTGAAATCTTTACTAACTTTCTGGGCTGGAGGAGTGAGACAGCTCTCAGATTTAATAAAAAATATCTTCATTTGTGTTCCAAAAATGAACAAAAGTCTTACGGGGTTGGAACAACATGAGGGTGAGTAATTACTGACAGAATTTTCATTGTTGGGTGAACTAACCCTTTGACTGCAAGAATGCCTTTGTTATGGCAGCTCATCTTAATGGATGATACCACCTCACCAAGCTCCACAGGGCAGGGGTGACATACATGACCACTGAGGTCAGAATCACTGCACATGGCAGAATGCATTAGTACCCAATATGGTTAAAATAAAAAACAACTCTGTCAGTCCTCTCATGCATTGGACTTGGTCATGGTGTTTGTTTTGCTTTTCTTTGGGTGTGCAGGTTGTTCAGACACACTGGCCCAGTAAAGAGAAACAGTGACACATTTGTGCCCTGACAGGTTGGTTGGAACCTCTGGCAGTAGAAGATACAGAGATCTGGTACCAAATGCAGAGATCCTAATGTACCACATCCCTCAGCTAACGAGAAGCAGGCCTGGAACAGTGGGGAATGGTCTTCAAAAGGTCTCTCCTGTCCAACAGTCAAACTACTGTGTTGAGTTCATGCACACTTTAACACGCCGCACACATTCGCTGAAGTGATCCAGTGATGTGCTGCCATAATTGGGCTGGCAAGAGGATTTTAAGGTAAAGGGCGCTGCCCCACGCTACTGCTTTGACTAAACACATCAAAAGGGCTTAGTATGCAAAATCCTTTTCCCAAATTCTATTAATACTATATTGTAAATGAGTATAAACATTTAGGTACAATATCATAAGTTTATCAATTACTCTTGCAAAAAGTTCTCTCACTTTTTTTTAAAAGTCAGTTTAAGTTTACAACCATGCTGCCTTACAGAATGTGTCATTTAAATGGAAACATTCAGCAATGGGTCACAGTGGTTTTCTCTTGCAGAATAAGTGGCGAGGAATCCAGTTAGCTAAATATAATGATGACTAAACGTCTGGCAGACTATCATAAATATTATACTTACTATAACTCCGATAACCACAACACAGAATTACATCTCAGAATTATCATTTATGACAAACAAAATAAAGACACACAAATTGAAGAACAATAAATAAAAGTAGACACTTATTTAGCAAAATTGTTGTAGATTTCCATGGTTCATTGCAAAAATGTGGTCGGTTACCCACAGAAAATAAAGAAAACAAATGTGCATATTATTTGTAATGATTACTTCAATGAGCTTATTGTTTCTGCCTAAAATTAATACATGACGTAAGCTAACTGAGTGATTTGTACATGTACATTTCTGAAATACATTACTTAGACACAGTCACCTCTGATAAAAGATCACTAAAATATAATGTAGACATGCATTTTCTGTAAAGCTGCTTTTGAATATGTATTGTGAATATGTAGCACTATACAAATGTGAATTGAATAATAAAATACGAAATCTCTACATACTCATGAGAACACACAAGTTACATCACAGCATGACTAATGGATTGATTCAGTGTAATTGGCCTAATAAGATTCCCTGAACCCACGGTATCTTCACCTTTTGCACTCAATGAACCTTTTCATCAGACTGTTTTCTCAAGTAGTGCTTCACTAATGCATTGTTGTCCATTACGCTTTCATCCCTAAAGAGCTCAACGGAGAAACATCATAAGTGTTAGGAGGATGAAATTAAACACCTCAGCTAAATTCAATTTTCAAGACATTCGATTTGGTATTTAAAGGAACTTTGTATCATTCACTATATAATATTTTATTATCATACATTTTAAGAATGATGCTGAATGAAATAACCTGCAAAATAATTGGCTTAAACTAAAACTAAGTTTTAAAGGAAATTTCTAAGTGATAATTGGAACAAATTCATAAGACTGAGAACCATATGATTTAATTTAAGGAATTCTTTCTTTTTAATATAACCACAGATTGCTAAACACAGCTGTGTAATCTGACTGGGAAATTAATACTTATTTAGTCTTCATTTTCAGAGCACTTCTATGCTAGAACAAACATTATGATCGTATATAAAATGTGCCATGGCATGACAGATTAATCAGACAAATGAAAATAATGTTTTCATATGCTTTCATTCTTTTTTTATTATGCAGTGTAATGTTGTGTAAACTGTGGGTCAAACTTGTGGCTGGCATGTTTATTGTCTACAGAACGACTATGAAAAGGTGACTTAAACGAATCTGCTTTGTAATTGCTCTTATTTATTAGTTCGCAGCAGGTGCCAGGCAGCTGTTAACTGAACAGAGGGAAAAGACATAATTAACTGTGATGTTAAGGTTTAGAAAGTATTGTGTAATTTTCAACTCTGCCACTTTCAGCAAGTGAGACATCTTTGAAGTGAATTCAAAGACATGATTCCAGCTAAACTATCAGCACTAGCTCTATGAGACGTGGCCTGGCCTTGAAGGGAGGAATAATATCACTTACCAAATGTACATTTGCGTGTATAGCAGATGCTTTCAATCAAAGAGACTTACAAATGAGAAACATTACAAACAGTACTAATTTATTATACAAGAGCCAACAATACTTGGTAAGTTTCAATATATATTTCAAGAATAAGCAAACCTGGAAATCCAGACCTAAATCTGAAAGATTAATGGTCTGGCATCGACTAATGAAAATCGGCCAGCTCGAGGGGCGGCACCAAGCATGCATTTGAAAATCTCACTGCACGCTACTGGATAACAATCACAACAATAAGCCCCATACGCTTTAGCTACCAGCAGAGCTAACTGGTCTGGTAGATTAGACTCTTGGCGTATCCGGTTGGCAAAACAGAAAAAACGCCCTTCTTGCAAAGGAACGATTTGAGCGCCGTCTTCTGTTCCTCTTTTAGATAAAAAGCCAAGTCTAACTTGTTCATTGTAGCGGCCAAAGCCGTTTCAAACAACTGGTGTTCATCCATAGCCATCTTGCAATGTTTACTAATGACTTCGACGTCGCAGTGCTGCTGTCATCTGTTTAGCTCGCCTCTGGCCCGCCTATATCAGATAACCCGATGTGATTGGTGCAGCTCGGATACAAGGGCATATTTAATGGGCATCATTACTCGACACCGGAGTAAACTCGCTGAGCAAATTCAACTTGTGCTCTCGCGAGAACTCTGGATTTCCAGGGTAAGAATAAGCAAGAGTAATACTGAAGCTACAGCAGAAAACAAAAATGTAAACAAAAACTGATTAATAATAGGATTTTGTTTTTACTACAATAGCAAATGAACAATTCTCACCTGAGAAGCAAAGGAGTGCAGTTCAAACTCCTCACTAGCAAGTTACTAATCCAGTTCCACATAAATGCAATGCAAGATACTACAGAGACAAAGGAGAAACTGCTTTTTAAATGTATTGTATCTTCATACACATCCAACCAAAGTTGTCACCGTTATTAACACTGAAAATGTTAAATCAATGCATAATAAAGTAATTATAAAGAACTACTAATCTAATAATATTAGGGCCAACAAGAACTGCCTTTCTATGTTCCTCTAATTCAGTATTTACTTAGTGTTATGTTCTCTATTCTATGAAAAAAGTGAAACTGAAAAGAAAAAACATTTATTACACGTCAACTTGCGAGTATTCATTATGTGAAATTTTCAATGACTATGTTTAATCTGCTTTGACAAAATCCAGACAGTTATTTTATTCCATCTAAAATATCACTTTCTCATCCAAACCCCTGAAATCAGGTCATAAAGCTCTTAATTTTTTTCCATAAGTGGAAATTGTCGTCATTAAATATTATTTGGAAAGTCAAGTTGGTTATGTCAGTTCATGTAAGTTTTTTCATTACTTTTCGTTTTTTTTCTTGCATTAAAGATGTCACTTCACATTAAGAGCATCAAAACACCATTTGTTGTTTGAATTTCGTGATAAAATTGACAGAATTTGAAAGCTCAGACAGCTGTTTCTTATCACAAGTAACAAAGCACAAAGCTTTTTGTGATTATTGGATGGAAGGGGCACTACAAATAATGTTTGGTGTAGGGAAAACTGCAGACTTGGCAACCTTGGCTTGAACAGGTGATTCAACAGGGATTGCGCTTAATTTTACTCATTCCCGCAGATATTGTGCTCACACCCAAAGTGAGCTTAAACAGTCAAATACACACAAAATGTCAAAATGCTGGTCTTGGCGAATATTCACGTTAACACAGTCAGTTATGTTTTAAGTGAATGTAAAAACAGCTGAGAAAGAAAACGCATGTGTAACAGTATAATGGATCCGTGCGTCAGGTCTTAAAGTGACAGCAGCCTATGCAGTACCTGCTACCAAATTATGAGATAATATTAAAAATATCTATATGGCAGTTTTTCCCCATGGTATTGATGTCAAAATTGTGGCCAGTGAAAATGCTGAGTGGATAGTAACTTTGAAAAACCACTAGTTTGTGTGTGTGTATCCTATATATATATATTATATTATCACTATACAAAGAAATTTTTTACTTCCTGGCACCACAATATGGCCTTCATATATATATAAAAAAAGAAGGCCATATTGTGGCGCCAGGAAGTAAACATTTTCTTTGCATAGTGATGGAAGATGTCTGGATACGAGGACTTGTGTTACAGGGAACATAAATGAACAATATAAAGAACAATATAAAAGGATCCTGGCGTCTCACATTACGGCTTATTAAAGCACTGACGGAAGGACGCATCACTGAAGAACTAAAGCCGACCGCACAGCCACCTCGTCAGTCCAAACATATACAAGCAAGTGCAAATCTGTGAGAAAAACTCAGCTGAACTCTGAAGCTAGGAAATTCCACTGAAATGACAGTGGTTGAATCCAAACCGCCAGACATGGACAGAGCTTCTCTACTGAATACGGTGGGCGGACAGTACGTGGAGCCAGTACTTACACACTCCACGCATCTGCCACGTTAAGGAGACGAGACATCTTTAAATTACATGCGGCTAATTGTTTGTGACTTGCATTCCATATTTCAATAAAACTATTCTGGTTCTGGTTGAGTTGATGTCTATGATTATGGATTTACAAAATTAAATGTTTAAATGAGGAGTAACTTGAGACCTGAAGAGCAACAAACAAATGAAAAACGATTTAATGTAAAGCAATACTCCGGGTGAAATATAAATTAAGCTCCATCAATTTGCATTTTTGGTATAATGTTGATTTTACCAACAAAAAACAAAAATAGAGAAAAGAAATCCCTCATTTTTTTCAATGTTAGAATGAAAAGGAAAATGCAACCAAAGAGGATGAACTGAAACAGTAATCGAATGAGGAATATAGGAAAAATATATAGGAATGGAATTGATTGGATCGTTGTAATTTGATAATTGCTGCAATCATTTCATGTGAGTGACAAGTTGCTAGAGAGAAAGAAGTGAAACTCATCTGGCCTTTGGACAACGTTCTTGATTGAAAGTTTTTGATTAAAGATGTTTTGATTAAATATTACCAACAGATATATAAAAAAATATTGATGTGCATGGATAAATCACTCATAATAAACACGGCAACGTTCCATAAAAATAAGATCTGTTAGTAATTGTTATTCCTTTGTGACTTTAAAAAATTTAAATTAAAATCGAGGTTATGGTGAGATAATTACATTGGAAGTGCACTGTAAAAATATGCTGTTAAATTTATGGTTAAAATAAATAATAATAATTCAGCTGTGGTTGCCTGAACTTTATACTTATATTTATATAATTTGATTAAATACAGTTATATCAATTTAGTAATACAAGTGGCACAATAGAAAAATCACAACAGAGTTCATCATAAGTGGCCTGTCCATAAAACAAGGCCAATTCTTGTAAACAGATGGTGCAAGACAAACAACCATAAGGGAAAATGTAACAGAAAATGTAACAAAACACCCTTTTATATATATATATATATATATATATATATATATATATATATATATATATATATAAAAAAAATATTTTATATATAAAATACAATACAACACAACACAGTGTCAAACAGGGATATCTGGATTTTTTTTTTCCCATACAGTGATTCATACAGTACTTATTTACTAGGCAAAATCATAAATTTTACATTCTGTGATGCTTGATCATATGAAATAGGTTTTTACTGTAGCAATTTACTGCAGGTTTTCCTTTTCTCGCTAAAAATGAAAACTATTTTAAAGTGGGAATAAGACTGATTTTTGGATATACTTGCATATACAGTATAGTGTCCCATCTGTAGCTCCAGTATTAACAGTAGCCCTGTACGCCTCTGTAAAAACTCCTCAGCCATATAAAATAAAATTCCCATCCTGTATTTCCAATCAGGTTTCCAAACCTCAGCTCCTTTAAATTTTCTTAGTGTAAATAAATCTTTGAAATGTAAACCTCTCTCGAGGATGTAGCGAAAGAAAAATGCATAAAAAGACAAATCTGAGTTTCACCAATAAAACACACCACACAAATAAAACTGCGTTCAGAAGTGTGACGTTTTGGGGCTTGTTGCAGTGAAAATATCTGATGATCCCCCACAGTGTTCTTGTTGGTCTCAGATCACATTACCCAGCATTCCATAACAGTTTATGGAATCTTGGCTTTTAGGCATGACGGCCCAATACGTGAGGTCGGTTCTTTTTAAACGGTTAAAGCCACAGTCAACGGGAAACTTAAAGTCATATTTTACTGTCCCTGTCAACACGTTCATCATCACATTCAATTAACTTTAAGAGCATACTAAAACCACAGTAATACAAATAGCATGAGTGCTATAATGCTTTCAAGACATCTACATGGACATGAAAATAGATTTGACACTCACTGAAGCGTTTGTTTAAATGAACTTTTTGGAGTATTAAATGGCCAATAAAAATAACTTGTCACTGTAGTGATTTACAGCACTGCAACACTACTGGCAACATATAATGGAGCACCACAAAATGGTCACAGAGAATCAAGAGACACTGTGAATCAGTGTGTTCAGCATATTACAAAAAATTTAACATGGCAGCAACAAGGGTTGTGAAGAAGAGCCAGCCGACCATTAGTCCTGCACTCCATATAAAAATCACATGAGTTTATACTGAGGTGCCTGTTGCTGGATATTTCTCATCTTGTTACAGCACAATATAATTTTATCAGATAAACTGTAACTATCACCCAGACAAGTTTACAAGTCTCCAACACTGTGTTCAAGTCAAGACTAAAGTCTTTAGTCTGGGTCAGCTCAAGTCTTGTGCATTTCAAGGCCAAAACTAAGTGATGGCTCAAGTCTTACTCTTTTTTTTCACGAGATTCAAATATCTTTAGGTACGTTTTCTCTGTGCTGTAGGGGCATTTTACAAACTCTCTCACAGGACGATAAATGTAATCAATTTATTTAAAAATAGTAGTAGTAAGTCATTTACATGCATGTATTTGGCATATATTTTATCCAAAATGGCTTAAATTGCATTCAAGATCACTATACAAGATATAATTCCCAAGGGATCGAACCCATGACCTAGGCGTTGCTAGTGCCACAGGTTTGAGCATTGGTTTCCCCCCGTTACAGACATTGTGTTGATTCACTTCACTCACTGTTGGTAAAGTCTCTAGTTCAAATCTGGAGTGACTTGACTTGTCTGACTGAAGTCTCTGCTATTACACTATGTCTGAGCAGTTAACCAACACATCTTACAAAACTCTTAAAATCCACTCTAAATACTAAATAAGTAAATACGTATATAACTAAATAAGTATATAAACAAATATATATTTACTAAAAATAATAAACAGCAAAAAAGAGAAAAGAAGTAAAAAAATTACCTAAATTTAGATCAACTTCAACTAGACCACAAACATATATAGAGGCTGAAAAACAAACCCAATCCATTCACATATTTGATGACATTAGGAACTTTTTACAGCCCATGATTGTATTTTAATAACTGCATTATTAATAAAGTTTTTATGAGAATAACTTTTTCCAGCTCCTGGTAAATGTAGAACCTTTAGCTTTCCATTTATGTCCATCTTTATAGCACACGATGCAAGTAAAATTATCCTCTGCTTGACAGTTACAATGCGAGACTATGAATTGGATTTCACTGTAAACAGATCAATTTGTAAAATTTCTGGCCAACTTTTTTATAGTTAAACACAAACGTAACTGTTGCTGCTCCAGCAATAGTGCAGGAAAACCAAGTTTTCTTTCATGAAAAGTAGCAATTTCCTAAAATGTCTAACATACAGAAAAACGCATGAATCAATCCACCATCATAAGAGTCAGACATTCAGACATTTTCTTATAATAAATTTAGGCAATCAAACATTGTAATTCATCATAAACTTTAATTCTAAATATTTATCCAAACTGAACCCCTAAGATGGACAAGGACTAGTAGGATGAATTCAAGTCCTCATAAAAAAATACAATGTATTACACAAAAAGGAAAAGGGCTAGAATAGTGTTTTGGTCAGTGAGAAACAAAAACTCTTGAAAGAGACAGAAAAGTCTATAACCTAAACCATTTCATCATGCATTTAACATTTCACCCGAAACAAAATAGCCATGGGCAGCAGATGAAGATTGCAGCAGTATTTTCATTATGTGCTAAATTCAAAACAGCCATAGGCTTCAACTGGATATCAAAATATGCTCATTATAATAATCTTACCCTTATTTCCCCATAGATAAATCTCTCTCTCTCTTCTATGATTTTAAGAAAATCTTAGGGTCAAAGGAACTAGGGTTAGAGATCTTTTAAAAAAATTAACTGTCATTTGCTCACCCACGTTACAAACGTGACATCTTTCATTTTTGGGTGAACCATCCCTTTTATAGTTTATTGAAGTCTTAACATATAAACTTAACTTCATAAATTATCTGTAATATGACCTAGAGTGAAATCAAGTTTGTGTTTAGTAAGAAAGATATTACCTTGTTGTGAGTGGTTTCCAGGACCTACAACCAAGCCTTTCATAATCACAAGGCTGAACGTGCATTATTTTACAGGATCGAGTCTCATGTTTATCTAAAAATAAAGAAAAAAGAAAAACACGTTTTGCAAGTAGACGCCAAACCAAAGAGCATGCTCGTCTTCAGTATGTCTAACAGCAAACATATTATTAACATGAAACAAAACGATTAACTGAAAACATTTTATTCATTAGCCAAAAGAGCTGATCCCAAAATATGACGGTTTGACATTGATGTCGCATTACAAAAACAAGTTCAGAGGTAGTTTAGTGTTGTTTTCATGCACGGTGGTAAAACTACAGTGAACTTACCCGAAGTCGAATCACTGTTGGTCCACTGCTGCAGAAACGACACTAGTGTGTAAGACTCATCCATCCTTCCCTCAAGAGTGAAGACCAAACCCATAACCTTGAATTTGTTTCATCTCTTCCTCTAAAAAAGCGCCTGACAGTGAAACATAATCGCCTTCTCGTTCTTAAAGCGTGTAAACCGGTAATATAATCTAACTGACAAAACTAACAGAGACAGTCAAACATCATTCGAGGGAAATCGGCGTTATGGTCTATAAAAGTGTAATACTGATTTAATGGAACATAGACTTCTGCTGGCGACTCATGCGCACTTACGAACTCTTTAAACAAGAAATTATTTCTTTAAATCTATACTTATCCCAAATGACGTTTAAGGAATCACTATGGAAACATGTCATTAGTGTTTGGTGTTACAAATTAACTTGTGGAGATATACTTAAAAAAAAAAAAAAATCTATAAGTCTCCCTGCATGGAAGTTTATATAATATTCATTGATAAAACCCAATTATAATTAACTACATTACACTAAACACTTACATGTAATACTAAATATAACTGATGATGTGCAGCGCAGAATACAAACAGTGACATCTGCTGTATAACCGGAGGAACTGGGCATTTAGAATAATCTGCAAAATGTATCTGCAGCCATTTGCATGACATTTCAGAAAAGTTTATTTAATTACATGAAAGTAAATATTTGATATTTAACCAAATAACCCAATCGATGATCTCTTGGCAAACAAATACCATGTAAACCAGGTTAATACATGGAGCATAGTGAAAATTCATGCAACGCAAAAGGTCCTTGATAATTTACCATCCAACCAGAGTGCTGTTAAAAACATCACAAACATAGAACGTGAACAATGACTCAAATGGGAAGTGTTAACCCCTCATTTTTGTTAAAGGTAGCATACTAAAATCTAAATATACTCAAGATGAAAAGTGATGACATCTTAAACATTTCCTCAAATCCCCACCATGATTTTGAAGTCCACCAGACTTAAACTCTCTCATCACATTCTAGTACACAGGTACATATACACAAACAAAATTCCCAGGTTATGGAATTGTGTATGAAAGATGTAAATGTTAAAGTTACTGGGATTTCAAGGGGAAATACAGTGCAGCACCAGGCTGTAAAGCGATATACTTTATAAGGCTTTGAGTGATGTACAGTGCTAATCCCCCAAATATCAGACCTTTCAAAGCAGCACATTGTCTCTTTTCCCTCCTGACACACACACATTCAAAGACATCTGAGAGGACGAGGTTGTGTGGTGCACTATTCCTTGAATTCCAAGAACTGTTGAAGCCTTTTTCTATGTTCTGATGAAATATTCACAGCACTGTAAACAAAGAAAATTAACAATAAGATTTAGCGTAAACATGCACCACTGCACTGTAAAAAAGGAAGATAAAGCTTTTTATTAAATAAAGCAGGTTCAACTATCCCGTTTACGTTTCGCAACAATATTACTACAAAGAATGATGCGACTTACTTCAAGTGCTCTCCAAAAGTGGTAGTTATCTTGTAGATGGCTGTCTTCAGCGCAGCCCTCAGTGCAAACCTTAGAGTTTTGTAAGTGGAATCACCCATGCTGCAGATTGTCCTTGCAGGTTTGCTGGAAGCATGTGGCAGTTTGAAGTGTCTATCAACAGCCTACAATTAATAAGTAAGATTAACCAAATTAATCAGACTGTCACCATTTGAATTCATAGGCTCATCACTTTTAACACTTAAATGTCCAAAAATGACTTGCTTTACCTCTAACAAGACTACTAAGCAGCTAAGAATACTAGGTAATGTAGTCTGCACCACTCCAAACTGATCCTCGGAGAAAGAGGCCGCCACCAGATGAGATAGTCCTAACAAATAGAAATAACAAAAGACTAAATAAATCATTCAAACAAATAAGCATGGAAGATGGCATCTCTTAAAAATGAATCACTACTTTCTGACCTTGGAGAGCCCAGATATGAGCCTGGCTGTCAGCAAACAGAGCTTGGCTAGAGGCTTCTGGAAGCTGTTCAATAGAAGAAACTTTTTAATATGGAAAAAGCATGATTTAATTATATTGAGTCTGAAATAAATTTCATACGTGATTTGATGCATGCAAGAAGGTATACAAACACGCACTGTATAAACGGATTCAAATGATTTGGAAGCCCTTCACCTGACAATCTCAGTGAGAGAAACAACAGTGGACTTGACTAAACCCCAACATACAGACCCAGTTTATCTACAGTTGCTCTAATAATGGCATTATAATGGATGGATGGATGGATAAGGATTAAACTGATTTTGTCTAAAGTCAAACTTTTAAAGCATAAACTGTAATATGCCATGCATTTTTTAAAACTGTGTAAACTGGGTCACTATAATCTAACACTACAACTGACCTACAGAACTAGAAGGACAGGGGAGACTAATGGTGTTAGTGTTAATTTAAACATGGGCAGAATCTAGACACATGCATTAATGATTCCTGCAACTAAAAATCTGTTGTGGGGACATGCAACATGCCTTTGCAGACAGATCCTCCATTCAAGTAATGCATGCTTAACCTTACCTTGTTAAATAAATACACTATCAGCACCCGCTTTGCCAAAAAGCTTTTAACCTGGGCAGAACAATTGAGAGTATGACAGGAACATTTGTTAACAGGTGTCTCTAGGCCATGTCACGGTATCACACTGTAACGTGAACTGGCTTCTTTTTTTTTCCAGCAACCGAACTGGACACCCAAAAGCTTGTCATTTCAGTTCCTATGGATACACACACTTGGAAACCAAGAAAACCTTATGAAATAATAAAGGCTTCATTTACAGGTCAGTTGGAATTAGATGAAGATTCTACCTGTTCTCTCCTGTTCTGCATCCACTGGGTCAGGAAGCTGGGTTTCTGATTGGCTGCAGGAGGGCTGGGAACGGTGGCTGGGGAGGCCAGAGGACTGCCATTGGTTTGTGACTCTTAAATGAAAAAAATAAGTAAGCTAGGTTATATCACAGTATGATTGAAAATTATTGTCCACAAGTGTGTAAATTTGTTTTTGGCTTCTCAAAACGATTTACAAAGTCCACAGAACCACATGAACTCCAAAAACATGACACTTAAAAATACATAATGCAATACCTTTTAAATAGTTATAATAAAAGTCTAATAAAATCCTATATATTTTTTTCATTATGTTAAATAATGAATAAATAAATTAAATAAATAACTGATACTAATTAAAAAAACTGAAATTTATAAAATAAAATAAAAATCTCAATTTATTATAAATTTATTTAAATTTGAATATTTAGTTATAATTCAATATGAATTAAATTATTTTTTAACTTTATTTTAATTATCTATCATTTAACAATGAAAATAATAGAAATAATTATTTTCATTGTTAAATATTAGCACATACATACATACATACATACATGCATGCATGCATGCATGCATACAGACAGAGATAGTTTTGGTTAATCTGCCTCACCTGTGGAGGCACTCCAAAGTTTGGGGCCCCTCCTCATGACGTGGGGGCTTTGTACAGTACCAAACCAGGGAGAATGGGGTTCCTGTTGGCCAACCAGACGTCGGATAGCAGGAGAAGAGAAAGGGCTGTCCACGTCTGGGGTGAAAGGAGCCGTCAGAGCGCTGTGCGCACCCCCCACCGATGACTTGAAGACTGAACCAGGGGTCCTTAGCGGGACACTGAGTCGAGGAGTCTCAGGAATGTCCTCTGTTCCTGACATCACTACAGATGAAAGGAAAAAATAAAAATCACTCTCTCTGGAGCAGTTTGATTCCTCTAACATGTCACCAAGGGCAGTGCTGGACATTTTGCCCTTGTTGGATTTTATCCAAGCGGCCTTACCTGAGCTGCTTGAAGAGGCTGATCTGATGTCACTGCTGGCAGATTGAGATTTGACTCGGCCATTAGAGGCAACCGCATCCTGATGAGCCACCAGTCTTTGTGTCAGCTCACTCAGCAAAGACAGACATTCCTTACTGATGGCATTCCAGTTATGAGGGTGACCACCTTCATGTACAGGTTACATTAGTTTACCAGTGATGAAAAGGAATAAGTTTAGAGTTCTTTCAAAGTTTTTAGTTTGTACCTGGCTGACTCAGACTGAAGACTTCCAGTCTACGTGAGGGAGAGTGTTGCGATAACAAAGCCAGGTCTTGCAGAGCCAAAAACTGTGAAACAGACAGTTAATCAGTAGAGGAACTATAAAATCTGCAAACAAGTATCAATGACATTCAGGATTAATTTTGACCATGACTTTTCCAGTTGGTAATAACAAATATAACAAAAGAGCAAAATTCGATAGCAAATTTTCTCAATCATTATTTTACTGAGGTTGTACTTACAAAAATAAATATTCAACAGATAATTATAGTTTGCACAAAAATTACATTCACTATAGAAATTCCCAAACCGTAATATGTTATTTATTTCCATGAGCCTTTTTTTCTGAAAATGAAGGAAGAAAACTGACCTTCATGACTGAAGTGTTCTTCTCAGTCAAAACTTTGGGCAGACACTGCTCTGCATCCTCAGTAAATGTGGACTGCACTGGAAAACTGTAGGCCTGAAGATGCACAACAAGCCATCAGAATCATTTTCAAAACAGGTACTACTATGCCAATTGCTTTGATACATCCAAGAATCAAACCTCTGTACCTCTGTGACATAAATCCTGAAGAGAAGCACAGTGAGGTACCAGGTTAGGTACAGGAAAGTGCCACTGATTGCCAGGTGGTAGAAGAGGGAGAAGTCTAGAAGTCCAGCCAATGAATCTAGTGGTTGGAGAGAACTAAAGTAGCAAAAGAGATATAAAGATTTATGAATATAGGTTGATTTTACTACATTTATCAAATATTAGTAAACATTAAATATTCCAGTTTTGGTAGATTGTGGTTCCAAATCTGACCTGTCTATCTGTAGATTAAGTGTGCTGGCGATCCAGGTCTTAGGAACATAACCTAAAGAAGTTAAAACAACATTTAAAGAGAATCTAACAGGAAAATAAATGTATTTTAGAGTATGTATCTCTGATCATCAATGTAACTTACCAAAAAAGAAATAGAGAGCAGCAAAATTCCTGGCTGAATATAAGGATTGAATAACACTGCCCTTCACCACCGCTGGTAGACAGCCCTTGAACCGTGGATATTTGTATTGCTTCACCACCAATGTGGGAGAGAAAGGAGTTTTGCATTGATAACTTATATTGAAAGCATTAATGATTCAGCTAATTCTTATTCAATCCTTCTAAAGACTTTTGCAACTATCAAAAGTTTAATGAATACGAGACAATAGAAATAGTGGTGGACTGATATATATCCAAGGCCGATAAATTGGCTAATATTTGGTAATTTTTAAAAATTACCAGCATTGGCCGAAAAGAGTCAAAAACAGGACTTTTATTTTGACAGTGTTGTGAACCTAGCACCCTTCTCACAGACAGAACTGTCAAACAACTGTAAATTAAGATTGATTAACCTTTGTCTCATAACTGAAAGGCAAATGATTTACCTTTTTCACTTACTATAGCAAGAACGCATTTATATCATTTAAACAAGTATTTGAAAGTCTAATAAATAATTGGATTACAGAATCCAAAAGTTTCTATCTAAAGTAAAAAAAAAATATATATATATATTGATTCATTTGCAAAATATTTATTAATTTCTAAATATTTTACTTAATATTATGTAAACTAAATATCAATTTAATGGCAGAAATTGTTATGCATGTGTTACTTACAATCTTTAAATTAAATGGTCTGATATTGGCATAGGCCATAAAAAAAAAAAATTCCATATCAGTCGACTACTATGCATGACATTTAGCAAATGACCTGAATAGACAAATACTTACTTGTATGGGTTGAAAGGACACATAGTACATATTTTGAACCACTCCCAAAAAACTATGACTGTATCCCATGAAGGCCCCAGCCAGGAGAAGAAAGAGATGATACTCATTCAGACAGGTCACGAATTCACCACTAGAAAAGTCCACATAAAATAAAGGACAGTCATTCCAGTTATTGGTAGAAACTGCATAATAACAAAAACACCTGTCATTAAAAACCAAGCACAGACAGAGAATGCATTTCATTTGCAATGTAGAGGTGCACTTGGCCTATATTAGGGTAAGAATGACCTCCGGTAATTTTGAGATAAGATTACACTGTTAATTAAAACAACTTAAGATATCTGTATGCGTGTCAATCTCTTCGTCTGGGGACGAAAGAACCGCAGCGCCTAGAATACAATTATTGAAACATGATCCTCTGTGCATGTCGACGGCTCAGTGAATGTGGGACGAACAGAATCCGGTCATAACCCACCTCTCACTTTGCCTGCAGGGAGTTCCTAGAGTGCTGTAACGTCCACCGATGGTAACAGAAGCACACCACATTACCAGCATGCCCATGGTGCAGTAGACCAAAGAATGGACACACTGTCGCGGGTGGAGCACTGTCCCCAGAAGAGCCATACGTGAACACCGAATGGAAGGAACCACTTAGAGAAACACAAAGAGTGAAATCAATAATCAGCATCACGTGTAATTCAATACAAAAATTACAAATTAAACCATTTTACGCATTCATGAAAGACAAATCTATTTAGTCAATTTACTCACAAGTGTAGAACTCCAGGTTGAAAAAGCCAATCATCAGAACCACTCCACACAGCACGACAAGGGAAAATATGGTGGTTGAGGCCGTAAGAAGACTTGTGCATTCTGAAAGCAATGTTTGAGATGCTGACTAAAGGGCAATTTAGATATTAACCATATAAAGCCAAAAAATAAGGCCTCCAGATTACTGACATTATCAAAACATTGCTGAAAAACCTGTTGCACAAAATCTACGGCATGCCTTCTGTCATCTGATTGAAGATGCATACTTTCTTGGCAAATAAAAGGTATTTTAGTACGTGTATTGTAAAAAAACGCTATGAAAATAAATGTGAATTTACATTTTTTTCAGGTTTTTTCCCCTCCTAGTGTGAGCTCCATTTCCTCACTATATCATACTAGATGGGCCATAAAAGCCTGTTGGATCAAATATGATACAAAACAAACATGCATTTAACTTAAAATAAAATGTATTTCACATGTCAGGCTTTACGTGGTTTAGCACATTGTGTATGATGTTCCTTGGGGTCAGAACTACTGCTTATATAAATAATGAATTCACACTCCACTGACTCCAGCACTTCTCGGTATCAGTAACTTCTTGTAATAATGCAGTTTGTAAAATGATCTTTTCTTGCTCCTTTCCTCACCTGAAATCCATTGGATGGGGTGAAACAGGCTGAATCTACTCAAGAGCACAAAGACTGCAGTTGTCACTGGCAAGAGAAGCACCGACCATGCAATACTCGCCACCGCCCTCCATATTACAACCTGGAAATAAAGAAGATGAGAATTTGGTTTTGTACAGGCGCATTTCATACACCTTCTCAAAGACAATCTTTCTACGATTATAATTTTAAAAGTTAACTCTAATTCATTACAAATAACTAATACAATGTAATACTCTATCAATTTATCAGAAACAGACACGAGAGCACACAAAACTACCAACCAAAGTTGGTTGGTTACCGTCCAGTTCTTTAAATACGGTTTATATTTAACCAGTCCTTACCTTTTTTATAAACCAACAGTTCTGTTTGAGCGAAAACATTTTGTCATGCTTGTTTCAGTTCTGCATCACTTGAGTAAAATCCATATCAACATGGCAAAAGTGAGGATAGTACCCGCGCCACTAATTCGAAGGACCTCATAAGGACCGCTACGAGTGCGTCCGACTTACTGCCTGAGTACAATCACACTTATAGCGATAGTTCGCCCAAAAATTAAAATTGTGTCATTATTTACTCACCCCTCATGTAGTTCCAGACTTGTATGACTTAAGTTCTTCTGTGGAACATAAAAGAAGATATTCTGATAAATGTCTGAGAATTGCGTTCATATTCCATTAATGGAAGTCAATTGTAACAAAAACTGTTTGGTTATCAACATTCTTCAAAATATCTCCTTTTGTATTCTGCAGAGAAATAAAGAAATCATACCGGTTTGGAACGACATTTTGGGTAGATTTTCCCTTTAAACACTGTAATTCTGCGCAAATTAATTATCCATTCTTTTACTTGATTTTAAAATATAGTGGAGCATATGTTTTATCATTATAAATTAATTAGCCTACATATAGATTAATGACTTGTCCTATCAATTAGCCTACATTATCCTAATTAAATAGAGGAAAGCTGAATAAAAATGAATACATTTTATATTTAATGTTAAACAGTAATTCATTATACACAATGTTGTGAGCATTACATCAAACAGCAGTCTAAAAAAATGTAATAATGAACCAACACATAAGAAATAACTGGTAATTACACAGTCTTCAAATATGCTTCTATCATGTTATTTCTTAATTATTTTTTAAAAACAACATATGTGTGTTTTATAGAATTATTTAGAGCAGCCTAGACAGACAAAACAAATGTTTCATGGAATAATAACTGTCAGTTGTGTATTCCTTTCGCTTCATTCTGAATTAACGCGTTTTTCTCCCGATGAGTGCCGTTTGCTAACGTGATGCTGCGTCTCTCCAGATTAGTTCTGCTTTTGTCGATCTCTCGGCGGGTCTTGGTCTCAAACGCATTAGTGGGTAATATCTGGGTTGAACTGATGGACATCTCCGTCTGGATGCCTTTATGCACCACCGGCTTTTGTCCGGGTCTCTGCGGTATCACGGGCAGGGACAGCTGTTCCCGCTGAGCCTTCTTGTCCTCCCAGAGCTTCAGAAGACGCCGCTGATTGTTTGTCATGTCCTTCAGGTTCTGTTGCAGGGAATGGACCTGGTCCTCCAGCAGAGTCTTTGAGGTGACAGTGTTCGCCAGTTCAGATGTTAGTTCATCAATGGTCAAACTTAACTTTCCCGCTTTTTCGACGAGTGAACTGCACTCGCGCTCCTTCTCGTGCAGGTCGTTGATTATATCCTTGGTGGTTTTACCGTGAAATTTGGGACTGGACTCTAAACCAATTTCAGCCCTCAGAATCTTCACTTGTTTCCGCAGCTCCTTGTTGTCCATAGTCAATTGCTTTAGTTTCTGTTTGAGAGCTTCGGTTGATCTCATTCGAGACTCATATTGTCTCATTTTCTCCCTCATCACATTCTCGCGGTGCAAAGCATCGTCTCTTTCTTTACGACACTTTTCCAGAAGCTTTGAAGTTTCGTATTTGGACACCTTTTCCGCTTTCCCAGCCATGATTCATTTGCAGTCTTAAATGCAATATTGAAAATGCATGTTCCTTGATACAGGTCGTCAGGTCAAAGTCTCTTTAAATAGGGTTTCCATTTGCAGGTCATTAAAATAACAATGTCAGCAGATACCTGTGAATTCAGAAATAAAGCCTCCTTATTTTTAATCCACTGTGTAAAGGGAAACAGTGACTTGTGAAGCTGACATTCCTCCACAAAGGTTATAGGTTTGGGAGGCAGCTTCGGTGTAACTCTAAGCTAAGGCTAGAATGACCATTAATTAGGACACACACACCGCACATTGGCACCGTTTCAAGTGACACAAATTTTCTATTTTGTTAATTTGGAAAATGTAGCTCAGCCATTTCATAATGCCAGTGCCAACTAAAAAAATATATATCTAATTAATCTATTGACAGTGATGAAGGAAGGTTAAAAGTGCACTGCTGATGGTACTCGGAGATATACGAAACTTTGCACTGTATCAGATCCTGACATCAAAGACAAGATAGATGTTATCTATGACAATAAACCTTTGTTTGTGAATCTTGATGATGATCAGAATGAAATTCTATGATCTGCACCAAAACCACTTGGCTCTCAATATCACAATCAATCACTGAGGCATTATACATGGAAAAACAAAACTTTATACACTTAACATATGCTCACCACTTTGTTCTGTATTTATATGCATTTCATTTTAAATGGGGGAAAAAACTGCTAAATATTTATTTCAACATGACATCTTGGAATACATTTAATTGTTCTAGGCATTTTGTCTACAAGTGTCTTGTTCAAAGAAAAGAGATGGATTTGTGACAAATATAGAATGTAAAAAATAAAAATAAATAAAAAAATCAACTGAAAGTTTGTAAAATATTTAGATAAACTTCCAACTTCATTATAATTTAAATATGTAATCAATTAATGTGAGTACGTATTGTGTTAAGGACATTTATAGCTTATTTTATTTTTCCATTCCTTTTTTATGCTGACACTAGTGTTTTAAAGTGTTAAAACATTTAAAGTACATGTACATGTCTCAAAGTGGTAGAAACAGGAGAGTGACCCTTTTGAAAACCATCTCAAGCTCAATTATCACATACATATTTAAACAACATCTACACAGTATATACACATCCTCTGCTTCGTAACAGTAACGTGTCAGAACCTCAAATCAGAAAACTTCTAACATGTTGTAGATGATTATCTCAAGGTTCGGCTGCTCACCTACAAACATAAACCCATCAAAATTAAGACTTCACCTTCACAGAATATAAAATGAAGAAATCCAGACAGCCCACAATCGAATTATCAAGACACCTGATTCTCTCTAATAAGGCAAGAGGAGAAGCTGCAATTACAGAAGAATAACAGTTTCTCAAGGAGCACAGATTATGTACAGGAAGTCTTGTCTAATGTTAACATCTTGCCAAATGCAATGTCTCGTTTTCCCATAGCAGCTACAATCAAATGACTTGGCTCATTTAAAAGTGCTGGCATTTCTATACCATTTCATCATTATTAAAACATGAGAGTGCCACATCATCACTGAAGTCCTGTATTTACCCAAGGCTGTTATTCAGTTTGCCTATGTGGATGATAAAGTGCTTGTCGTTCTCAATGACTCGTGAGCCTCTGATGGATCCATCTCGTATGTAGGCCTACTGAAGAAACATGCCTGAAAAAAGAGAGAGGACACAAATCTTTCAGACTTTGACAGCACTTTTGTTCCTTAAACTCCGCTAACATGGCATTCCCTAATTAAATGAATGTAATTGAAGGCACATGATAGCCATAAGGATATGGTTCTGCTCACAAAACTGGCACGTTTCCAAAGCCAGTCAATGACTATTGCCAGTGTTTCCAAGAACACACCCCTCCACTGGGAAAATACATTTGACACCAAACTGTTTGATCCTTTAACGCTACAAAAAGCAGTGCCGGAGCTCTGATGTTGAGCTGCTACAGCTATAAACTTTACTGTTATAAAATAACAGCATTTTTTGCAGCTCTCAAAAGATGCCATTTTAATCAAGTTAAGTTTAATCCAATATATTTTAAATAGTACATAATCATATGCATTCATATTAGGGATGCAGTGATATTAAAACACATACAAGCCAGTACTTATCATGTTATAGACAATTTTACAATTCTATTGTCTAAATAAATAAATAAAATGTTTAAATGCTATCATTCCATTTAGACATTACAACATTATTATTTATAGTATGAAAGATGGATATTTTATTTTGATATTTGCAAAAGATATGTTAAAGATTAAACATTTAACATAATTAATAAATTATAAGGGGCTTAAAAAATTGACTTATGTGACAGTGAAGGTAATTTAAAATGTAAAAATAGGGAAAACGAGTATGCACAACTAAATACCCGACATGGACTGACACTGCTTAATTAAATGTTGTGCATCCTGAATATGTATATTATGTAATAATATATATATATATATATATATATATATATATATATATAGTAAGAATCACATTCATTTATAATGTATAAGGATTCTTGAAAAAAGGTACCTTGCAACCAACCGCAAGTAAGACGTGAAGAATCACGATGGTGGCTATAATGGCTATGGTAATCCTTGGTTTATCGTCCCTGATGGCTGGCCAGAAAGTCATTACCAGCACAGACCCTGAGAGACACAAAGCTACCACGATGGAGAACCACCTCAACCCTTCACTTGGTATTATCCACAGTATCTGTTATTCACAAAGGCACACAAACAAGTAAATAAACTGTTACACTGTATCTGTAAAATATACTTGAAAACAAACTATCAGATGTGTTAATTATGCACAGATTAATGCATTATCATATTAATGCATATTTTATGATTGTACTACTCACCACAGCGGGGATGTAGATGGAGAGCGAGTAACCATAGACACAAACTATCTGCATGAAGGAGTAGGACACCAGACTTGTGATCTTCGTATTTCGCCAGGTGAGAAAACCCCATAGAGCTAAAGGCACTAACCATGCATAGCTGTAGATTGCTGTGGCTGCCATGGTTACTGGAAAACAATCACCAAAACAGGGTCATTTTTTTTTAGGGTGAGTGCGAAGGGTCTATTTTGTTTGGATTATTTTGCTCATTTTCTTTCTTTATTCTTCTTTAGAGCTATTCACAGCATAATACACTACTGTTCACACGTTTGGTGTAGTTAAGAAAAAAATTTCAGAAAGAAATGAATACTTTTATCCAGCAAGGACGCATGAAATTGATCAGAAGTGAGAATAAAGACACTTTTAATATTACAAAAGATTTCTATTTCAAATAAATGCTGTTTTTTACTTTCTATTCATCAAGGAATCCTGGAAAAAAAATGTCACTGTAAAAATATTAAGCAGGAAATCTTTTTTCAACATTGATAAATTAAGAAATGTTTCTTGAGCAGCAAATTAGCATATCACATATTTAAAGGGACTTCTTTCAAAAAGACTTACCAACCCCAAACTTTGAAATGGTAGTGTATCTAAACATTTAATCTTAAACATTAACGTGTCCTATGTCATTTCTTCATTTCTGTTAAAAATGTAACAGTGTATCACATATTTTTGTTAAAACTCTAGAAAATGCTGTTCATTTTCCTGGCCATAAAACAAGATTATTTCATACAACATGTCTCTAACCTTTCCTGAAGTCTGGCACATATTTGTACTTCGGCTGACCGTGGTTCACCACAAAACTGGAGATGTTTCCACTAATAGCGATGGCGAAAACAAGAGTTGCACAGATCCAGAAAGGTCCTAGAACATATTCAAGTTTTAATCAACTTCTTTCTCTTTGCTGTAATCAATCAATTTTAGTTTAATTTAGCTTACCATACAGGTCCGGGCTACTCCGTAAATAGACCTCGACAAAGTTTTTCCCAGGCCAAGGCAGAATCGAACCAACTATTCTGTTCTTTACCTATAAGTAAACAAACAGAAGTTATTTCTGTCTTATCTTGACAGCATATTGTTGCCATCTTTTCAGTCACTTCACAAAATAATCATTCCATGTGCATGAGTACTGCTTGGATTTAAATAACTAAAAGGGGAAAACAGCAGCAGTTCATCTTTTAGCCTGTATTTAAAAGGGATTAGAAAGTGTGAAATACACAATGAATGCGTTTTAACTGTTTGATGAATCGCTGTAGTGCGAGCGGTGAATCCTACAATAAAGATTCAGCTGGCTGACCTGATGGCTGTCCACATCAAATAATGTTTGGTAGAACTCAAACGTCCAGAAAGGTGCACTTTTTTTTTCACCTGACAGAAGCTGTTTGACAAAGCAACATATATTTTGAGTCAATACCTCATTTGGGGAAATGAATATGTCAGATGTTCACGATTCTGTTCCATTTACCTCAGTTTGGTCATTGCTGTCCAATGGATCAATCTCTTCTTCTTCCGGGGCAGTTCCAGTAGCTTTTCGTTGTTTTCGTGATTTGATGGGGTCATCGATGGTCACTGTTGTGGAACCTTGGTTACTTTTAATGAATCCTTGATCATCTTCAAATTCTAGCACAATAATGAAAATATTTTTGGATAAATTTCAAGAGCAATAGGCAGACTCCACAATATCCTATTTATTATTATGCTAAATGAACAGTTTTCATTCATAAATAAATAAATAGTAATTATTTATTTCGGGTGATATTTTTGGTATTCCTTTTTCAAATATGTTGTTAAATGTTTGGGGACTCACCTTGAAATTCCAGATGAAAATCAGTATTTGCCATCACAGGTCTATGTGCTCTGTGAATGAAGGCATCAATAGAAGATCGATAAGTAGACAAGCTTTAGTTTATGTTGTTGATATTGTTGATACTGTAGGCTGTTAAATGGATAGTTAAAGCAAAATGACAATCATTTACTCATTCTGTTTTAAGACTTTATTTATTCTGTGGAACACAAAGGGATATATTAGGCATAATGTGAGGGACTGACAGCCTCAGTCACCATTTACTTTCCCTGCATCTTCTTCCCACGAATGTAAATAATGACTGAGGCTCTCAATATTCCTAAAATTTTTTATTTTGTGTTCCTCGGAAGACAGAACTATCCCTTTAAGTATTAAGATGTACGTACCACATGAACGACAGATGACTTATTGGTGTAACTGAAGTGTCCTGATCACATGTATAGCAGGAGTGAGACACTGTACAACCTGTTGACAATCAGACGTATGCGGATATTATACACCAGAAACACAAAACTGCAGTTAGAACGTAACAAATTGTGTTAAGAAGTTGCAGTCTCTCAGATGCCTTTACATACCTGTAAGTAACGTTATAGCAAAACAAGACTTCTAATGTTGTCGTCGTGTTAAATAAACTTCTTAAAGGTTTCAGGAGCTTAAACTTTGCTTTGAAGTTGTGGAAATGGAAACGCGGAAATAAATAATCACAGTGACGCGTAGCAAAATAAAAGTTGTCCATAATGAGGCCTTTCAAATTATTTTTAAACCTGGTGTTTTTCACCTTGTGGTTCAGTGAAAACATCACGTCAGAGTTATAAGGCACCGCAGGAAAAAGAATGAAGGTAAAAGACTCAGAAGATTTTTAACTACTGCAGTTTTCTGCGAAGTACAATGCGAGTTTAAATACATTATAGTGTAAATATTTCAGTAAAGACTTTTATTTTGGAATGCTCGTGAAACTCGACACAGAGGAGGGATGTTACTTCAACAGCCCGTCGCTTTTAAATCTCTTTACGATTTCCAAACTTCTCGATATTTCCGACAGTATACCCTTGAATTTAAAAAGACAACCGAATATTTTGGACATTAAACTCTCGGTTTGTGTCGAGAGGTGGTAAGGAGGATGTATTTGAGCGAGGACTGCGGCGCTGTGTATGTCAGGGAGAAAGGAGAACTGCGATATGTCAGTGCAGACAAGAATGATGCTCCGCAGCACAGACTCTTCAACAGAGACTTCTCTTTTCAACTCTGCATCGACACTTTACCCTCCGCCAGCCACACAAAGAGAAGAGACCAC
The DNA here is from genome assembly GCF_963993115.1 of Abramis brama. Taxonomy (NCBI): domain Eukaryota; kingdom Metazoa; phylum Chordata; class Actinopteri; order Cypriniformes; family Leuciscidae; genus Abramis; species Abramis brama. The sequence goes on along the minus strand of NC_139969.1, from coordinate 21,312,649 downwards.
TTCATATTTACCTACAACAAGGAGGGGAGTCTGCGGTACACGGTGAAGTCTTTATTTGACATATCATTACAGTTCATCGCTGATCACATTGAGCATGTGGACTCGCTAGTCGGTTTTCCTGAGCAAATGGCTGATAAGTTGTTCTCGGCCGCCGAAGAGAGACACAAATTCACTGAGCCACAAACTGCACCCAGAGCACTGCAGGTCTTCTGTGAGGCCTATGGAGAGCTGGTGTTGAAATCCCTGTGTTTGAGAAACAGGTTAGTATTAAATGTAAAAAACAACAACAACAAAATCAATCAATCAACTTTTAAATGCCACGGACCCCAAAAATCGCCCATCCTCAAATTTCAAAGCCACCTATTTATTTATTTTCTTGTATAAAGGCCCAATTTAAATTATGAAAAATGTATATTATAAATATGTCTAAATATTATTTGGAACATATTTCGTTTCTATTAAGTTGATAAATAAATTTGTTTTACTCATTATAGCACTGTACTGTTAGATGCATTATTTATTTATTTGCTATCTTATTTACCTATTTTATGATTTTAATATAATTTTAATATTTTTTAAAATTATTATTATAATTATTTAAATCTTAACACTGTTTTCCTCACTCCCTTGCGGCCCCCACTTTGAAAACCCCTGAAGTAAACAACAATATGACTATCTCAAAACCCAATGAAAGGTTTAGAGGCATCCAAAATGCTGCCTAGGTAGGCCTATATACCCGTTATAATAAGAAACTAGCATTTACGGCAGTATTATTGTCTTCTCAGGTACCTTTTGATACCTGAGAGGTTGGAAGAGATCAGACAGTTTCAGAGTCTGGAGTGCCTGGACCTCTATGGATGTAGATTAGGGGACAACCATGAGGTTTTTAAATACATAACCTCTGAAGCTCTGGCTAGGTATGGCTAACACATAATTGTGTACATTGCATAAATAAAAGAAACATTTCAAATGATAGCTGGGTGTTCAATTTGTTCTAATTTGTGATAAATAGTAAAATCACATTCTTTTTTCCCCTTACATTTCCTTTTTTTCTGTAGTCTTGTGAAACTTTTCATAGGTGCAAACTGCCTTTCTGATGCAGGCCTTCAGAGGCTGACTGCGCCGGTGAGGGTGATGAAGAAAGGCCTAGAAAACCTGCAGCTTTTGGACCTCTCTGGTTAGTTAATGTATTTGTATAGTCAGACACTACCTTTCTTTTTCAGCAAGGATGCTTTAAAGGTGTACTGTGTAATTTTTAGCGACATCTAGTGGTGAGATTACGAATTGCAACCAAGAGAAGTTACGGTGGCCGACAGGAAAAGATGTCATTGTCTGAGACAGCAGAGAGTTAGTAGCCAGTAAAATGACAAATCCAGTGAAAAATGAACCTGGGCTTAATTAACACATGGTTACCGAGTCGATCGTTCCCTGCGATGCGTTTTCATGAAAATCGAATGTATAGAGTTTTATCTTTAAAAACAGATTAGCTCATAACACTAGTATATGGGGCACAGAGTAAGTAAAAATAAATCGCTAGTTAATACCACTAACAAGGCTCAAAATAGCCTCACACTAACACGGTAAAGACAGTACATTACGCGTTGACATGCAGGATCCATCTTGGAAAACAGTCTCGACTAATCGAGCCACGAACGCCGTGCTACGTTAGATTTCACAAACGTAATTCCTATCGACCAGCTATCCTATCGACGGCGTTCGTGACTCGATTAGTCGAGACTGTTTTCCAAGATGGATCCTGCATGTCAACGCGTAATGTACTGTCTTTATAAAGTATCTTCTTATTAAACTGTCTGTACACTTACAAAGTTCTCAATGCTTCGGTTTGTATGTAAGGACCCTCATTATGTTACCGTGTTAGTGTGAGGCTATTTTGAGCCTTGTTAGTGGTATTAACTAGCGATTTATTTTTACTTACTCTGTGCCCCATATACTAGTGTTATGAGCTAAAATGTTTTTAAAGATAAAACTCTTTACATTCGATTTTCATGAAAACGCATCGCAGGGAACGATCGACTCGGTAACCATGTGTTAATTAACCCCAGGTTCATTTTTCACTGGATTTGTCCTTTAAGCAATGAGGTTTCTTTACAAAGATAAATTAAGAAATTAGCTGTACTTAATTATTCAGTAAATCGATATGTTATTGCAAATATTATTGTTACTTTTTCATCATTGTGTCAGTGTTTTATTCGCTGACTTTAGCTAGCTTCTTTGCACAAAGAACAACATAGTGACGAAACGCGTTTGTCCGTTTAGGGCTACTGTAGAAACATGTCGGTGCATTGCAATGTAAGGAAATGGCTCATTTTAAGGTAATAAAAACATAACGGTTCATTAAAGGTCCCGTTCTTCGTGATCCCATGTTTCAAACTTTAGTTAGTGTGTAATGTTGCTGTTAGAGCATAAATAATATCTGTAAAATTATAAAGCTCAAAGTTCAATGCCAAGCGAGATATTTTATTTAACAGAAATCGCCTACAGCGAACGGCCCGTTTGGACTACATCCCTCTACTTCCTTCTTTAATGACGTCAGTAGAACCGTTTTTTGACTAACCTCCGCCCACAGGAATGCTCCCTCAACTCTACCGAAATTCGTTTATGTACTTGCGCACTTCTTATAACTTACTGTGTTTACTCAGCTCTTACGGTGATTTTCTTAAGTAAAACTGACGCTTCATCTTTTGTGTGATGTACAATAAACTTTATTAAACTCATCAGTATATGTTTGATCATCATTCGGACCTGGTCCGAAACAGCAGACTTGTAGGCTATTAATAAATAATGGATACATACAAGCAGATGACAAATACGTTATAATAACCGTAATTAAACTACTAAACTATACCTGTTCCATCTCTATACAGCACTCTGACTCTGTAGGCATTAGTGTCCGACTCGAAATGAACACCGTTACTGAGAGTTTCTGATATTATCATCATTCCGTGAGATGAAATTGTCCTGAGAGACTGAGCGCGAGCTCATGAAGCTCCGCCCCCTGGGTCGTCCAGCAGCAGCTTATTTGCATTTAAAGGGCACACACTAAAACAGCGCGTTTTTCTGAGCCCCAAAAAATGACAATTTAAACATGCTGTAAAAAATGATCTGTTGGGTATTTTGAGCTGAAACTTCACATACACACTCTGGGGACATCAGAGACTTATTTTACATCTTGTGAAAAGGGGCATAATACGGGACCTTTAAGTAAGGTGTTTATACACCACTGAAAACATAGTTATGTATATGATTTTGCATTTCTGTCAACAGATCCTCCTAAATATTACACAATGCACCTTTAAATTGATCAAAAGTGACAGTAAAGACATTTATAAGGCTATAAAAGGTTTCTGTTCCAAATAAAAGTATCATGGTTTCCTCAAAAATATTAAGCAGAAAGAAATGTCCCTAAACTTTTGAAAGGTAGTGTTACATAATTATTTTCAGGTGTTTTATGCACAATAAAACATAATTTTATGCTAATTTACACTCTTGTACTTCGGTTTATTTCTTAACAGAGAATCCCATCACCGAGAAAGGTCTTGGATATCTAACGTGCTTTAAAGCACTACAGAAACTAGACATATCTAGGACGAATGTGACGGTAACACAACAATAACATCTATGAGTTTCATTAACTTTGTATGAACTGCTGAAGTTTTAAATGAGGTCTTGTGTATTAACAATCTTTTTTTAGGTGAATGTGTCTTTGAAAGGATTCTTCAGAATGAAGATGAGAATGGTCCTCTCAGAGACCCCATTGAAGGAGTTTGGACACTCGGATTGCAACACAGAAGGCTGGGCTGAACAGGTAACACATATAAGGTTATATAGCATCCATGATGGATAGGTAATGTTGAATGTAAAGTTGTGGTGGTAGAGGTTTTATACTGTGGCCTCTCTGTATAAAAACTCTCATTTTTAATCAGGTAATAAACCAATGGGAAATTACAGCTTCAGAAGTACCAAAGAAAGACTCCAAACCAAGAACAAATGCTCTCCGTTTCTGTGAGTTTATTCTTTTTAGCTACATGTTCACTTTATCACACATTAATTATTATATAATATTAATAAATAATTATATTATAAAAAATAATTCTAATATTAATAATAATAATTTGTATATTGTAATGATTTTAATTTTGTTCTGTAGATGGAAGAGAAAAGTTTGTTCGAGAGACATTGAACTCCTGGTGTGAGACAAGTGCCACCACAAACAAAGACAAGGTTGTGCCAGTTCACTTTTATACGGTTGATCTCTGTGGCCTGAGCTCAACAGCAGAACACAACACACATTCATCAGCAGTGGCAGCAGCACACAAGGGAAAGAAGAGGAGACTATCAGAGGAAGAGCAAAGTTCAACTCCTGTGGCAAAGCGCCAATCCTTCTCAGCTCTGTCTGCGGAGGACTTAGATCTGTTAAATAGCTATTGAGTGGACACACACATGTATGCAGTGCATTCCTCTGTGAGGAACATGACACTGAAATGCTTTTAGTTTGGATTATTTACAATTAAAAACAGCTTGCTTTTTATTTTTGTACTGCAATCTTTTATTTTCTCAGACAAATTGACTGGCTGTCAATCATGGGTATATTTATACAAAATCATAGAGTAAATCACTGAAAGTCGACATGAAACGGAAGATGCGATAGCCTTTTCTTCATCGTGGCATATCCATGTGCAACTGCCTCTCGAACATGAAAAAATATATATAGGGCGGGACTTGATTTTAAAGTAGTATCATCCTGGTTCACTCGACAAATTTATCAATTGGCATTTGGATTATTGTAGGAAAAAAAAGATCTGTGACTTACAAAAGCTTAAGATTCTTACGTATTTTGTCCATCATGATAAACTTCACAAATTAACACAACTCTTAAGGACTTTGAAGTGTAAATACAATGGCAGAGTCAAAAGCTAAACATAGACTATAAATAAACTACACACCATGGTTGCATGACTTTAACGTCGCCATCACTAAGCTTCCGACAACCCTTTCTATAAGAACGTTTTCCCTGAAAGTTTGAGGTATAATAGTTTGCACAATTATAAACGCAAAGAGGCTTTGACAAGTGAGTAGATTATCTGTTCGATTGATGACGTTTACTGTCCCTGACAACCTTTGTAGTCCAATTTAGCCGCTTGTTAGCAACTGCCTTTTTCAAGACATGTAAATGCTTTTAAAAAAAATCACAAGAGGGTATTAATGATGTATTTTATGTCTTAGAAAATATCTTGAGCTTTAGTTCACCACAGACCTTATTTCAAGCATTTAACCAAAAACCCATTGACTTCAGGAGGACGATGGAACCGGAAGTGTTAAAATGTTTACTCGTTTCTGGGTTTTGGCCTATACAAATACGTTATCCCTGCAGCACTCTGTTGATTGGATGGTTGAGGTTTGCTATTGCTGTGATGTCATTTGAGTGACAGGTTGCCCCACCCTTGCTCCAGTAAACACGTCATCAGAGAAGAGAAGAGATGTGACTGCTAGAGGGAGGGGGAGTTAAAGACAACAAGGGCATGAATTTTAAAACAATGATGTGCATGGACAGATCATATATAATAAATAGTGCAATATTGCAGAAAAAAAAAATATATATATATATTATATATATATATTAATTTTATATTATTTAAGTCAATGGCTACCATCATTTGTCTGGTTAACAATATCTTTTGTGTTCAACAGAAGAAACAAATTCATACAGGTTTGAAACAACTTGAGTAAATGATGACAGAATTTTCATTTTTGGGTGAACTAACCCTTTAAAGCTAGAATACACTACACAACTTTTACAATCTGAACAGGTTTTAAAATACACTAACTGACTTTGTAAAAATGGACACTAAAAAACACTACCAGACTTTCAAGTCGTTCTGAACACAAAAAATTCCCATGTCTGAGAGTGACAATTTTCTGAGAAATCTGTCAACTCAAAACTGAACACTGGCTCTGAGATTTGGGAACTAGCATTGATTCATCCAGACTGCAAATAAGGGCAAAAATTTGGACCAAAGTTGTGTAGTGTATTCCAGCCTTAAAAAACAAAACAAATTACAAAATAGGACAAACGGTAGTGTGAACACATAGAGTCAATGCTGTCAGACAACACATCTGACCTCAAAAACAAAACAAAATGTCCAATAATTTATTTTAGTACATTGCTTCATTTTCAGAAATCTTGGTATTTTTAGCCTCTGATGCAGATGTATTCATTAGACCAGTCAAAGCAATGCTGTTTAATATTTTTAAAAGAAGTCTCTAATGCCCATTTGTTTGATGAGTGATTTACATATACAGTATGGTTTACAATCAAGTTATTAATTAATGATCAATATTTTTCTTCTATACATTATGAGTGTGATTACCAAAAATGTTCTTTTCATGTATTCTTTAAAGGTGACTGAGGGTCTGGCCCATGCCAGGAATGCAGTGCTTGCTCATTTAGCCCGGCTTCCAGAGATGAAACATGGATTCGTTTTGTTTGAGAAAGGTCTTCAACATGTGTTAAAAAACATACCTATGTTCTTCTAGCTCACCGTGACAACTATAGGTCACAAGGGTCATTGGAACCAATATTTTAAGTGACCATTTCTTAGCATTTACTTTACTGTTCTATATTAAAGTGTCCTCTCATTGAGAGAAAGAACATGTTATCTTGGATGTTTTGGGAAGAGTCTCCTGTTTATAGTTAGAGCCGACCAAATCCAACCTTGAAGGAGCGATGCCTCTCTGTGTGTGTTAGTTAGTATTGTTGGTTACAGGTTAAGGAACAGGTTAACAGTTTTGTTGGTTTGGCATTATTGGAGATTGACTGACTTGTTTTCTTCAGCATGTTGGCGCCTAGACACTTGTGACCTCGGAGGGACACTCGTACCTAACTCAGGGTCCTGGTGGCAGCCGTACAGACTATGGAGATGTGCTACTGCCAATCAGTCCATGTGTGGAATTGTCTATTTCTTAGCCAATCAGAATCATTCAACCTGAATTAATGACGTAGCTTGCGCTTTTCCATTACCAGTACCAGCTCAACTCGACTCGACTCGGCTCGGCTCGGCTCGGCTCGCTTTGCTTTTCGCTCCGTTTTCCATTGCAGATAGTACCTCCACAATACTACTGGTCGTCATAGCGACGCCGCAGGAAACTGCCGTGACTTAATCTTTTACGCGAGACGCGCGAGACACACCCGCTACCCACACACACAGGACAATGGAGGAAATCGAGTGTATGATGTTTTTGGATGTTTTGGTTTTTGCTGTTTTTTATTCAGGATACTCCGTCTGGCGCGTGCAATGATGACGCAGTGAATAGTGACGATTCTCTCTGACCAATCAGCAGTCTGCCATGTTTTCACGTCACATTTTAGTATCGCCTCAGCTCGCTCAGAACCTCGCCGGAGGTGGTACGAAAAAAAGTACCTGGAAGCAGGTACAGGTACAACTTTTACACAATGGAAAACCAAACAGAGCCGAGCCGAGTCGAGTCGAGGCGGGCCGAGGCGAGCTGGTACTGTGTAGTGGAAAAGCGCCATTAGACCTTGGTGAAGGGTATAATTGCTGTGATCTTTTTAACTGTAAGGAGAGGCCTATGAACTCCTTGTGAGTCTTGAAGCTGATTTCTGCATTTGAAGCTACCAACTATCTTCAGTAAAACTTTTCTTCAATTGACTGCACTCCTGACTCCGGGTCTTCATTAATCTTATCTGGTTCTTTATCTGTATTATCCCCTTACAATAGTAACATCATTAGCACTTGTGCATAATCTTTGTTTCCGGCGATGACATGCCCACACAAACAAAAATCATATCAGTTTTGACTAGTCCAAACAAATGACAAAATGCACAGCAAAAATACAAAATACAAAATAGAGACTGAACACTTTTTGTAGGTTTGTTTATTAATATCAAGATGACAAATCTGAGGTTGTAAAATATTTTAATTTACAAGGCTTTCATGATGTGAATGAATGTTCACCCACTGCAACTGAAGCATAAATCAAAATGTTAATGTTTCATTGTTCAACACACATACCTCAAATCACAAGCTGTTATTGAGCACACTGAGAACACTCAAAAAAAGAAAAAGAAAAAAGTAAACCATTTCTACAAATGGGTAGTAACCTGGAAAACTGAGATCCTACAGAGCTTTCATTTTGATAGGTAATGCCTTTAAAGTGCCAAAACATCAACACAATATATTCCCCATAGTCCACGCTTATCAAATTTGAAAAATGAGAAACCCATAGTAAATGAGTTAGAGCAATAATCACAACTTTAACAGAGAAAACCAAATCTATGAGACCCCAATTCCTTTGGATGTTAGATTGACTAAATGTTAGACTGATCCAGATTGACCTTTGACGGAAGGGGTCCCGCTTCCTGCTCCTCCACCCCAGGAGATCTGATGATCACTAGAGAAGACTGCAGATAAGGGGTCAGTTTCGTGTCCTTCATGTACTCCATATCCCCATTTATGCTTAGCTTCTGTTGAAAGGATGAGAATGTGTGAAACAGTTGGTTAAATGGAACTGACTAAGAAATGTGATTGGCTAAGAAACGTGAAGTAGTTTACCTCAGCGGGGACATACTGCTCAACAGCAGTGGACACTGTGGCACAACAGATCCAGATCAGAACAAAGACAGACAGAACCAGAGTGGTGGTCAGGATCCAGCTAGGCAACCACGGGTTCCTACCAGTACACAAGATCATGATGGTTTATATTCAACAAGGCCAACAGATTGCGAATAATAAGAGATCAAGATGTGCCCAACCTTGAAAGGCAGTTGAAGAGCTTGTAATCGTCATCAGAGTTGCTTCTATCAATGAACATGTCTCTGTCTCTCTCCTGAATGAAGCTCCTAGGGTAGTCTTTATAGACAGGGCTTTTCATCCCCTGATCTACAACTATTAAAAAAAACAAGGGGTGCTATATTAGTATTGTGATCTTAAAACTTGTATTAACCCTGTGAAGTATATTAAATAATAGTCAGAAAAATCGAAAGTTTACTTAACCTTTAGACAATGTAAATGTTTTTTTTGCTGAGTATCAAATTTAAACCATCAGGCTTTTATCGCTCATATATTATGATATAGGAGAAAATGGAGCTCATACTTATCACTTTAATGATGATAAAATAACAAATAAACGTTCCTCAAATATCTGTTGTATCATATTTGATACATGCACTTTAACATGATTTTTTCTAAAAATAATAAATGGATAATTAAGTAAAGCTAAGGGTATGTATACATGACAACGATGTACTAAAAACGGAAAGGCCTTATCAATATTGTCAAAACGATCCCTCTTCACACGGATCCACGACAATGACTAAAAACGCTGTATTCTGCTGCCAGGCCAGTAGATGGCGATGTTACTTTTGTAAAGAAAAACTCCACGCCTATAGACTGAACATGCAATACGCATGTGCATGACGTCACCTTTTTCACAAATTCATGTTTTAGTAGTTTACACGGAGATGATAACACTACCGTTTTCAAAAACGCCGCTGTCGTGTAAATGAACGGCCAAAACGCATAACAAGTTTTCCATTTTTAGTTGAAAATGGTGTAGTGTAAAAGCCCCCTAAGTTGCTTCAGTCCAGTAAATGTTAATCTTGAAATATTACTAATATAAAAGTTCTTCTTACATTTACTTTATAAAAATCATTTCACAGCAAAACGACATCTGTTCCATGACCTGAAGGGGGCTATCTATCAATTATCTATCAATCAGACGACAGAAGGCATGTAGTAGATTGTGTGCAAAAAGTTGATCATGTTGATAAATCAGAGGCCTTAAAACTGTTGCTTTATAGGGTTAAGAGAAGGATGCTAAGAGGCTGTAGTGGAAAGTGACACGTTTAAGTCAGGACCTTTGCTGGCCAATCATGGCTTTCATTACATATTTACATACTTCATTACATAATTTCTTAATAGAGCAGTCTGTAATTTCTGTGACACTAGCAGCTTCAAACAGAACTGCAACATTTTCTAAGAGGTTTCACAAATAAGGTTTCATTTTGAATTTCATTTTGAATTAAAATGCCATAGCTGGATCTTCTGGTTATAGTATTTTGGACTTTTCTCTGTTACATATTTTCAATGATTTAGTCTGCTTAAGCTCCACCCCTTTCTTACAATCGACTGTGATCTCGCATTCAGATCTGGCTCCGTCCAAGCAACAACTGATGTATATAACCTGACCTACATTTTTTTTCTTTTCTGGAAATCTATTTCACTCCGATGTACGTGACAATACAAAAGAAAGGATCTGCTAATTCTGTTACATTGTGACTTTAAACTAGTATGATATTATCCCCTGGTTTCACAGAAAAGGCTTAGACTAAGCAGGATTAGGCCTTAGTTCAATTAATACATTTAAGTAGCTTTTATTAAGTCCCTTAGAAAACAGTACTGGTGTGCATCTTGAGACAAACCAATGGCACTGATATATTAAGATGCATCTGTACACGTAGGTTTCAGTTAAAAGAGCTCATACATGGGTTTACGCCTTGTCTGTGAAACTGGGGGTAAATTGCAAGAATGTTTGAGCTTTTTAAACTGAAAGCAACTTGTACTGACATATCTTAACATATGTCAGTGCCATTGTTTTGTCTCAAGATGCACACCAGTAATGTTTGTTTCTAAGGCAACTTAAATGTCCTAATTGAACTAAGGCCTAATCCTGGTTTAAAGTATGAAAACAAATAAAATGGTTTATGAAGTGTGACACTTTCCACATCTTGCTTATTAATCAGAGCGGAAAGCATAAGCGTGTTATGTGCAGTGCTCACAAGTGCTCTGTGACTCTTCGGTCTCGTCTGTCTGGAATTCAAACTGAGGGATAAACTGAACTTGCGGCTCAGACTAGAAAAGAGAGAAGAGCACATATTGATCATTGGCACAGAAATAAGCTTTACTACTTTATACCAGAGATGCCCAAACTTTTTACTATGAAGGGCTAAATATCAAAATCGACTACAGGCTGGTGGCTTAAAAATAAAGCGGAACATTATATTTAACTATATATATATATAAAAAAAATCTAATTCACTTATATATTACTTATATTTCAATACAAAAAAATAAAAATAAACAAATAGATTAGAAATTGAGATGCTCCAATGGTTTCCCCACCTTGTGATATGGCATGGCAGGCCAAACTGGTTTGGGCATATCTGCTTTATACACTAGTACCTCCTTATGAATACAGTCTAATTATATATATATATATATATATATATATATATATATATATATATATATAAAGTTTCATATAACATTATCACCACATTACCTGGAAAATGACTACTTTGCCATCATCTGCTTGGAGATAAAATGTCCAGGATGAGGTGATGAAGCTGTGGGCTTGGCTCATCATGTCTTCCCAGAAACCCCTCACCAAAGTCAGCGGGTATAGGAGATGGATTCTGGGCATCATCATCAACAACTTCATACCCGGAAAAAAACAAGAAACATATAGTGACTTCAAAAAGCACCTTGGTGACATGCAATTAGAATTGCTCATGGAATGACTATGAGCATCAAAAGCAATTATTGACATATGTTCTTCACACCTGCTCCATCCTTTGTTCTGCAAATGGCTGTTGGCTCTGGCATCCGAGATTGCACGCGTAGCGCTCATCTGATTGGCTGTAGGCTTCACGACAGGCTGCAGGAAGTCAAACACACTCAACTGGTTGCATAACAAATACACTGTTATCAACATAGAGCAAAGCGAATCCTTTAAGGATTCAGACAATACTTTAATATTACCTGACTCGCATTCAGATTGGGTTTCGTTGAGATCCTTGCTGTCACCCACAAACTGACAGATGGAGAAGAGACGGCACCCTCTCTGACAGGCGTACAGCGCCTCCTCCTATTACAAAAACAAACAGGCCAAAAAGCAAATAGACCAGTTCCGCTTAGACCGTTGTTATTGCCGTACAAATTATTTAACTTTACAAACACAAGCTACAATGCACAAGCTCATAATAAGACAAACTAACAAATGGTTGAAAATGTTAATTGCGTTTCTTTGTCCGTAAACAAACTCACCCGTGGATAAGTGTGCAAACTGTAAGTCATTTGACATGTTTTATGACAAGACGCAGTGTTTCCCAAAACACCATCGAAGACCTCGGAAGATGCTGAGGAGCTCGTAAGTATGCAGCAAAAGCTTAACAAAATCCCGCAGGACTTTATAGCACTCATTTTTGTGAATGACCAAACATCGACTGAAAGATTCTTCCTTGTTTGTGTACCTGCAGAAATGTCGCGAGAATAACGCGAATGCACTTCCTAGTTAACGTTAGTTACAAGGCGCAGGCGCCGTGAAGGAATTTCATGAGCATAAGGGGACCGTGGAAAAACAAAAACACTGTAAAAATGTAATAAATAATAAGATTAATTATACTAACTAAATAGTTTATTAAAATATGGATTCAAATTAAGATTTTTAAAAAATATATATATAAATAAAATAAATTACATTTTAGAATTAGAATGCAAATGTAATTGAAACTAAATATTTTCCCCACATTTATATTATTTTTTCAGTCTACACATACAAATATATACAGTATATACATACAAATACAAATATATTTTTATATTCTTCTCCCCTTGAGCAACAATGATCATATTTGGTCATCTAAGATTGAAAACCTCTGGTTTAGAATTAAATTTAAAGACTTAAAATTGGTCCGTTATTTAAATACACTAGGTTTAAGACTTTAAGACTGTTTATTTGAGATGCATGCAAGAGCAAATACTAAGGCATTTCAGAGAGTCACATAAATTGTCTTTATTGAAAAGCAAACATCTATACAACTGAAACTTACACTATTTTAATTTAAGTCAGTTTCAAGGAATCTAAAAACAATGACAAAAAAAAAGAAAAAAAAAAAAAAAAGAAAAAAAGAATAAGACAATAGTTTTTGTGTTGAAGGAAGATTTCCCCAACCACTGCAGTTATTTTCTCTTCGGACATTTGGAACATCAAAGGAAGCTCCTAAATGACATTATAAAACACCCAATAGATGACCCTTGAACACTGTTCTTGTGCCAATGTGAGTGAGCTTCAAAACAAGGGTGGGTTAAAGAGGGAATGTCCCTCACACTGATTTACAGGACAAATTTGAGGCACAAAAGACAACCCAGGCATATTTTCATAGCCAGAAGTCTCAGTGTTTGCTTTTTTTGGATTTCTTGTGAGAACGGTGAGGCGATCGTGACCGAGATCTGGATTTCTTTGAGGATTTTTTAGGCGTTCTTGATCTGGACCTACGCGACCTCTTAGGTGTTCTTGGTGGTGAAGGAGACCTAAAATCATTTAAAAAAACGATACAGATTATTACATTCAGCTTAGTTCCATAAACATGCTTGTAATGACAACGACACCACAACACACAGGATTGAGTTTTATGCTGCAACGATGAAGAGATGAAATCATTTACCTTTTCGAAGACTTGCGGTTACTGTCTCTCGGAGAGTCTTTATAAGACAATCGAGAGCTGTCTTTTGTATAGGATCTATCAGAGCGCTCAGATCGTGGTGAGGGCGACCTGCCGCGCCTACTGCTGCTACTTCGGGTGGGGCTGGGGGAGGGACTGTGTCTCCGTTTTCTGTAAACAAACAATCTTAAATGCATTCAGAGTTCTCCATTTCTGAAAGACATTTACTCATTTGCTGAAGGAGCTTCAGGGTCTTATGCAGGGATCTTACTTTTCTTTTCTGCCTGGTGTGGAGTCATCTTTGTCCTTCTCTTTGTGGGACACATCAGATTTATCTTTGTCTTTTCTTTCTTTTTCTTTTTCTTTCTCTTTGTCTTTCTCCGTCTCTTTCTCCTTCTCCTGAACAATGTCCAAAAAAAAAAAGTATGGTTTCAAACAAAATAAAAGGACTAAAATGAATGTCAAAAACAATTAAGCTGATACTAACCCGCTGTAGTAACTTGTCCCGGTAAAGCTCTACTTGCTCTTGAATACTCTGTCCAGATTTTTTGGGTCGTTTTCCAGATTCAAGCTCGTCTTGAAACTTCATGACTTTAAGCTGTAACACAGACAAAGAAAAACATGACTGAGATCTCTAAAAGCTTCAAGAATGTGAAGCATTATGTTTAGTACACTTATTAGCATTTAGGTATACCTCAATTTCTCGAAGTTTGGCACGTTTCTCTTCGCTCATCTCAAAAAATTTAGCAGACTTTGAATCATATTCTTCTCTAACGGGATTACTGTAGGACTGCTGCTCTGCAGCACTGGAAGCTCTGAGAGTGTCTTTACTTTCAGTTTCACGTGTTGAACTATGACAAGAAAGTGAAAATTAGATCAAAACTGCATGGCAAATGTATTGGTGATTTTTGTGATTACTATAAGAAATTTTAGAAATCACTTTATAGAGATTCAATTTAATATTTTAAAATTGAGCTTAACAAGAAAAAATTATCAGTACAGACATTTCTAAGACGTTTGCATGTCCTTTAACATTTAATAATCATGAGTTTCCCAAGCCTAGTAGAACTAGGAAAATGTACCTTGATTTACTTTTCTCAGATTCATCTGGCAGATCAAAGATTTCCCATTTTGACGTGGTTACAGCTAAAAATAGAGAAAAATAAATGTTATGTGTACAGGGTGGATGAGGTAACTAAGGTTTAGATGATGTGATAAACGTAATCTGGACTAACCTTGAGCTTCCAAAGCAGCACCATCCACTGCCTCCCATTTTGACGGAGCGACCTTAAAACCTGGTTTTTGATCAACTAAAGAAGAAAAGAAAAAGTCCTGACATTTTTTCCTAAACAAATTTCTTTTAGAACATCTGCCATGACATATAGCAATTCTAATGTAATTGTAAAGTATATTCTTTTCGATATTGGAATAGAGTGATGTGTTAAGTCTATTAAGTGGGAGTTGAGTGTATGAAAGGTAAAATGAGTAAGTAAATAAACAATGTTGTCAGCATTCTTACAAGGAATACCATCCAGATCATCATCTGTTCCCTTGATGGGCATTCCATCCAGGTCATCGAGTGGTGCGCCATCAATTGGCGCTCCATCGATGGGCATGCCGTCAACATCATCGAAAGGAGCGCCATCCAGCTCTTCCTCCACAATAGGAGCACCATCAATGTCCTCAGTCCTTTCTGGCAGCTGAGGTGAAGTGAAAACGCAATAAACATCCAATCATTCAATCCATGCTGAGATGAGTTGTGACAACTCAAATCTTATCACTGACAACCTATGAAATATAACTCAATCAGCCAATCTCTACCAAACTAACCTCGGGCACCAGTTCTTCAATCTCCTTTTCAGGATCGAGACTGACGAGTCCCAGGAAAATGTTTTGAAGTTTAATCAGGAACGGATCAGGATACACTGCCCAGTCTTCCCATGCACGGAAACAGGACATTACTCGTTGCTGTGAGGACCAAAATTGAGAAACGTCAAATCCAGATAGTTAACTTTATTATAAAACCAGTATGGGTTAAAAATTTGAGCCGAATGGCGCACCTTAAAATTCTCTGATTGTAAATGACCCTGTATTGTCTTATAAGTGGCATTTAGGTCAGAAAATATCTGACAAAGTTTTGTTTCAAAGCTGTAAAAGAATAAAAGACAAACACATTAAAAAGAAGACAAACAAGAACTAATACCTTGATTGCGCACTTTAAAATAATTGTTAAACTTACAATTTTCTGTAATAAGAGGCATTAGCAACTTTTGCTGAGGAGTTATACAGCACATCTGACACCAAATATAACCTTGCAATCTGAGGGAGGACAGAAATGCAGATGTAAACAAAAGTGATGAATGAAACAAAAATCAATCAAAATTGTCAATCTTAATTCTACAGTACAAATTAACCTTCTTTGGCAGAGGTGTTTTAAGTATGGACAGAGACTCAGCAATGCATTCCACTATTTCCTCAGCAGCATCGGCATGCGTGAGGCAGAAAAACATGCCGTCAGCTATGTCGCTCTTCCTCGGCGTGAGACCTCGGAGTAACTCCTCCAGTTTATCCCTCTCGCTGCAGCAGACGAGAGTATTTAGTACACACAACCAACAATACTGAATACAACCAAAAAACTGGTAGCATCACACTAGAAGAATTCAAGATCTCCATGGAATCCATTAAGACAGATTTCAATACTAAGACATACTCGTCTTTCAAGGTGCCCTTCTTGCCACTTTCTTCATCATCATCATCATCGCGCTCCTCCTCTTCAGGAGTACCATGTAAATAAGGGTTGAGAGGCGGTGGTCGCCAGAAAGAGCCGTTCTTAAACATTCTAAAGTCTTCCGTTTTCCATTTTGTAGGAGATTCGCCCTATGAGTGGACATTTTGAAATTTTATGTCTGGACATTTCAATAAAGTTTTTTGAAAAAATCATAAAAATAAATAAGACTAACCTGTAATATGGTGTATAACTTCCACCGGTAATAAACATGAGCTGGACTTTGATTTTCAAATAAAAATCTGTAGAATACAAACAAATTCTGAATACATAATCAAGACAAGTACAGTTATAAAAATCACTACTGTCTGACTTAAATCACTTAAGATCTTTTCTTCCATATTGTGACTTGTATCTAACCGAAACACTGAATTATTGAGAAAAAAAATTTAGGGTGGGGATTTCTATTAATTGGTTGCAGATTGGATGGAGGCAGATGTAAATGCGAGAGTGCAGTCGATTGTAAGAAAGGGGCAGAGTTTAAGCAGACAATGATTGGAGAAGTCTGTCATTTTACTGGAAGATATAGTTATGACATTTTATTTTTAAATTATGAAGTCAAATTGTTTCTTAAACATGCATGTGCAAAATAGATGGGATGAATTTTCATTTCACGCCTTGAAGTAAAAAAAAAAAGTAGCCTGCTAGCCTCATTCATAAATATGCACTGACCTGTAGAGTGGATTATTGATCTCTCTGTTCATGATCATGGCTTCAAACATGGGACCCTCACGCACAACAAACTCGATCATTCGATGGATGAGAGAGAGCAAATTCCTACGAGAAAAACACAGTTAAAGCGAAACAGATTCAGCGCCATCAACAGCCACACCTAAACAAATGCTACTGATACATTATGACATTTGATGAAATGCAACATCCTTGCACTTACTATCCATGAGTCTATTGACATGTTTGAGTTTTTAACATTTAAAACTGACTGGCAGTCTAACAGCTTGTAACAATCAAAACATTTCAATCCTCTCTACATCTACATCTGAGTCTCAGCCATAGCATTCTGCCCTTGTAACTTAAAACTGGACGTGCCACTGAGATACTAAATGTGAGGCCGAGTGACAGTGATTTTTCTTGCTTATTGACAATAGACAAGTGTGGATGGAGAGGGACAAAATCATGTAAGCACTTCTAGAGTCAGTTAAGATATAGGGACAACAATTGGCTTCCTGACTGGCTCGTGAAGTGGCCGATAAAATCAAGAGATGATGTTTTTCAAATGTACTGAAACACAAATCACAAGTATTGGAGCCGATCATACCAATGTCAGGCAATCATTCTGTATACTTTCCCCAATCCATCCTGTGACGCTTTTCTGGTCCCTCGCTGCTGCAGACAGTTCAACTTGTGCTGCTCACCAAGGCCAATGTCAAAGGTCACTGAGACTACGGGGATTGGGTGTTGCTTTTGTGCCATGATACTGGGGCAGTTAAAGTGAGCAATAGCCAGAGGGCTGTTTTTTGTGTAACTGACACTAGGTGAATGTTTATTGTGTAGTGTTTTAGTTGCTAAATTAGTATTGCTGTAATGAATAACATCTGATGTAGCATGTCTGATTAAACCTGAGCCACTCTCTCAAAATCCAGTGGAAGCATGCCGTAACGCTAACATCTGAAACAGTTCTGTTTAAAAGGAGGCTCTACAAACACCAAACAGCATTCATTCAAAATGTACACTACTGTTCAAAAGTTTGAGGCTGGTAAGATTTTTCAATGTTGTTGAAAGAATTTCTTATGCAAGATAAAGTAAAACAGTAACATTAAGAAATAATACAATTTCAAATAACATTTCTATTTTAATATATTTAAAATGTAATTTATTCCTGTGATGGCAAAGTTGAATTTTCATCATCATTACTCCAGTGTCACGTGATCCTTCAGAAATCATCCTAATATGTTGATTTACTGCTCAAGAATCACTTATAATCAATGTTAAAAACAGTTTTTTAATGGAAACCACATTTTCTTTAGGATTCCTCGACAACTAGGTTAACAAAAAACAACAACATTTATTCAAAACAGAAATCTCTGCAACTTTATAAATGTCTTTATCACTACTGACTGACCTCAAACTTTTGAACAGAACCAAAACGATAAACCCACATAACTCTCTGTACTAATATGACCTTCACTATCTGAGCAGTATGATGCAAACCCTTTGTAGAGAAATGCAATGCATGTGTGTGATTTGTATTGTTAGTAGCTGCTCCTGATTTTCATGCAAGGCCTCAACTATTGCTCACTCAAACCAGCCTCTGGTAGCATGGATATGGCCAATCTTTCAATCTACAGAGATGGGATAAGTTCTCTACATTTCATAAGAATTTGGAAAAAAAGAAAAACATGTACCTTTCTGTTGGGATAACCACTTTGACTATGGCTTGCGACAGAGTCTGGATATGAAGTCACATCAGATAATAAACATAGAATATATGTGAGTATTGTTAAAAAGAAACAAGCATAACACTAAATGCAACATATACTCCTACAACAACAAACGTGTTCTACGGTGTCAGTTTTAAAACTTGACTGAACACATTCCTTAGAGAAAGAGGCAGTGAAATCATACACAATCTACATTCATAATATATTTTTAAAAAGTCTCTTTACATTTCTTTCAAGCAGACAGTATCAAAGGAGAACAGTTTTATCTTAACTTGCATTCAAAACCTATAAAACGTCTTGTGCAATGACAATGAGTAATCTACACTTCAAAACACTTACCGGTACAATCAGCATGGTACACATATAATGTCATTTATACGATTTTTACCAAAAAGGCTAATTTAGTCAAATTGCACAATTCTATGAACAAAAACTTTTCACAAAAAGCTAGATGAAAAACATCTGCACTTCTTCCACACACACAAATAAAATGCATATAAACAAACATTACTAAGAAAGTAATTTACCCTAACTACATTTATGACCATGCTAACCAAAATCTTTTTGTCCCACGTATGCCAAGTTACCTTCTCAAACTCCTCTTTGCACTTCGGAGGGGGAGGCATTGAAGCGTTGGGGTTCTTCAGCCTCTCTTTGGGCTGGGCATTGAAGGGCAGACCGGAGGGTGGAGGTGGGAGGGTGTGCTCCATCATTGAAGGTGGAATGTATATTGGGTGAGGAGGAATTGGTACACCTTTGCCCCATCCCAGTTTCATTTCAAAATTCATTATCATTTTGCCTGAAATGGTCAGCATTTGCCAAATTATTCATTAGTGTCAAGAGGGAAACAATAAACACAAAGTGATTATAAAGAATGCATAGATTTTAGTGGTTGACCGAGTTACATTTTTTTAATGGCCAATGCTGAAATCTTAAGCCACTTTTCCTTTTCCACTTTTTGGTAAGGAATGGTTATAATTATATATTCACTTGAGTTTGGTTTGGCACGGCACAATTTCTCCGCCTGGAATTCTTATTCAGCTAACCGTGCTGGTAGAATGCATGTATTGACGTCGCCACTCAGGATTGATCACTTGTCTGTTGCCAGTTTCTCTGTAGCTGGCCAAGCATGCTATTTGAGCGAAGTAAACAAGTTAATAATAGAAATATCCGATCATCCTTCATAAAACGGTAGCTATTTACATCTTATATCGTCTGTAAACTCTTGCTCTTTACATTTCAAAAAGATCCGTTGTCAACCCCAGTGGAAATCAAACCATATCCGTACCGGCTGGGCCGGATTGGCACGGAATGGAACAGTAAAGCAAGAAGAATGGTTTGGCCCAACGGTGGAAAAGTGGCTTTAGAGAGCAGGGTGGCAGACGGCCGATATAGAGCTGATATAGGCCTATATATCATCTCACTTTTTAAAGATAGTAAATAACACATGTATTATTTCTACAATTAAATTAGTTATTTTACATAATATTTTACAAACAGTTATCGGCCAAATAAAAAACCTTATTTGCCGATGTCAAGAAAAAGGAGCAAAACAGCATCCAATTTATCATGTTATATTGGTTGACCACTAACAGATCTGAATAAGAATTTATTTACCATTTAAATGTTTAAGTGCGCGTTCAGCATCTCTTCTCGTCATGAAGGCTACAAAACCACAATTCCTTTCTCTGGCCCTTTCCTCATCAGTCCTGGGCCACATAATTTTCACACTGGCTAATGGACCATAGCGACCGAATTCCTGACAGAGCATCTCCTCGTTCATCTAGAGGGTGAAAGAGCAGTTTTAGAATGGACATTTTTGTGCTTGAGACCTAACAATAATCACCAGGGAAAAAAAGATCAGCTACCTGAGGATTTATGTTCCCCAAATACAGATTTGTAGTTGTAGGATCACCAACGTCATGAGAGCCAGGAGCTGAATCATCCAAGACTGAAAAAAAAAGAAGCTTTGAATAACAACTGACGTTTTACCATCCCTTCTTCCATGATGGGATACATAAACAGCAAAAAGGCCATTGCATTACACAGTATATAAAACAAAATTACCACTGGACGGACGGTTTCTTCGTGAAGAACCATCCGCTAAAAGCAGAAGAAAAGCAGTGTGAATTTTGTTTCCTGAATCTGAAAGCGTATACACTGCTGAATTGTGGCAGTGGCCGAGACATGTGGGAGGGGCACAAACTTGACTGGGTCTGACACCATGAGTGAACATGTTTTGATGGGAAAAACAAGAAAGAACTTACAGGATCGCTTTCCTTCCATTGTGGGAAGAGGCTCAAAACGACTGACTCGGCCCTTCAACCTGTGACGCTCATCACGCTCCTCCTGTATCCTACAAAAAAAAAAACATAGCATTACATTTGAGATCATCATATTAAAGGTGCTGTCATTAGTTAAATAAGAATGCAAAGAACACCTACTGTTTCAGTTCTTCTTTGAAGAGTTCAAGGTTGCTCTTTTTCTTTTCTTTATCCCCCTTCTTCGATGCCTAGGCAATATAATAGAAAAAGAACAGGTAAATAACAAAAAATAGATTGTTTTTTTTTTAAATAATGTTAAATGAAAATAAATGACAAGACTCACATTGCGTTTATCTATTGTTAAAAACTGTGGAGGAGTATCCAAAGGTAAAAAACTTTTAGCCTCCAAAACTCTTGACTTCGGTTTGTAGAGCTTTCCTTTCTTTTCATCGACTGCCGCTTCCTCTGTAATGGATACGTCACACAGATATTAAAGCAGGGACAATTAAGAGGAATGTATATAAAAATTGGCCATTTTGCATAATTTGAAAGAAAATGCAAAGTAACTTTATATATATCATTCAAAAGTTTGGTATTGTGGAAATTATTTATTAGAGATTCCTAATTTTAAAACACTAAGTCATAAAATTTCCATTTCAAATGAATGCTGTTCTTTTGATCTTTCCATCCATCAAAGAATACTGAAAAATATCTATCATGGTTTTAAAAAATAAATAAAAAATAAGCAGCACAACTGTTTTCAAAACATTGATAATAAGAAATGTGTCTGACCAGTAAATCAGCATACTAGAATGATTTCTGAAGGATCATGTGACACTGAAGACTGGAGTAATGATGCTGAAAATTCAGCTTTGCCATCACAGGAATAAATCAGACTTTAAAATATATTCAAATAGAAAATTTGTTATTTTAAATTGAAATAATATTTTACAATATTATTGTTTTTACTGTATTTTGATCAAATAAATGCAGCATTGGTGAGCATAAGAGACTTTTCAAAAAGTCTTGTCAAAAACCAAACTTTTGAATATATATATATTTTATAAATGATAAAGAGAAAAAAACCCTTATGGTCACTGCAGCAACATCCACATGATAATCCTACCTTTAGTGGCATTAGCAATCCCACCCCGTACAAACGTCTTCACTTTTCCTTCACCTCCCTCAAACGCAGCGAGAAATTCTTCGTAGATCTCCGCAGCTGCCCTTTCATCCTCCTGTGAGAAATCACAGATTGCAAAAGTGGAATAATGTGGAATTATGTTAAACTTGTGAGATTTATTGGGATGTGACAGTTACCAATGTGTTTATGTTCTGTGCATTTATAATACTGCTTTTTGGTCTAACTGTAATATGTACTATCAATTGTGCATTTGTGAATATGAACAAGATAACTGACTATAATGCAGTGAAATTCTAAAATTTCTAACATTAATTACAATATTGATACACTAAGAAAAGTGCCACAGAGTAATTTTCACTGAAGATTGACTGGACTGGGAAGAATTTTTGCAAATCAGTGTCATTATAGGGGATCAGTAAAATGCAAGTCAGTTAATACTGAATTTTGCATCTTAAAGAGATAAATCATCCTAAAATGAAAATGAAGTCATCGTTTACTCACCCTGGAGTTCTTTTAATGCTGTATACCCTATCTAAAAAAAATGTCCCACTTAGATCGAACATATAATGGCGGTAAATAGCAACCAGCATCAAGATTTTTTTTTTTTTAAGACACAAAAGTATCACAGAATGATCCCATGTGACACGCACCGTACATTCCAAGTGTCCTGGGGGTATACGAAAGTATGCAAATCGAAATGTAATGTATTATTTAATGAAAATCCTGACCTTGGCTGCTGGTCTTCTCTGTGCAGTTACACGACGTGCGCGTTCGTGAGACTCTATTAGCACCGCAGTTCACTCCCTCTCGCCCAGAAAAGGCACACAAGTTTTAAGAAATCTATATTAACAAAAACACGACATGAAATACAACCCTTGTGCCTTCTCTGAGGGGAATATATCTGTTGTGTTTGTCGTAACAGCAAGTTATTGCGTTCACATCTGTCAACTGTCATTTTGACTGTCATCTGACTGACAAACAAAGATTTCAACTCAGTGAAGAAGGTACACACATACTTCTTTGGGATTTCTAAGAGTTGTATTAATGTCGCGTTTTAATTCATCTTGATTTCTCTCAACTTGTGTGCTTTTTCTGGGACAGTTGGAGTGAACTACGGCGCTAATAGAGTTTCACAAACGTGCAGTTAAGACCAACGACCAAGGTCAGGATTTTTGTCAAAGCTGCAGTCCGTAACTTTTGGCGCTCTGGCGGTTAATAAACAGAACTGCATGCGTCTTGCAGAAGAACACTGGAGCTGGAGCTACTTCTCTCTGTTTATGTCTCAGACAAGTCAAGCAGGTACTGGGCTACTCCGCAGTGGTACGAACCGTACCAGTCTAAAATATTCTGAATATAAAAATACTTATTAAAGGTGTACCATAGTGATTCAGGATAATGCAAAAACACGGTTTGGAAAATTGATTCATGATGTACTCACTAACACAAAAAAAAGTATGGACTGCAGTTTTAAATAATACATTTCTACAATACAAAAATAAGTAAATAATTCAAATGTATATGCTATACCCCCCTGAACACTTGGAATTTACCACGTGTCGTATCGGATGATTCTGTTGCGTCTTTTTTAAAACGCTTGAGTATTCACTGCCATTATATGGACCAATGTGAGCGGGACATTTTTTTATTCTCCTTTTGTGGTCCATAAAAGAAAGAAGGGCATACTGCATTAGAACAACACCAGGTTCAGTAAATGATGACTTAAAGGGATAGTTCACCCTAAAATGAAAATTAAGACTGGAAATTGAATACTCTAAAATCTTCAAATCTGACCAGATTATGAAATAACGGATGTTAAATGAAACTTTCAAGACTTCAAGTTGTTCTGAATGAAAAAAAATATATATATATTTTTTAAATCACAAAGAAACATGAGCCCCTTTCAAACATATTTGGTCCTATGACTGCTAGTTGCCAGAGCCAGTCTGCAGGTTTTGGGCAGTCAGAGTTAACAGATTTCACTGAAAGTAACAGTGTACGATTGGGCACAGATTTCATTTTTAGCTTTAGACTATGAAACCGTCCAGTCAGAGGATTTCAACCATGTTTGATATTTTGAACTGATTTTAGAACACATTGTTTTCAATTAACATGCTTCTCCTAGCAATGATCTGCACATTTCTGTGTGAGTTTGTAGTTTTCAGAATGACTTAAAAAGTCTAGTAGTGTGTGATCCTCTGTCATTTAATGTGTGATCCTCTGTCATTTAATGTGTGGTATCAGTCTGGTATTGGACCTCATCTACTTACCTTCTTCTTGAGTTCATCCTGCTCTTTCTTACTTAGTGTTCTTTTAGCAACCGCCATCTTGCCGATACTAAAGGCCTTTAATTTACTTTCCAATAAAGCCTGCATGAAAATATGAAAAGATTTAATTATACAAGTCAGCAATGACATCTCCTTCCTTAATACACAGACCTTTAGTTTTCTTGCCTAGGGTAAAAATAGATGTTAGTGCATTCCTCATATACTTTACAAAACGTATAAAAACAAAACTGCACAAAGGAAAGGAAAGGGAAAACAAGAAGGAAAAAAAAATGATGTCTATCTATCTTCGGCGATGATTTGTTTAGCTTCTGTGAAGTAAAGATGTAACTGTTTGCCATGCATAATAAGATGTGCACTTTGCAGTAACGTTAATCACCAATCACTGAAAACATCAGGACAGATGAGCTGGTGTGGCTATAACACAAATACAGACAATATGTTTATGGCACTATCTTAGCTGTTTTTCCCTTTTCTGTTGACCCTTTCACGTGGCTATAGTAAAGACGAACATTATCACGTTAGCTCGTCAAAGCAAAAGGAGCAAGTTAGCACAACTTTGAACGCGCAAATTAGATATTCACAGCGCTATATCAAGCCCATCTTCTCTATATAGCAGTACAGCGTCCATATATTAATGTAAAGATACGTTCGTGTTAGCTCTGTCAGCACACAATAACACACATTAACTTATTTCATATTCTGTGGTGGTGTCAAGAGAATTAAAAAAACATAAGATGGTCAAATGCAGCATGTATGGCAAACATATTTTAGCCCGGGGGTTTGTATTATTTTAAAAAATCTGTGCAGCCGCCGGTTTCTAGCTAACTACACTGCTAGCGAGTTAGCATCACAACCGAGCAGCTCAATGGACCTTTTTTGTATCACAGAGCGACACACCACTGAGTCAGACACAATATTATTTCGTCTTTCTTGTCATAAACAAGAAAGGTCGGCTTTAACATACTGATATGAAATGGAAAAGTCATGAAATACCTTAGAGTTGGCTTTCTGCGCCCCACCTGGCGTTTTGTCCGCCATTTTGCCAGACACTGTGCAAGCGCGTGAAGCGCGTGAAGCGCGTTCACTCTCCCAGTGTGAACGAGTCCATTTGACGTAACACTGAAGACCGACCAAGATGAGTCTGTCAATGTCTGGCATAGGCCTATGAGCACAATCTGTGTACTAGTGTATACATTATGTTAACTGTTATTGATGTACTAGACATTGAAATGTCACAGGATGCAATTTTAAAATAATTGTTTTTGTACAATGCATGTGGTACCTAGGCTAATTTAGTCTGAACATTACTATTGCAGATGATTTGCTGGTCTTAGCTGGTTTAAGATTGTCTTGCTTTTTTAAGATTGTCTCCAGCTGTTTCAAACTGATCTCACATCCTGGCCAAACTGGTGTTAAGCTGGTTTCACTCATTGACAAGCTGGTCCTAGCCTTACCAGATGAAAGCCCGACCAAAATAACACCAGCGGCTGCCACCTGCTGTGCTAAACTGGCTTGCAACAAGACATATGCTATGGGTCAATCAATATAATTTTTGCCACTGTAAATACATTTTCAGTATATGAATAGGCCTATCCAAACTTTCAGTGAAGTGCTTTAGTTCCAGCAGATTCTGTAATACAATGCTGCATAAAGTAAAAGTAGTACTAAAATATGGAAGCTCTGACCCACTCAGTATGTTACTCTAAAAAAAAGTTAATTACTAGTTAATTACATCTTTAACAGTGTGGCCTAATTAGATTACTGTGCTTCTTACTCTCTCTAAATGTATTGCATTACTTACATTAAACTTTAAAAAAAATCCCAAATCAACCTCAACCAGTTGAACAAAACAAGGATAGACATGAAACTGCACTTTTAATTCTTTCAAATTATGTTACATGTTACATAATGTTACATAAATTATTCTTGAACTGACAAATGTATTTAAAGGGAAAATATTACATTATTTTAACATTAGACGTTAATTTTGATAGGCCACAATTGTTTTATATAGAATTTTTCTATAGTCTATACAGTATTTAATGCAATTACATCAGAAAAATTAAGAGTAATCATTTACTTTACTTTTTCAAGGGAAAAGTAATTAAGTTGCAGTAATTAATTACTTAGTACTAGTAATGATTTACACCCAACACTGGACCCACTTAAGCGGGCAGTATCAAAGACGACTCTGATGCAGCACTTTGCAGTGATTGACATCCATTATTTATTGTTTATAATTTTGTATTTTCACTAATGTCATACATCAAATCAAATCAAGTATATTTGTTTAGCGCTTTTCACAATACAGATTGTATCAAAGCAGCTTCACAGTATTAAATAAAAATAAAATAATACAACAAGGTTTGTTTCTAGTGGAATTTATTGATTGATAAAATAAAATGAAATATCCCCAAAATATCCCCAACTGAGCAAGCCAAAGGCAACAGTGGCAAGGAACCGAAAAAACTCCATCAAGTGACCTAATGGTGTCCTAAAACTCCATCAGGTGAACCATGGAGAAAAAAAAAAACCTTGGGAGAACCCAGGCTCAGTCGGGGCCAGTTCTCCTCTGGCATTTATGAACTAGAGGCCGGATTATAGTTTGAACTGTAAGATTAAAAATATTATATGAATGCCTGGCCGTTTTATATATAAATATAAAAATATCTTTTTTTTTAATATAGCCTACATTTTCATAACATTTCTGCAACTGTAATTCCTGCATAAATGTATGTGCAGCATTAAACAGTCTGTATAATGCACTTCAGATGCTTCTATAGCTTTGCCTTGTATTTTGAGACAAACACTTAAATGGTGCAAATATATGAATAATTTCAATCCAGACAATAAATGAAATGTAATTTTTGTAATAATATTGATAATAAGCAGCATAAAAAATAAATGAATCCATCAACCCTTGAAATGAATGTATGCTAAATTGCAAACATGAAATTACTCCTTACGAGCAGTAAATTTCACACATCAGTAAAGCAGAAGCCTATGAAGAAATTTGTTGCAAGGACTCCAGTAGAGCTGATCATATTAGTAATCTTTGTTAAACAGTTTCAAACGGAACACAATTTTCATATTCATGCAAATACTTTATTTGTTATAAGCATTCTAAGTTTCAGATTTGCATCATGTTGTATTTGAGGTGACATGACATTTTTTTACAACCCAACTTCAGGATAACCAGATTTCAACCAACAATGCACTGTCAAAAAGAAAGAAGAAAAAAAAACATGTTAGAATTTACATTTTGAATTTACATGGTACACACTTTCAATTTATACAATTGAAAAACATAAGCCTGTCAGAAACCTTAAAAAAAAATAAAAAAGAAGGATGACCTTTAATTGTACTAGATGTGTTGACCATTAGTCAACATTAAAAAAAAATATTAGCCAGAGTCCGTATTTTGTTTGAAATTTCACAAAATTGTGAATACATACATGACCATGTGAAAGTATGCCAATGCAAACAGAGATGATGGAAGAGCTTCTTGTAATTGTATGATTGTATGAACATTTTAAGTAGGCCTAGTACTAGGAATATAACATAATTGAAAGAAACACCTTTAGAATAGTCATAAACAGGCAACTTTACATTTTTTGAAGGATATGTGGCTCCGCTCTTGGCATTCACCGCGTGCCTTAATTGAAATAAATTAAATCAAGGTCCACTGTGAACACGTAAAGCGAGAGCCAAAAGTGCAAAAAGAGATTCTTCAGGACCTGATGAGCAGCTGAACCTGTTTTAGATTTACATCATGACTTGCACCACAGGCCAGACAAATCAGATTCATTCCAGCAGGTGTATTTATTCAAAAGCACACTTTAAGGCCTATTTAGATGTGAATCTCATCCTGGTAATGCTGAATATTTCCTTATCCGGTGTGTCTGCTGATAGCCTACTGGAAGCCTGTGTTCTGATGGACAAAGCACACAGCCAGAGGCAATGCATTCAGAATGCCTGCACATCCAAGGCATCAAATACAGCTTTCCATCCCTGTGACCTAAAGCATCAAAATCATAACAGTTAAACTATGGCAAATAGGCCTATTCGAAATTAAATACACAGAATAACGTCGAACATTAGACAACACTCGCAAATGAAGCCCAAATGTATGCCTCTATTATGTAACATTAGAAGAAAAAAGTATAATTGATTCAAAATATCTGCTAGTTAAATCGAACCAAAATACGCAGAACATTCATAAGGTTATTATTATTTAATCCCACTGTCGTCGGCAGGCAGCATCCGTTTACCCTGCATCATCACTGCATCATCCCACAAGGGTGGATGAGACGGATTTGTTATCTACGTTAATTTTAGGATTTAGGTGTTCATGTACATACCTCCGTGAAGCCATGAAAATGTGTTCATATCGCTGCTTAATATTAAAGAGGACTTTCAAATAAATGACGAGCCAGCGACATATAAATATGGAAACTGCGCCGAGCGCTACATTGCAAGGGAGGCGCGTGACGTCACCATGCAGACAGATGTTCAATCCCTGCGTCCTTGAGTTTAGCTATCAGGCTATGTTAGCCAACAAATGACGTGTCAAACGACTGATTGATTGATGTTATAAAATGTGACATACATTTTGGGAAGATGACAAACAGACACACTAAAGCGTGAAATTTATTTTATTGTTTCATTAAAAAAAATATACATAATGAGGTTTCTGAGGAGTGGGTTTGTATAGAATAGTCCATAATTTACCCTTTTCACAGACTGTGATGACGTGTTGTAACGGTCATCAACATCGTAAATATATATATTTACATATTTATAATATTTTCATAAAAAAAAAAGAGTATTTACATTTATAACACTATACTTTGTATTATATTACATTTGTAAATTACATTGCAAAACAACTATGCTGTGAGGGTGTTCTAATAAAGCAGCTGATGATAAAGTTGACATCTTTCTCTCCTCTGACTGCCGTTATCAATATCTCTCTATTTTTTCATCTTTTTGAAAGTTGTGAAAACACTAGTGTGGAGTTTTCCCTTTGCTATTTGAGCAAATGGGAACACCAAAAAATATATTTAATGTAGTCTCTCATTCACCGCTATAGATTGGTGCAGGTATGACATCACTTTGTAGGCCAAAACATAGACATGCCCTTCGTCTCAATGTCCATATCCATCCTAAACAGTATGTGAGATTAAAATAAGTGTGTCCCAAAGCATAGTAGGCTATGTTGAAAAGAGTAGGCCTCTACCAGAAGTCCCCGGATGGTCTACTATTTCCGGTGGATTTTCGAAGTGTGGATCCTTGCACACTCCAGTCCAGAGCCGTTAAATATGATTTTTTTTCAACAGCTCTGGCACACTATAAGGCCGTATGTTTAGATAAATGTTTGAGCGACTAATCAAAGTTTAACCTAATAGAAAAATATTTATTTAATGTTATTCGTATTATATATCATCTGCAATATAATGTGGACTTTTATATCCGTTTGGCCATTAACTTTTAAATGCATAATTATGCATTAATATGAGGAGAGTCTCCGCATGAAAGACTCACGACTGTAGATCAACGTAAAGGCAACCTATGGTGTTTTTCAAGTCCTCCTGGGAAGTTCATATTTACGAGGTGGGAAGTCGTATATTTTCGATGGCAGGAAAATGTTTTTAGATATAAAAACTGAAAGAGTTGTCAAAAGCTTACCTATGGTGATGTTGAAGTAGTAGGACCATGGTGTAGGCCTAATTCGTTTATAGCATTAGCTTTTTACTTCTGGCGACTGCATTTATAGGTTTCAAATTCATAAAGGTTGTGTTAATTTGTGAAAATTATCTTTATAAACAAAACGCAAGTATCATAAACTTTTGTTGATCACAGAGCTTTTTTATTTTATTTTGCGATAATCCACAAGCCTGTTGAAAAATCCTATTGGGTTTTTGTCGAGGCAAACCAGTGTGATGCTAACTGCCGATTTGCCTACAAAGTGACGTCATACCTGCACCACTCTTGACGACTTCCACTTCTGAGAAACCCAGAAACGTGGAAAAAGGTCAATTTAAAGCCATTGTTAATGTCCTTTTATCTGAAACAATATTTTTGTAATATCTGTAACAAGTTAACATAGTAAAACCATACTGACGTATAGGCTACATTCAGGTAGGCTATTTAAGATTAAGATTTCACCTGAAGATTTAGGCTGAACTATTATTTAGGCTAAGCTATTCAACAAGCCATTTTTTGCGTATTGGGTTTTGATTGCACAGTTGCATATCGACCACTACAGCGCACTGGACATTAGTGCACCATCATCCTATACACTGCCACCAAGTGGCAAGCCGATGTATGTGGATTGTTCTTCCAAACCCATTCCTTCTATCCTAGTTGTACCATCAAGTAACATCCAGGGAGTCAAATTATTGTTAAATTTTCCAAGCATTGATTTTAGATTGGAAGGAAATTCTGATTAATCATCTTTCCAATAAATTGGACATCACACATCAGCTACAATTCATACTGTGACTGTTGTTGAATGAATGAATGAATGAATGAATGAGGCATTTATATAGTGCTTTCATTATGTACTTCTGTTCACCCAAAGCGCTTTACAATCATGTCAGGGTTCTTTCCTCATGCAAGCACCACCAGTTTGAAGCATTCACTTGGATAATGCGACAATATCCACAGTACAACGGCGCCAGGGCGCTCACCACATACCAGATATAGGTGGAGAGGAGAGAGAGTGAGAGCCAATTCATTGGAAGGAGATTATTAGGAGGCCATGACTGTATAAGGGCCAATGGAGGGAATTTGGCCAGGACACCGGGGTTACACCCCTACTCTTTACAAGAAGTGCCATGGGATTTTTAGTGACCGAAGAGAGTCAGGACCTCGGTTTAATCTCTCATCCGAAGGACGGAGCTTGTAACAGTATAGTGTCCCGGAGAGCGCCCCCTGCTGGCCTCACTAGCACCTCTTCCAGTAGCAACCTAGTTTGGAGGTCTCCCATCCAAGTATTAACCAGACTCAACTCTGCTTTCAGTGGGCAACCAATCTTGGGCTACAGGGTGATATGCTGTGGCAATACTTATGGCGCTTTTCCACTGCATGGTACGGTACGGCTCGGTTCGGTACGGCACGCTTTGGCGCTTTTCCACTGCATGGTACGGTACGGCTCGGTTCGGTACGGCTCACTTATGGCGCATTTCCACTGCATGGTACGGTACGGTACGGCTCGCTTCGGCTCGCTTTAAATGGTACCACCTCTGTTGAGGTTCCAAGCGTACCGTACCGATACTAAAATGTGACGTGAAAACACTGAAGATCACTGATTGGTCAGACAGAATCGTCACTACCAGTGTCATTGTATTTGCGACACGAGACCATGCACGAGACAAACCCGCTAGATTTAAATAGCCAGTAGACAACAGCCAACGTTGTAGTTTCTTGCAGTTAAAAAGTTTCTTGCAAACTGTTTCTTGCAGTCAGGGGCGGCGCCGGATAATTTTTAACGCATGTGCTGAGGGCACACACACACATATGTGTGTGTGTGTGTATATATATATATATATATATATATATATATATATATATATATATATATATATTATTAATAAATGAGCAAAACTTGGCCACAAAATATTTAATATTCAATTATTTTAATGATCACAATTAAAGTTTTAATTTTATCAAATTGAACAAGCGCAAAATTCAGCAATCAAATATTCAAAAAGACTTAATAATAATGTTATTTCTCTCTATAGGCGCGTTTACTACGAATATGGCGATCGTCAACTTCATCTTTGCCAGACACTGACAGAAAACACTATTTTATAAATAAAAATCAATGCACGCATCCCCGGATTTACAAATGCACATCTTGCTTGTTGCACGCACATTATGTCGAAATAACAAGATATTATGTTGAAATAACATTATTATTAAGTCTTTTTGAATATTTGATTGAATGCTGAATTTTGCGCTTGTTCAATTTAATAAAATTACGCCTATATATAGCCTATATATATACTATTAATAAATGAGCAAAACTTGGCCACAAAATATTTAATATTCAATTATTTTAATGATCACAATTAAAGTTTTAATTTTATTAAAACGCGTGCACTGATTTTTATTTATAAAATAGTGTTTTCTGTCAGTGTCTGTGCATGGCAAAGATGAAGTTGACGATCGCCATATTCGTAGTAAACGCGCCTATAGAGAGAAATGCACATAATGGATTACATAAGAGAGTAGCCTATTTCTTTTTGTTTTGAATTATTTCGTTTAAAGACATTTCAAGCTTTGTGTATTTGAGGATGAGATGCGCTCCAGTTAACGTACAATGCAAGTGACCGCTCGGGCGCCTCAATGATTAAATTGTCTATTTTGCTCTTATTTATTCAATCCAGGTAATTGTTTGATGAAAAAAATATTAAAATTAAGATACAATTTATACAAAACGAAATTCACTTTAAAGAAAGGCTTTCTACAAAACAAAACTTAATGAAGTGGTCAAAATTATGTCCGACTCGCTCCATGTCTCTACTCGTGCTGTTCACTTTTCATAATCAACATAGGCAGATGGAAAAAAATAACATAACATTAACTAAATGCGCTTTTTTAATGGCAGTAGGCTAGTTTAAAACAGTACATTAGGCCTAGACTCTCTATTTGTAAAGATTGCTGCACATTCATTTAATTCTGCATTTTGCACACACAAGTTGAAAGGCATTTGTTCAAATCAAGTTCACGGATAATTGTGCGTGCATTTATTAATCATTATGATACTAAAATCATAACAAAGTAGGCTATGCTATGTACAAAAAATCAGATGAGCCCAGAATATGAACGCAACGTTTAATT
This sequence comes from Abramis brama, assembly GCF_963993115.1. NCBI lineage: Eukaryota > Metazoa > Chordata > Actinopteri > Cypriniformes > Leuciscidae > Abramis > Abramis brama. The sequence continues at coordinate 21,279,445 of NC_139969.1, read as the reverse complement.
ACACGTTAAGAATTTTCCTTCCATATAGTAAACCATTATAAGAACGTTTAATTTAATTTAAAAACATCCACATGCCGAGAATCAAGTGCACCATCCCCTGTGTTGTGCGTTTGAAATGTGGCGCGTTTACGATGATGTCATGGCAGTAGAGGCGGCAACTATAACGATCAGTCCCACAGTTTGAAGCGGTACTAACTGCAATGGAAAAGCAACCGAGCTAAAGCGAACCGAACCGTGCCGTACCGAGTCGAGTCGTACCACGCAGTGGAAAAGCGAAGCGAGCCGAACCGTTCCGCGCCGAGTCGAGCCGAACCGTGCCGTACCATGCAGTGGAAAAGCGCCATTATGTGCTCTTGAAAATAGGCTACTTAATCTGCAAAATTAATTAGGTAATGCATGTTATTGTAGTGCGTTACTTTACTTGTGAAATCAAAAAAGTAATCTGATTATGTAATGCATGTTACTTGTAATTCGTTATCCCCAATACTGCTAATTTCAGATGAGATTGAAAACCCCTGATCGCTAGTTCTTTTCCACTGTCTGAAAACATCAATTGATCAATGTAGATTTCAGTCTGTGGTTTTCTCAGAGAGGAGAGCTACGGTAGAAATTTGTCCATTTTGAACATAATCAGAATTATCAGCTATAATAAAGGTAAATCGGCATACTCGACCTGAGCATTTTCTACAGTCTGAGTTGGGTTCCCAGAGCTGTGTTATTACTGTATTATGTTTAATACAACATCTCTTCAGTTAAAACCAAAACACATACTGTCCACTCAAGTGGACATCTGAAAATCTCTTTGAAAAATAAAAGAAGTTCAGATCTTGTTTTTCATACTCTTAGAGCAATAAAAACATATAGGAAATAAACCTTGACTGTGGTTGAAATGTATGCATGAAAGGGTTAATAAATGTTAAATCAGGGAAAGTTGTAACAGGAATTAAATTGCTGTATAAAATTGCCTTCTTATTCTTTGTTTCTTTAGAGAATTTGGGGTTTAAGTTCAGTGGACTTTTTTCATAGTGGTATGCAATATGATTAATTCATTTCACACTCATGCTGACTTCATCTTAAACATCTGGATGAATTGCGCCGTAGGTCATACACAAGTTGTTGTCAACAATTGATCTCAGTTTTGAATAAGGCGTGGGTCTTGTCTGTTTAATTGGACGAGAGAGATTTAATTCAGTCTGCAAAGTTGGCTTGGTCAATGTTTGACGAAACTTGACATGTACAAAGGTGAAAAAAACATTAGGCTATAGTTCTCATTGGGATGTGAGGGGCTCATTCCCTGCCCCCTTTTAAGTGAGACCGCTGCTCGGAGAAAATGACACTCGATCGGCTCGCGCAAATATGAAGTCTGAGGAAGTTGACAACATCGAAGAATTAAATAATTTACCTGTCGATTCTGTTCGGATTGCGCCGTATTTGGCAGAGCTGAGGCAAAAAGCAGAAGCAGAAAAAAGCATTCGACACTTGGATTTGTCGAAAACATTTCTGATACGTTTTTTGCAGGCGAGAGACTTTGATGTGGCACTGGCGTTCAAGGTTTGGAACACTATTTCACCTAAACTTTGACTGAACTCAAATGATTAATGTGTAAACTGACGCGCGTGCTTTCTGTAGTGATAGTAACACCGTTGGTGAGACGTGTTTTGGTTTGCAATAACATTTAGGCTACGTGCTGATATTACACAACACCTCTCACATGTATGCTGGGATAAAATTGCCATCACAGATATGTCAAATACCTATCTAATTGACAGGCTTTAGTTTTTCTTCTCATTCTTTTTACTGGCTAAGACATCAAATACACCCCCAACCACCACCACCACCATTCCTATATTGTCCTGATGATAATTTTATGATTGGTTTATGTACTACAAACACTTGTGCATAAGTCATCATGGATGTAAAAAAATAAATATATATATATATATATATATATATATATATATATATATATATATATATATAGGCCTATATATATATATATATATATATATATATATATATATCACAGAAAATATATTGTATAGCTTCTGTACTGTAATAATGTCTATATCAATAGCACTGCATTATTATTCATATACTTTATTGTTATAAAAATACCCAGCGATGGCTTGAAAAACATATAAATCATACATTGACGCGTGTGATTATTGCTTTCACGTTTCATCAGTCAAACGTTTTCTGCTTTTTACTCTGCTACAGCCATAGCTGGACACCTTTGTCCATATTGGGGATTTCCTGGATTGTCATAAGTTATTACCTCTATGAGTCCATTTTGGACTTTCTGTGAGGGAGTGCCCTCTGGCTTTTGAGTATGAAAGAAACCTACATTACATGAGTTTGTTTAGCCAAAGTCACTTAGCGCTTCATAATGTTCACATCGCCTCGTTTTGAATAAGAATAAAATGTCAGGTCATAGACTATCTTGTCTCTTTGAATCTTTTGATCTAGATATTTTATTCACATTGGCCCTTGAAAAACTCTATGTGAACTAGGGTTGCAAAGGGGTGGAAAATTTCCGGTTGAGCTGAGGAATTTTGGAAATATTCCCATTTTGAAACTTTACGAGAATTCATTGAAATTTTGGGGTAATTTATGCAAACTGTATCATATACAAACATAAATATACATTTTGTTTGGTCATAAGCAGACATGCATGCAAACCATATAGACTGTAAAAAAATATGGACGTAGTGTCCGTGACGTCACCTGTGGGTTTCTTAAGAGCATTTTTGAAGCCTAAAGTGGGCGGAGCCATCTTGCAACGCGTCCCAGATAAGCAAATTTAAATTTTATTCCCATTAATTCCAATATATACTCGTTAACTCGTAATTTTGTATCCCTAATGTGAACATAGTTGCCCCCCAAAAAGTGTGGGGGGCGAATTTACGTTTGATTAAAAGTACAAAAGTACAAGTGCGGTAAAAGTAGGCCTACACGTCCCCCATGTATCCTACGCCCATTCATATATGTAATTTCCGAATTTATGCAAAATAAAATAATGCATAATGCAATTTCAAGTGTATCATCACTATTTTAGTTTTTATAGTTGTTTGTTTCTTTTCAAGTTTATTATTATTTATTAATTAGTTATCTTAACTTCTTCTTTAACCATTTATATTATATACACCAGTTCATTTATGTACATTATAGCTTATAGCATATTTATGCCAATGTTTTCTTGTCTATTTATTATTTGTTTAATGTAAACATCTGTAAATATCTGGCCCACAAACACTCACTTTAGTTTAAGTGAAAGAAACTTTGAGGTTATTTCAGCCATACTGACTAGGTAGGGACTGGATGTTCAGTAATTGATGTACACATTTTTTCTTTTCTGACTGACATTGCGTTCAGATGTCAAACCAACCATAATCAATGTAATGAGTAATGCTTCTTTTGTCCTGATAATTTTCTTAAAAATAAAAAACTTGAGACTAATATATAATTGATCTTGTGTTTTTCAACAGCTGTTAATCAACTATCATAAATGGAGACAAGAATGTCCAGAAATAACTGCAGATCTACGGCCATTATCCATCATAGGACTTCTCCAAAACAATTACCATGGAGTTTTGAGATCACGAGACGATGCTGGAGGTCGAGTTTTAATCTATCGGATTGGCAAGTACATACACACACAATATAAAAAATAAAATAAAATAAAAACTACTGCCATTATAATGGGGAATATCACACATTTTCAAACACTGTTTTCAGGTCGGTGGAACCCCAAAGAATTTACAGCTTACGAGGTTTTTCGTGTGAGCCTCATTACGTCAGAGTTGATTGTTCGAGAGTGGGAGACTCAAAAAAATGGACTCAAAGTGATTTTTGATCTCCAAGATTGGTGCTTTGCTCATGCTCTGCAGATAAATCCTTCCCTGGCAAAAAAGATATCTTCTGTACTCACGGTACGTATCAATTTAAACATTTTCACGAAAGATTATATATTTTAGTGAAGAAATTATCAATTGGATATCTGGAGAAATATCTAGGTTTAACACCCCTTCCACATCTAGAAAAACTTTTTTTTCAGTGTATAGTTGTTGTTTTTTCTCCTCCTCTTATAGCTAGCTTTTTTTATATTAATTTTAAAAATGGAAAAAAAATATATGAATACATGATCGAGTGAGTTCAAATGAATCCCCCAAATAAAAAAAAACAAATCTGTCTTGCAGGATTCCTTTCCTTTGAAAGTACGCGGCATCCATTTGATAAACGAGCCCATTTTTTTCCGTCCCGTCTTTGCCATGATCCGTCCATTTCTTCCAGACAAAATCAAACAACGGGTTAGTGACATTTAAGTAGACTATGGGATTTTAAGAGGATTCGTTTTAATCAGTTTAATATCTATGGTGATGCTTTTCCTTATAGATTCATATGCATGGCTGTTCATATGTCCGAAGTCTCTGCAGTTACTTTCCGAAGGCTATTCTCCCTCCTGTGTATGGAGGAACCGGACCAGGCATAGATGAAGTGTGCCAAGAGTGGACTGAGTTCATCATGCAGTCTGAAGATTATCTCTATAGGCTCTCTATAGACTTGCGCAACCCGCAAGAATCAGGCGGTGGAGGTGATGCTTCTCAGTCATCCGCCTTTGACTAATTAAAATGAAGGTACTTCTCACCATGTGCTCTTTGTGTTCTGCTGTGGCAAGTTACATACTTTCTATGAAATTAAGGATAATATTGCTGACCTAAATTGTAATTGTAATCTTTTACTAAATAGGATTTTTTTTTCTTTACTTTTATTTTCATTCCAGACTGGAAAAGGTGACATTCCCAGTTATCACATTTGGATAATGTGATTTTATTGAATTCTATATCAAACAGATATTCATTGCAAGTACTTGATATACCTCTGATGATACAATATAGCACTATATTTCAGATGTTTGTTGCTTTTAGAAGAAGGATTTTGTAGTATCTTTAAAATAACACAACTAGTGTACAATGTTGTATGAGACTGAAATATCAAAGTGCCTTTGTTTCTTTTACTTTTGAACTGTCATTGTTTTTATTGTATTATTTTCATAACAATAGACAAAACTCAGGATGTTACAAAACATTAGCCTCTGTGTTTATGTCAAATGATCTGTAATGCAATGGTAAACTGCAGCATTCAGTAATCTTTGCTGTATTTTAAATAAATAAAAAGCTGAGGGCATGTACTTATTTAGTATACTCTAAGTGGGTTTGTAAAGTGGCACTTTGGTCTATTGCCTTTTGCTCCGACTCTTAAACAAATATAACCAGAGACGAATGACCTTACTGGAGCTCTTCTTGTTTATAGATTACCTTAAATGTGAATTTCTGAAACCATGTATATACCTCTTGTTCTGTTTATTGCACCTTTCCTGTCAGACAGTGTATCTAATGACAGAAGAAAATCACTGTTTTACATTAGTGGCTCATTATTTAATTGTGTTGTCATCAATTGTTATCCAACTACAACTGTTAATTATTTTTTTCCCACTTTAATGTACATTACCATAATGATAAAAAGATATACACAGACACATTAATACACAATGTGCTACTCAAATAAACGTGGGAACTGGACAATCGCAAATGTCATTGTGTGAAGATGTTTTCAACTGTTAAGCTGCCAAATCCAATTGGGTGAATGAAGAGGCTCCAGGCTGTGTACTACATTCCTGCCAAATTCTTATTATCTTCCATTATCTTCCCTGTCTATTTAGATTGTAAGATTTAAACAATAAGAATATATATAAGTAACAGTAACAATAAGAATATCACTAAGAAATATTTTAAAACCATAGTTTTGTAGTCTAGTAATGGTTAGGGACATAAAAATGGAATGTCTCCAGGGGGAACGAAGGAGATACTAAGATAACAATCCCTCCCTATCACCATGGTGTCATTGTGTAAGGGCTGTAACACAATGTTATTCCAATTGGTGTACCAAACGTTGTTTCCAAAGGGAAAAACATCAACAAGCTGCAACAAACTTAATGTTATTACTTGCACAACATATGTGAGGTACTTTCAACTGTGTACATATCTAAAACAGTAATTTTCAAGGATAGTGTTGAATCTATCGAAAGTATATTTTTAGACAATTATCAGATGCCCTCTGGTGGTAAAAAATACACAATACATAATGTTGTACAAAATGTCATACCTCCAATTGTTAATATCCAAAGCCCTACTTTGAAACATTATGTGGGGACAACTACCACTTCAGAATGAATAGGCAAAAGTATCCTGGAGATTTGCACTGTGAAGAAAATCACACTTTCTCACACATGCCAAATGGTGGGAAAGGCCCAAATGGTTCCCATACCTCTTTTATCCTATCATGTATCTCAGAACATCTCATGCACACAGCAAGAGTATTGTAGTATATTTATATTTTATGTTGGAGCATTGACTAAATCTATTACCAAAGTTACAATTAGTCTTGCACACTTGCCATATTTAATCCTGCCTCTAATTTCCATATTAGACTGTTCTTGTCTTTTTTGGTTTAGAAATCACGCGGGACAGATTAATCTTCAAGTGTTTCATCACTTAAGTGGTAATGGTTGTTTGAAAAGGATCAAAATAGATTTTGAATTTACATTGATTTAATTAAGTCAAAGTGAATCCTTCTTTCTTATATTTAAGTTACTATGTTTGACATGCATGTAGTATGGCAGCATTGTCTGAGAGGTTAGAATAACTCAGATCTGCCAAACAAGCACGTCTTGACAAAAGCTTTTGACAAATGATTTAATGCAAATATGTGTGCATGGTGTGTATATATATATATATATATATATATTTTAATTGTGTGTGATTCTTTAAAGATAAATCCACTTTCCTAGGGTAACTGTCCCAATTGTAAAATAATATCTGGTTGTGGGTTTCAGCTAAATTTTATCTTTACAATCATTACATCTGAAAAGCAAATGGTACTTCATTCTTTGTATTACACTTACTATTAAACAGATTCCTGTTTCGATCAAAACATGTCCAAACCCCAAGTAATCAGAAAATAAACATTATTGTTTAAGATTATCCTATGTGAATGCAATAGAGTGTATAACCGAATTATAGTTTCAACGTTACACACTAGTGCTACTGCATTTTTGGATGAGGTGGAAATAAGCGGAAAGGGGGTGGGGCGCAACAATGGGACAATTTGTACCAAGCAAAAAAGAACAAAGTTTACGTTGTTAATTTCACCCCCTCACTATAGTAGCCTACTATAAGGACAAATCCGGTTTAATTAAGTTAGTTTAATACAAAATGCTCGTATAATTGAGAAACTAAACTTTGTTTCCTTCAGCGTGTGCTTCTTCCTACAGGCTAAGTTTACAAGTAAATCGGAGGCTGAACAGAACTCATTTTCTAGAGTCCAGACTGCAGTAATTTTGCAAATAACAACCTATTCAAGTGCTAAGGTCATACATCACACGACGAATTCATTCGACCGTTACACGCATCGATACGAACTGTAATAATGTTGTGAATTGTTTTGCATTGACAGCAGTATAACATGGATTGGATCTCGCGATAAGTGCAACCTTCCATCTTGCCACGTTCCAGTGCTGGTAGAAAAAAAACAGGAAAGAACTGGGCGGTCGTATCCCGCAGGTATCCACACGATTGAATAAGTCACCGACCACTGTTCGGCGATTGGATGACATTTTTATTTTCCCCGCCCACAGCGGCTTTGTCTGAACAGCATTGGTCGAACGCTCAGTCGCTCAAAAAGGGGATGGGTTGCGCTGGGCCTCAGTGTCTGAAGGCATAGGGATTTGATTTTGCAGGGCATCAGTACCAGAACTGAGACTGGAATTGCAGTCAATTCGTTTTGTACAGAGTAAGAAACGTCGAAGAACTACCACTTGCAATGGCTAAGAGAAATCCAAAAGGAACAGTTAAAAAAGGTATGTATGTTTACATTTTCTTCCGTCGAAAATATGTGCATTTCTGCGAAGGCCTGATAGTTAATCAGGCGGCAACATTGATTTTGTTTATGTAATATTAAATGCACTGGTTATGGATTATCAGCCACAAAGAGACACAACAAAAAGATACAACAGGTCAAAAAATAAGAATATACACAGTGCATTGTGTCGACTACAGTTGTGCTATATAAACTGCATTAGTTGTGTTACACTGTAATCGCAAATAGTTCATTAATCGTCGCAGCGGGTAAAAACTTTTCAGTCGGAGTGGCGTGTATTAAATCTCCCACCCCGATCATGTCTGTGTACTTGGAAAATGGGAGGAAGTGGTTGCAGAACTTCTGCATGCTTTTTTGTCTCATTTGCACGAGACCCAAAAGGCCTAGTTTATGATACTGTTTTGCTAATTCCAACAGCAGCAAATGACCTATATTTTCATATAAATATTTGCTCATCGTTGGAGTCAGAGTTGCCCCAGTGCGAACTCTTAAATGCTCACGTGTCAATATTGGGAGAGCGTGGGAGGGGTTACACGTGGCCTCTAGGGTCCCATGTCACCACAGACCCTGTGAAAAGAAAGTCTGCCACATTGCAGGACCCCACTCTCCGGGTGTTGGGTTAGCTATCTAGCTACTATTATTGACTTTAGTAACTGCGTGGTTATGTAAGAGTGGTAGATTTGTTAACTATTAGACTTTTGAAGGTAACGTTACATGAACCCATACAGTTTAGACACGTGTGTATAGATTTCGCCATATAGATTGACTTTACACTGTAAAAAAAGGTTAATTTGAACGAAAAGCTGTGTAAAATGTTACCCCAAAAACTTGATAATAGATAGAACTCCAATGCATGCAGTTATACTGTAGAATTGTTCTCAGTCATGCACATTTTCAGTTATATTACATTTTATGAGCTAATTTTTTTTTTGTATTAGGCTATTTGGTATTGTGTGCATTATCCTGTTTTTTTGGCCTACTGTGCACATTCTTTTTGTTTATTAGCTACTGTTCTTGGTAAAGGCAGTTTTGTTCATGGAAAAGCTTAATGCATCCTGTGGCCATCTCTTGTTACAACCTGTTTTATAATGATGGTATCTCTATATTTTAAGCTAATAAAGCAGATCATCATTTGATATGTAAAAAGACACAGGAAGATACAAATTGCCATCCTGAAACTTTTTTTTTCTCTCTCTCTCTCTCTCTCTCTCTCTCTCTCTCTCTCTCTCTCTCTCTCTCTCTCTCTTTTACAACATGTATTTTATTTAAAATGTTGGTGTCATTGAGGTGCCACTAGAGCCTGAATTGCTTATGTGCCATAAGAATGCCTATTCTTATATGAAATCTGTAAAATAGATTGGGTTTTTATCCATTATGGTAAGCTTTTCCTGTAGTGATATTTATCTAGTCTAAGTCTAGAGCCGACCAGCACCCATTTAAATGCTGCATTTATAACAAAGTTAGATTGCAAAGCAAATTCATCGAAGTGAACTTAGCTGTTCGTAAAGTGGTGCAATGCCCTCTTTTATCAAATGTCGAAATCATTCCTTTCAGGGATCTTTTCAGCACCACAGAATAACTTGCGGACTTCCAAAGAAATGGTAAAGGAATGACAGTCCACCACGATGTGCTTGCACTTAATTTTTTTTCTCAAGCATTTCTTTGATTCCAAAGTTCTGTTCAAATAACCTTGCATGTTGTTTTTCAAGGGCATTGAATCTAATACAGTTCTGTCATACATGGTTTGTGCAGTAAATGTTTTATTTGCTTTTGTTAAATGCAGTGTTTATCTCACAATGTTCAATTTTCTGTTTCATGCAAAGTTTGATAATACACTTGTGTAATTTAACAAGTAACACCTTTCAGTCCTGATATTCTTATGAATGACAATAATATTTAACACTTTATAAAAGCATACAAAATATTCTAATAATTTAATGTCTTGAATAATCTGACATATTTAACTCCTTGTGACATCAGGACAACCCACTGGACTTTCAAACCAGTGTGATCTATTATTCTAAAGAAGGGGGAGGTTTGCTGGTCATTCAAGATTCCAATGGGGGGGTGTATGCTGCTGATAAGATCACATAAGGGGTTAATGTCCAGTGTTTGTGCCTTTGACCAGACACAAACTCTTGCTTTAAGCAGTGGGGTGTGTAGGTACAAATGAAGAAGAGAAGGTATTTCAAGGCACACATTCCACTACAGTATTATGTAAGCTGGACAATGAACATTTTGTACAGATACGGCAAAAACAGTGCATGAGTAAAAAAAAAAAAAGTGTTTGAAGCACTGCTTTACATAGCAGGTTTAAATGGGGGAGGGGAAGTTGTTGATTAGGACACAATGGCAGCCGTTTGACTACCTGTAGATTTAGTGACGAGTTGAACCGAGCGTGTTTGTCTTTAGGGGCGTGTCTCGTTATTTCCAAACATTGCATGCAACTTTGATCTATCTGAAAGATTCACATACTCTTAATGCAGTTTTCACTTATAAGTTTTGGGGTTTTGATTTGCATTAAATGCACATGAAAAGTACACAGCTGTTCAAAATGTTTGGGGTCATTAAGATTTTCTTTTGGAACTTTCTATTCCGTAAAGAATCCTAAGAAAATGAACTCTTTTGCACAAAAAATATAATAATAATAATAATAATAATAATAATAATAATAATAATAATAAATGTTTCTTGAGCAGCAAATCAGCATATTAGAATGATTTCTGAAGGATCACGTGACACTGAAGTAAAATGAATAAATTACATTTTAAAATATATTAACATGGAAAAAAATATTTTAAGTTATTTTAAGTATTTTTTACAAGAAGTGTATCTGAAACCTTATTTTTCTTTTGAGACACTTTTTTTAGAGAAACTGCTAACATATGGCTGGTTTGTTTTTGACAAATCCAAGCAGAAGCCACCGCTAACATGTTTATTATTTCATCAAGAAACTCGGGAGACCGGTCCTTGTATGGAAGATAAATAGTCACTTAGTTGGCCTCAGATTTACATGCTCCTCTGCCTGGAGGCTTGAAAAAGCCTTCCAAAGTTCGATTTGCATGTCGTTAAAACGCATGTATGTGACCAAGCATTTTATCCTCCATTCTGCAGTTGCACTGCTCTTTTGTAAAGTATAGTGATTTGGGTGACCAATCAGCCATTTCAGCTTTCATATGTGACTAAGAACAGCAGGATGGAGTGGGATTTGCCTCTACCCTTTCCTATGAGTGCTTGAGATGTTCTGGCTTTCAAGCGGACTGTTCTAAAAATAATCCATTTGCTGGTCGAGTTCCATATTAAGTTCCGGCTCAATTCACTAGGAACAAAAAGGCAGAAGACCTACTGTTGTACAGGGGTCCGGGGTAGGATTTGGGTGAGGACGCTCTCTTCTTCCCCACTTTGCCTGGAGGGATGGGGGAGCCGAATGCAGAGGTCAAGGTGGTGAACGAAGAAACCGGTATTAGTATTTGTATGTTTTTGGAATAAGCTTTTATGACAAGAGATGACATTTAATGAATCACAGGGGTGTGAGAGGAAGCCTTAATATTTGAAAAATAATTTATTCATAATACTTGATTTTTTGTTAAATTTGTATTTTGTGTATATATGAGCAGTACAAATTTGATGTTGTCTTTTTTTTTGGGAGATTGCAGGAGTGCTTTCAAATGTATGGTTATAAAATTTTCTTGTGAAGTTCGTATATATATGATGCCTTGCACAACATATAAAAAGAGAATTTCTTTGTTGTAACACTTTAGTGTTGTTATTTCTCTCTGTATGTCTGTTACTAATGTTTGTAGTGTATATGAACACGTGTGGTTTGACCTAGCAGAACGTAGCGGACAAAACACCTGTTCATTCTTCCCACTAGAGCTCTGAATGCAGATGTATTTATACCACGGTTCCATGAGGAGTGTCAACAGACCTCAGAATAACTGCACTCTTTTAGACTTTTGTCACCTTGTGATTACCATAGATTTCAAATGGAATATTTAAACATCTTTTAGGGAATCAGATATCCCTTGAATCTTCTACATGCATTTAAATATAGAAAGAATTGATTGGTCTACAATAGATTTTCAGCTTCAAAGCTAATGTTACAAGCATATTGTATCAACTAGTGGCATTGAGTGAAAATGCTTATGCGTGCAGTAATACTAAAGGACTAATCTTGCTTTTAAAGGCATGGTTCAATTTTAAGCATGTATTCCTCATTCATACGTGTAGAGTGTTTTGCTGTGCTGCATTGAATTTGTTTAATGAATCAGTTGGTACTTTTCTTTTTATTTATTTCATCTTGACATTGTGTATAATCTGCCTTTTTTTTTTTTTGTCCTTCAGAGGCCAAGCCGCAGCTGGCGCATAAGAATGGGAAGAAGGCAGAGGTTGGAGGAGGAACCTCGTTCTTCACCTGGTTCATGGTTTTGGCCCTCCTGGGTGTCTGGACCTCTGTAGCTGTGGTGTATTTTGACCTTGTTGACTATCAAGGTGTAATTGGTGAGTCTTTGGTTTCTTTTTTTTTTCAGACTTTGTGTATTGATTGTAGTATTAAAAATCCTCTTATTACATTAATGTTTTTTGTATCTGGCCTTAATTTGCATGCAGCCAAAGCAAAGGACTTTCGCTATAATCTTTCAGAGGTATTACAAGGTATGGCATCTGAACCAGTGATAATCACCATCATAAACCTCATTTCTTTGACATAATCTATCATCTTCAATTTCAATGTAGGGGAGTGAAAGGGTCATTTAATTTTTAGTGTCATTTTTCATACTTGAATACATATAATATATAAATGTATGTCTATAAACATGCAATATTGTTAACTTTTGGGGGGTTTTGAACAATATGTATGTTTTAATCTCGGTCCTGGAGGGCCGCTGTCCTGCAGAGTTTAGCTCCAACCCCAATTAAACACACCTGAACCAGCTAATCAAGGTCTCACTAGGCATACTAGAAACTTTCAAACAGGTGTGTTGGAGCTGGTTGGAGCTAGACAGCGGCCCTCCAGGACCGAGATTGGTTTTAATAAATGCTAATGTTAATGGAATGAGTTGCCAAGGAAAGTTGTAATAAAGCAGTTTCCATTTCTACACAATTATTTTTGTAGAATGTGTAGAACATATCTCTTTTGGGATACTTTAAATTAAGAAATATCCTTAATGTAAAAAAAAATATATATATGGCACAGTGGATTACTCGCGGTGCTTGCCAAATGACTAAATCAGATTCACTTTACTTTACTAGGTAAACTTGTGTCCTATGATGCTGATGGTGATGGGGACTTTGATGTGGAAGACGCTAAAGTACTACTAGGCAAGTGCACTGATTTCAATGAGATTCTTACCTGATTGTTTTGCATGACTGACTTTGGTTCACTTTTGTGCAATGACAAATTAAATGGGACTAATTCACGTGCATGGTACTTTTTCATGCTTTGTTGTAATCATTTTTTTCAAACCACATGATGATGAGGTTATTGCCTTATTGCATGAGTTTGAGAATTAGACCAGCTTGCCAATATTATGTTTTAACGGCTACATCATATCATAAGGAGAGAAAATTAAGAATTATTTTCTCATTTTGCAGGTAGTTTAACTGATTTCACAAGTAACTGAGCTCTACATTCATTAAAAACTGCTTCATTGGTGCTTCCCATGCATGCATGTTCCTTTTCTCCTTTACCTCATATGCTTTTAATAGCATCTTTACCCATTTTTTATAGCACTGAATCCTTATCTACTAAACCTTGCAAACCAAACCACCTCCACCCTCTCTCTGTTTTCTTGCTCTCCCACTGTTCTTTCTTTCCCTCTCTTTCTCTTTTTTCCTTATTTTCCCATTTGCGTAGGGCTGACCAAAGATGGCAGCAAAGAAAACTCAGACTCACTTGAGGAAGTCCTCGATATTTTAGCAGAAGAGGGCACTGATTGGTTTCAAGGTTTCTTCACCTTCCTTTATGACGTTATGAGTCCTTTTGAAACGCTAGAGGATGAAGAAACCGAGGCAGCAGCGGAAGATGTTGCTGGCGCGTCACAGACTGAAGGGGTTCAGGGCCAAAAGACATGCGTTATTTTAGGCCTTCAAAACCAATAGTTGTGTTTTCTACTGCGATTGTGACAGAAGCACTTTATTAGACGAGGACTTACTCCCTTGACGGCTTGTTCCTAACACTTGAAGAAATATTTTGTTGGGAAGATTGCCAACAGTCACTTTGGAACCTGTGAACTCTTGAGAAGATGATGTCATTATGAACACTAACACCTTTGTAAATATTGAACTTGTGTAGTTTATGCTTTGTTGCAGCTCTTTTGCAACTGCTATTTTTAACTACTAATATACTACTTACCTTTTGCATATGACCTTATTGCTGAAAGATGAACATATCACCTTTGCTGCATGCCTCAGTTCCCTTATATCATGAACAATAGTATGTATTTCTATTTGAGTCTTGTAATTTAACACTGTACATTTGACACATTCTTGTTTTATAATCTGATTCTCGTTTTTATTTTTTGGCAGTGAATGGTTTATTTTGAGCCGTTTTAAATTACACAATTGCATTTTGGGATGATTTGCATCCTCAGCAACTCATCATTTTGTGTTTTGTATTTCCTTTAACCTTTTTGGTACTACAAAATAGGCAGTTTTACATAACATTGTCAAGTTGTTACGTTGTTGTTTCTTTATTCTTATGCGAGTTGCCTTTGCTCTCCTTTATCAAAGCTGTAGAGAATATTGATAGGCTTGGATATAAAGTATGTGTATATATATATCCCACCCCTCTTGCAGTATTACCTCAATTAAAGGGTTAGTTCACCCAAAAATTCAAATTCTGTCAGTAATTACTCATCCTCATGTTGTTCCAATCCTGTAAATCTTTCGTTCATCTTCGGAACACAAATTAAGATATTTTTGATGAAATCTGAGCGTCGGCAAATAGTGAGCCTACGTTCTGACATACAACCCAGAAGTGCTGCGCTGTTACACTACGTGAACTCACTCAGAGGCCCACACAGAAGAAAATGAATAGTTGAATAAAGTTGCACACAAAAAGTATTCTCGTCGCTTGATAAACTTAAGGTTGAGCCACTGTAGTCACTTGGACTATTTTAACAATGTCTTTACTAACTTTCTGGGATGGCAAATATCAATTACATAGAAGCCTATGAAGAAGTGAGCCAGCTCTCAGATTTCATCAAAAATATCTTAATTTGTGTCCCGAAGATGAACGAAAGTCTTACGGGGTTGGAACAACATGAGGGTGAGTAATTACTGACAGAATTATCATTGTTGGTTGAACTAACCCTTTAAATTCAGACAAGAAACTTTTACTATTGCCTATACCAGTGTTTCCCAAACTTTTTCTGCCGGGCCCCCCTTTTGTAGAGCAAAATATTTTCAAGCCCCATCTACATACTGTACACCTACATGCACCTACATAAAGACACTCTCAGACTTCTCAACTTCAACGGGCTTCTCTTTGTTCATGATGTGAACATTACAAATCCAGTTGTCCTTTGTGTCTGAAGTTGCACAAGTGCTTGGAGTACATCAGAAATGGAGCGGAGCATCAGTTTATAGTCGGGAATTTGTCACGTCGTGCTGCATCCAGTGTAGATGGCATCACTGATTATAATGGGTTCTAATTGATTTTGTCATGTTGTGATGCTCTGTCTGGTGTAGATGCGTTGTTTTGGTAGTTGTGAAATCTACTCATTGTCTGCTTTGTTTACCTTGAACTAGCAGTCAATTCACAAACTTGTCCATGCTTAGTGCAGAACCATGCATCATTCATTTATATTTTTACATGGCTCCCTGCAATACTCAATTCTGACTCTTTAATCACGCCATATAGCGGTCTGTTATTCCATGTTAACAACTGCTACAACTAATAACAGACCGCTCAAACGGGTACTGAGTCATCTTGAGATAATAAAATGTCAAATTAATGTTTTGTGTTCAATTTACTTGGCAAGTAGTTTCATAATAAGCAAATAATTTCTTCAACCTGAAGAGATTTCTTTTGCATAACAATTTTCGGACTATACACTATCCCTTAGCCTTGCCACGCCCCCGTTTAAAACTCAGAGGCACCCTAGTTTGGGAACCACTGGTCTGTACAGACTTATTACTTATCTAACAAAGAGATTGCACATTAATTAATTTCATCAGTTGCTCTAGACAAGAACTAGTTCAAGGTCGTTGTGTAGGAGACGTCACCTGAACCCCAGAGTACTGTTACCGTCAACAATCAGTTCCTACCTGCCAATCTAAAGCACCTGAAATAGTGTGCCTGAAGTAATACAGTGTTTATGTACGGCTTCTGTATTACTAGATTGGAATTGAGAGGGCTATGAGTGTCAATAACTTAATTAGTACTTGCACAAAAAGTACATTTACGGCATACATATCAGGATTTATTTACAAAACGGCGTGTATTCTAAGAGAATTAAGTGTGTAGAATTAGGTTTAGATTGAGGGATACAGTTAGTACTTTTTCCTTCATTCCCACTTAAGTAATTATACCTTCAAACATTTCAAGTACAGGTTTAGTGTTTATTTTCGGAAATCAGCAATTCAGATCCTTCGGTTTAATTATTTTGCCATTGTTGCCATATTTTTCCTTTGTTTGGCTTTTTATTTGTTAATAAGATTGGGTATTCTCAAATGTTGTACAAATAGCCACTACTTGCAGATTTCAGTTGGGTGATTCACATTGTAAGGTGTTTGTCTCAATAGCATAAGCATACTATTTACAAAGATTTTATTTTCTCTCAGCAATATTTAAAAGTATGCATCCCCAACCATTACATAAGTCATCATGCAGTGTTTTGTAACACAAAAATGTACGAGTTGTAGTAGCAGTCACTGACTTAAATTTGCACTGTCTCATTTGCACTAGATGAAAATTCTAAAGATGTTTCCAGGAGAAAAGGAGGTATTTTGCTCACTTGATCTGTGCATGCAGCAGACAAGTCTCTTGTGTGGTTTGGGATTTTCTAAGTTTACTTGATCGACTTGTTTGTTTGCATGACTGAGCTCACATCAAATTTTTAAAGCTATATATTATTTTTCTGTTTAACCAAGGAGTGTTTAACAATAAGACCTCTTGTAGTTGACATTTATGAGCCTGCATGAACAATGACATTTTCCAGGCCATTTGCAAATAATATTAAGGAACTGTGGACTTGTCATAAACGTATCCTAACTACATCATCTTCTAGCGTAATGTGTAGAGCAGTGGTTCTCATCTGGGAAGCAAACTTCCAAGGGGGCCACTGGATGACTTAAATTATGTAAATTAGGTTTGTTTTTATTTATATATTTAAAATATAACTTCATAAAAAATGTAATGATTTTTGTTTTCCATAAACAACCATTTATTGAAAAACATGCAGTTCTTGAAACTTGCAATCAAAATAATTCATTTAAAAATATCAATTACAACAGAACTACTTTGGCCTAAATGGCCGGCCTTTGAATATTGTGTTGGACAGTTGGGAGGCCTTTTAGTTAAATCGGTTGAGTGTAGAGGATATTCTAACATACTAATGGAGTTCTGATGTGAAATGATTTGTATCTTTCCAACTAATTGCGTTTTGGCGTGCGTAGTGTTAGAAATCCAGTTACAGTGATTGCGTCATCAAACAAAGTTTCTCCCCAGAGCTTTCACATGCCAAAGATGTTGGTTTGAAGCTAAGGGAAGCTCTGAAACAGCAACTCACCATCATCCATGAAAGAGTGGAAGCCAGGAAAATAGCTAAATTGGCACTGGCAGAAGTGAGGAACATCCTAGCCAAAGAGGAGGAAGAGAGGACCTTGAACCGCATCAGAGAGGAATCCGAAGCCAAAGCTTGGGAGAGGGCTGAGGCTCGACTGAAAGAGGAAGGGGAGAGAATAGAGAAAGAGGATGTTGAAAAGGCCATGGAAAGAATTAGAAAGGAGAAGGAGGAAAGAGAGAAACTGGCAGAAAGTGAAGAAGCAAAGAAGACTAAGGTGGAAAAAGATGAGGTGAAAGAAAAGCCAGAAGTTGAAAAGAAAACCCATGAGAAACCCGTTGATTATGACGTTAAAAAGGTTGAGAAAGATGCAAAAGGCAAAGAATCCAAGAAGGCTGCAGCTAAAAAGAAACTGTAAGGCATTAAATGTCAGAACATGTTGTCTTTTGTGTACATTGTGTTAACATCTGGCTGAACTTGATCTCAGTCCGTTATGAGCAGTTTTCAGAGACCACCCCTTATAGGCCGAAGGCAAGACCTTTTGTCTCTATGATCAGTGATGTTAATCATAACATTGAGATTAATAGAAGCAGAATCAGAACAAGGTGCTATATGCTGATTGTCAGGTGGAATTTCTTTTATTTCCCTTAATGTTTTTGTTTGAGGGTAGGATTTTTGGTTTATTCTTACGAAATACTAGCTAGTGTGAGATTTCAACATTGGTGTTTTTCTGATTTTGTTCATTTATAATAAATAAAATGAGTTGCATTACTTAACTAAGAGAGAAAATTATTGTGATATCAATAAAATATATGAGTATCCTGATTTGCTTTTTCGGTGTTTCGAGTTTTCTTTTCAGTGTTGATTGATATAAGAACAAACAGTTGCACTGTTGCACAGTATTGAAATGGGCCTTTTTTCCTCCACAAGAATGCTTGTCTGTCCCTTAATACTATCTATAAACATTTCTATAAATATTCCTTTTTCCTCTCCTCTGTTTCCCTTTTTGTCTGTTTTTAAAATCTCAAACACATACCTTTGTGTCTGTAAGTTAAATACATACCTGTAAAACTCAAATCTCTAGTGCAAAAGTAAACCAAATGGCATGTAAAGGTTATTTAATGCACTTCATAGATTAGAGTCATATGCTTGTTTTATGTGATTTATATTTTACACTTGCCTCATGTATGCACATCCACATGTAAAATCCTCAGGACTGAAAGATAAGCCCACCATTGAGAACAGTGAACCGGTTAAGGCAGACTCTGCTGAACCTGTGGAAGAAGGTAAAGTAGAATCACACACGAGTTTTAAGCAGTAAATAAGGGTGCAGTGAGAATTTATTGATGCATAGATCATAGAAATATCTAAAATTAGATGTAGGTTTTTATAATCCTAATAGACATTGTGATGGAAATTGCAATGAAAATATGCAAGTTACTGCCATTATTACAAGATGAAATGTAATGATTGCCTGCCCATGAAATTCATTTTTTTTTTTTTTTTTTTGAATATATATATTTAAATAATAAATTTAATTAAAAGTATGTATAATTAAAAGTATATGAAAGAAAACACTTGTTTGACTGCAGGGGAATTATCTTTATCTTGCGTATGGATTAAACATTAACTCTGTGTACACAAGGACTGTGTACTATTATGCATATGCACATGCACCACTTGTATACTATATAGAAATGATTTTGATGGTCACCTATGAACACCTATCTGAAATACCCACCAGTTATAAACTAGTCTTGCCACATACCACAAAAAGCTCTTGTGTAACATGACATGAGCGTAATCACATTGACTTGTTATGAATAGCAGACATGCATGATTGATCTAGTTTAAATCTTCGTAAAGCATTATTGCACAAGCACCTTTATGATGGATAAACAAAGGCTTTTAACAATAAATAAAAACTAATAAAAAAAACAAGCTAAACTGTAATAAAATTGTTTTCCCGAATTAGCTCCAGACTCTATTGTGGAGGAAGAGATCCAAGCTGTTAAAGTTGAAGAAGCAGCTCAGCCGCCACCAGGTACAGTTTTTAGGATGTCCTTTTGAAGTTACAGTCTGTAATTGTTGCTATTTTTTGACTCACAAGTATTGTGATTTATAGGTGTATGCATGCCATGTAGTGTTTACTAAAAAAATATCTTCGCATAAATTTACCTAACCTCTGAATTGGATAATGTATGAAATATATTGGCACAATAGGAGCATAGTATATTAGATTTTATTATAATTATTTTTGGTTACACTTTATTTTAAGGTTTTCTGTGTTACAGTGTAATTATACATTTAGTACTGAGTAATAATAATTAACTACATGTACGTACTATAGGGTAGGATTAGGGTTTGGTTTAGAGTTAGTTGCATGTAATTATGTGTAATTTATAGTTATTGCTACAGTAACTACATGTGTAACACGGACAGTGTAAAATAAAGTGCTACCTTATTTTCCCTTGCAGAACCAGAAACTGTGGAGGAGGAGCCAGTTGCTGAGGAAGAACCTCTGACAGTAGACGAAGAGCCCATTGCTGCAGAAGAGGAAGTAGCTGAGGAGGAACCAGAGGTTGAAGAAGAGCAAGAAGTTCCTGATGAAGAGCAAGAAGTTCCTGAGGAAGAACCTGAAGTTGTGGAGGAAGTGCCAGAGGATACAGACACTGTTTCAGTTGAGGAAGAGGCTTTTGAGGAGGCAATGGAAGAGCTTGCAACAGAGGAAGAGGTCATACCAGTTGAGGAAGCTGCTTCAGTGGAAGAAGATTCATCAGTTGAAGAGACAATAGAAGTAGTAGACGAAGATACCCCAGAGGAGGAGGAGGAGGTAGCTGAAGAGGTTGCACCGGTGGAAGAAGCAATTGAGGAAGTGTTGGAGGAAGGTGATGCACCAGTGGAAGAGGCAATAGAAGTAGTAGAAGAGAATGCACCAGTAGAAGAACCTGCTGAGGAGCTTGTACCGGTAGAAGAACCTGTTGAGGAGCTTGTACAGGTAAAAGAATCTGCGGACGAGCTTGAGCCAGTAGAAGAAGCTGTTGAGGAGCTGGAGCCAGTAGAAGAAGCTGTGGAGGAGCTTGAGCCAGTAGAAGAAGCTGTGGAGGAGCTTGAGCCAGTAGAAGAAGCTGTGGAGGAGCTTGAGCTTGAGCCAGTAGAAAAAGCTGTGGAGGAGCTTGAGCCAGTAGAAGAAGCTGTGGAGGAGCTTGAGCTTGAGCCAGTAGAAGAAGCTGTTGAGGAGCTTGAGCCAGTAGAAGAAGCTGTTGAGGAGCTTGAACCAGTAGAAGAAGCTGTTGAGGAGCTTGAACCAGTAGAAGAAGCCGTGGAAGAACCTGAGCAGGTGGAGGAACCTGAAATAGAAGAGCAAGTGGAAGAAGTAGAAACACCTGAAGAGACAGTTGAGGAGTCTGTCCCTGTAGAAGAGACTGTAACAGAAGAGGAACTTATTGAGGAGGAAGATGAGGAAGTAGAAGACTCCATAATGGAGGAAACCAAGCTTGAGGAAGAGAATATGGAAGAAGAGGGTACGTTTTCTTGTTTTTGCAAGTTCACTCTGGTGGCGATTATGCAGCAACAAGCAATAATACACAAAATGTCTTATTAAAATAGTACATTCATGTGTATGCAGACATCTGTTAACATCAGATACTGCACAATTGGAGACAAAAGAGGAATTGGACAAATTTATAGAATTTACACTGAACAGATGAGCAGTTCTTTGTTTGCTTTGTTGTGAAATGTGCCTGTCTTGTTACAGAGGATGCAGCTTCTGAGGAGGAGCAGACTGAGGAAGACTTTGCAGGTTGGTAATTTAATTTTATGTTTATAAAAAATATATAAAGAATTGGAAGACTTTCTAATGTGGAAAATCTGTACAGAACTTTTTAGAATCATACATTCTATGCTTAATGTCTAACACAATTATATTTCCTTGCTTCTTTATTAACAGAGGATATTAACCAAACAGAAGAACAATTAGAGCCCACAGGTAATACAGTTTTGCCATTTATATTCCTTTTCATAATGGGTGAAAATGTTATTTGATTAAGGACAATTTCTTTAACTCTGGCATTTATGCATTTAACAATTCTATTTAATTTATTCATAATCTGTTCTATCAAAAAGGTGTTTTCTCCAGTTCACATATGTACAAATGGACTATCTGCTTAATACACTGTCTGCTTCAACTAAAAACATCAGCTGGTTAAGTGTATTTAATGTCAATCATTTCATGTTTTGCAGAAACATAAAACATTAGGCAGTGTGTAAGATGCGGAGAGGACCAGCACCACATGGCATTCCACTGGAAGTGTGCAGCTGCCGATTCCCACCATGGAGTAAAAAAAAGAGAGTGCTACTATATTACCCTTTCATTTTCCTGGACTTTTTCTTTTTTAAAACAAGCCTTTTTGTTAATTGATAATGTAGTCTCTTGTGTACAAGTACACATTTATTTGAATGTTTTGTCAACGTTTGTTTGGTGGTTTGACAACCCCCCCCCCCCCCCCCCCTTCCCTTTTCTAATCCCTATTTTGTAATTACAGACAAAGCTTTTTCCCTATCCTCTAACATAGATGTGAAGTAGCCATTTCTTAATGATCATGGATGATAGTTTGGTTTCCTATGTATGTACAAACACCTTCATGTTGCTTTGTAGCTCAGATATCTTCACAATCATCATTGTCTCTCTTCGTTAAATCTAATCGCTTTTATGTGAAGGTACTATGCAAAGCTGCACTGATCTTTTGCTCTTTTTACCCTTAGGTTTTGTACTACCAATATGTATTGAGTCTACATTTCCAATGTTGCATATCAAGGACAAGTTTATGCTGGCAGGTTAACCAAGATAATTGCTATGTGAACTTTGTATGAATGGGCGTGCATGTGCATGTTTGTGTCAATTTAAAAAATCTTGTTTAACTTTATGCGAAGCAATCATTTGAGCCATTTTTCTCACTAGTATGTATTAATGGTGTTTTCCTATGTGTTTTTCAGTGTATGGTCAACATTTAAGTACCTCTGTTGATATTTTCCTCAATACTGTAACTGTTCTGCTAAGAGCTCAGAGAGTGAGTGGAGAACTTGTTTTTGCATTTCTTCATATTTAGATTTCACATTTTTAAATTCAGAAGCACATGTCTGCTCCCCATCAAACTTTTTTATTTATACTCATGCCTTTTTCAGTAAGTCTTGTGTCATAGGCTCATGATTTGACAAGCTCCATTTCAGGCAGACACTCCAGCTGCTGTGCAGTGTGCGTATGAGAAACAGTGTTGTTTAATGGGATTGTCATCTTATGTAATAACTGGTGAAGGATGCCAACATAACTACTTTACGAAAGGTTTTATTTTTGTAGCAAGATTTTTCCTAGTGCTTTTTGTGAGACATCACAAGTCAGTATGTGCTAATTAATTTGTCAAATGTAATGCACTGCCTATGGATTGAATTCCCAGTGCATTTATTCTGGCCCTTTCAACTGTTGCAGGCACATCTGTAAGAATACAATATAGAAACAATACAGTTTTGCTGTACTACATTCAGAAAGGAAGATGAATATGGTATTTTGTCACATTAATATCACAGAAAGACAAAAAATGTTTTTATTTACTATTAATGTTGTCATGTTTTTTATCACAACAATGTAGCTTTCACCCTTGATGCAGAGTAAACAGTTAAGAAACTGAAAACCGGTTTGATCTTTTAAAGGAAACCCAATTCTGGCTCTTGAAGTGTTTCACTGTGGATTTTATTTTATTGTTTTTTTTTCATTGTAATGTTGTGTGTTACACTGTGGTTTTATGGGGCCTGCCAGAATAGATGTTGTTTTTGTGCTAGACTTTAGGAAATGCTGCAAATCTCTTCAATGGTTTCATAACATATGGCTGCAATGTAGTTTTTAGGGGTTTCTTCTTTCTACAAAACTAGAGGGTGTTTTTGACCCCTAACACTTTTGAAGTCAATGTGAATTTTTAAAGTGGTATTCATTTCTTGTTTAGGATTTTTAAGGAATTATTTTATTTAGAATTTGACACGTTATAGTCAAATTGAATTAATTCTACAAAAGTGTTAACTTCTCAAAGCCATATGTGAAAGGTTGGGTATAGCAGCTTTAGTATGGGTTGTGCTCTTAAGGGACAGACACCTCACGACCAGCAATAACACCATTTGTATAGGGGGTATTTTTTTATTTGATTGAAATCCACATACAAACAGATGTTTACACAAGGCTTTCTATTCAGAGGTTTACATGAAATCCTGCTGTATAGGCTAACTCATTTTAAGTTATTGAGGCATTGAAAATATAGGGAGTTTTGGGTGACACAAATCTGTAAACAACTGTACATGTTTTGTTTGAGTGCTGCAATAAAGGTTGGGACAACAAAGTCGAATAGTATTTTTTCTTTTTTTGTTTACAAAAATCAATTCCGATCCATGTAATAAATACAACAATGAAAAGAAGCACGAAGACTTGTTACAATTTTTATTTTTTTATGATGTCTATTCTTGAAAAGTAAAAATAGGGAGATTTCTGTTGTCCAAAGAACAAAACGTAAATTCAGAGAATACTCTTCACAGCATTTCACATTTAAATACTGATTCATAGCTACATGCCCAGTTCAAAGGGTCAGGCAGTTGCTGTCATAGGGATGCTAAGAGAAAGAAAGACATACGGCGCATGCGCATCAGTAAGATATATATTTTTTTTAAGAACGCACCTATGTGCTAAACAGAACATTTAAACGTATAGTATTTAACTATATAAAAGAAGAATTGGGATATTTCATTGTACTAAATGCTTAGTCAGTTATTCGAAAATAACCCTATGGTTTAGGGTTAATCTCGTCGGGTCCTTCAAGAAGAACCCGGAAACACAACAATCTTAACAGCAGAAAGTCTTCATTTCGCCGGTCATTGATTGGTAAGATGTTTGTGTTATTATTGTGTTATTGTGTCAAGTTCGTTTTTGGAATGTCGTTATATATACATGTAGATCATAATGCATTGTTTGCACCGATGTTTATACTTGGCTAAATGATAAATGGCGATGAAAAAGCAGATTTGTACAGTAACTTCACTAAAGATGAGCTAGAACTCATCTGTCATGCAGTTTTAGGATGAACACGTATGCATTGCTCAGACATACACTTTATGGAATATAATGCTTAAAATGCTCAAGTACCGTCAGATATTACTGGGTTTCTAGTTGTCAGCTGATTTAAGCTTTTTACGTTTACCCTTGTCCCCGACTTAGACTTTGAATTTTAAACTAAGAAATATATCTAACAAAAACATGATTCCATTTCATTTCAAAATTGTGATAATCTAAACAGAGAGTGAAATAAGTGCACACAATTACAGTATTCATTGTGCAAAATGTGGTGGAAATTAGATGAGGTGGAAATGACACTGAAGCACTTTTTACTAGCCACCACTGTCAAAATGGATCTTAAATGAAAGACACACATTATAATTGATTTAGGTTTTACACGTTCTCAAATGATTACATAAAACTTTCATGTTTAATGGGTTATTAATTTTTTTTCTAGTGATGACGTATGTTTATGGGCTGTTTAATTAATACAATTTAATCCAAATAAATAATGAATTAAAATTAATTAATTAAAACTAGATCCATAAAATGATCCCATAATGGGAACTCAAATGTTCTATGACGCGCCTGACAGAACCCTTTAAGGTTCTATATTGAATCTTTTGTTCTAAAGGCCAATTCACACTGCACAGACAAACACCAACAAGTTGTCCTAAGCATTTAGAATGTTATGAAAAATAACTGTCATGTTCACACAGCCCCAACAGACACCGAATAACTCTGATTGAACATGTTCAGTTGGGTGAAAACAAACCCCGACCAACGGCAACAGACGCCGACAGGGGACTCAACAAACGTGTTTGTTGGTGTTTGTCTGTGCTGTGTGAATTGGCCTTAAGAGTATAGTACGTTTTTGCTAGGGTAGGGGCTTTTTAAAGAAAGTCCTCGACCCAGTTGGAGGCCTATTTATAGAAAGAACACTATATAAGGAGTGTGTGCTGGGATTAAGGGACTGCCAGAAAAGTGGTAAAAATATGGAATTAATCAGTAACAAGCTGCCTCATCAAATAAAATGAGGTTTAAAATGCAGCTTTTATCTAGTGTGACTCCTAAATCGATTTAGAGCAACATTACATATTAATATATACATCTGATATTGATGAGAATAAATATGTTTTTATGTCCAATCAGAAAGGGGCTCTCACAATGCCTGACCTTTGGCAGGATGCTATGGACCATGCCGTGACTGTGGCCAGGAAATCGGGAGAGGTGAGATACCATCGTTCTTTTAAACGATGCAATTTTGTTGTTGTTGTTGTAATTTTCTTGTTCTGAAACCTTGTTATCTCTGTTGTCCTCAGATTGTGAGGGATACTTTGCAGAATGACCTAAAGATCATGTGTAAAAGCTCTTCTGTTGACCTGGTCACTAAAACAGACCAGAATGTGGAGCAACTTATTATTACGTCAGTGAAGGAGAAGTTTCCTGGACACAGGTATTGAGTCCTTCATGCTAACACAGGGTCAGAAGACCTATTACACTATAGTTTCCAAGATAGAGCATACTGAATCTAAAGTAAAGAGAATATACCATAGTCTGCTCCTGTTTGTTTCAGTTTCATTGGTGAAGAGTCAGTGGCTGCAGGAGAACCTTGTGTTTTGACTGAAAACCCAACATGGATTATTGACCCTGTGGATGGGACCACTAACTTTGTGCATGGGTAATGTATTAAAATTGTATTCACTGATACAGTGGGGTTCAAAGGTCTCCGACCACTTGTGAAATTAAATAAATGTAAAGAAAAAAAAGAAAAAACAATTAAATATGTCATATTTTAATAGACCATTTTCACATTTCCGGGGTTGTCATTGTTGGGTTAAACTATATAGTGGTGAATGAGAGACTACATTAAATATATTTTTTGTGTTCCCATTTGCTCAAATAGCAAAAGAAAAACTCCACAATAGTGTTTTCACAACTTTCAAAAAGAGGAAAAATATAGAGCGAGACTGATAACGGCATTCGAAAGAGAGAAAGACGTAAATTTTACAGTCACTCCAACCCGATCTCACGGCAATTCGTTCGAATTTTACGAGGTGGCTAATTCGTACGAATTCATACGACCTCACTCGTACATATTTTACGAGTTGCCCAATTTGTATGAATTCGTAAGAATGACCTACACCTGACCCCACCCCTAAACCTACCCATCATGTGGGTTTAGACAAATCGTATGAATTCATTAGCCACCTTTACTCACTCGTACGAATTGGTCGTGAGATAGCGTTGGTCACTCCCACAGCCGCTGTAATAGAAACAGCTTCACTTGTAAAATATTTTTTGTAATTTGATGCAAAGATCATATAATACAAAGTATAGTGTTATAAATGTACATAAAACATTTTTTTTTAATGAAAATGTAAAAAACATAATTTTTTGTAACAAATTACAAATCAGCATGACAATTTGAGTGAAAAAGTCATGAAGTCAAAATTTCTTATTAATTTTCATGCATAACTTTTATTTATTTTATTTAATCTTAAAAATGTCAGTTTATGCAGGTTTAAATGGGTTTTTAAACCCCATATTTTCAATGTGGTCTCAATTTTGGACCCCACTGGCATATGTTCAGGAAAGTTAAATGACTTTTATCACTATGAGAAACCCTTAAGTAGGGGACACACTTAACGACAGTAAGGACGATTATGAGTGTAATTTGATACTTACGACTGATCATGCCAGTTGCATTCAGTTGGTGTTCACAGTCTGTGTGTTCAGTTCAGTCTTAGAATGTTTCAGCCAGTCGTTAAGTGTGACCCCGGCATTAGTGAGACGTGATATATCTGATCAATTACATATCTGACTTATACTTTGCGACTTTTCATACTTTTCTAGCATGAGCTACACTAAATATGCTTTCCTTTGTCCAGATATCCATGTGTTGCTATATGCATTGGCTTTGCGGTCAACAAAACGGTAAGCATCATTTGCTTTCAAATGCACTTTTAGAATAACAAATTGACAGCACTTGTAATGGATCTTTGCAACTGTGTGGTTCGATGAAATCGGAAACTGCCACTTTGCTCCTACTTTGTTTTCTTGATCATTTATCAAGGTTTGGAAGTTTTCCAGTGGGAAGAGTGTCTGTCAAACTCATCATTCTTCTATTGCAGTTAGAGTTTGGTGTGGTATATAGCTGCATAGAAGACAAGATGTACACTGCTCGAAAAGGGAAGGGTGCTTTTTGCAATGGACAGCCGCTGCAAGTGTCGGACCAAAAAGGTGACCTTTCTTCTTGAACATGTTGATCCATGTTTGTTTGTCGGCAGTCATCTGAATTCTCTCCAATTGTTTCCAAATCATATAACAGAGATTAACCAGTCAATCATCGCTACAGAGTTTGGCTCTAATAGAGATCCTGAAATTGTTGATAAGATTTTCTCTAGTATGAGGAAGATCTTGTGTCTGCCAGTTCATGGGTATGTGCCACGTTTCTTCCACACACAGCTCATGTGTACACGATTATACTGTAATGTGCATTAACAAATACCTCTTGAATATTAATTTCCTTCCTAAGGATACGTGGTGTTGGATCTGCTGCCATCAACATGTGCTTGGTTGCATCTGGTTGTGTAGAGGCCTATTATGAGATTGGGATCCACTGTTGGGATGTAGCAGCTGCGGCAGTCATAGTCTCAGAGGCAGGAGGAGTTCTCATGGATGTTGAAGGTAAAAAGAGCTCTTGCTAGCGTTCAGTTGTGTTATTTCAGTTAGTTGCCAAGGCAACATTTATCATTGAAGTTTTTTTCAAAGCTTAAGTTTTATTTTTAATTTTATTTTTACAACAATTCTAAAAAATAGTGTTGGATAACAATAACACTATTTTGAATGTTAACACCAACTGTATCTCATTACTCTATTTTTGTCAGTAGTTTGCTTTTCCAAAATATGTGTTTTTAGAAATTATTTTATTAAAAGCATGTTTTTCCCCCCTAAAATGCCCACAGGTGGACCGATGGACCTGATGTCTAGAAGAGTTGTTGCAGCAAATAACAACATAATTGGAGAGAGAATCATAAAAGAGATTGAGGCATTTTCAGCTGTTAGAGATGACGCACCGGTGGACCCTAGTATAAAATAAAACGTATTTTGAAGAAAGCTCCTGTGCTATCGAAGTATGATATTATAGTACATTTTAAATTCAGTACTTTATCATCTTTTGTATGTTGCGTAAATTATTTCTGTCTTACAATGGTGAAAAATGTATTGTTTAAACCTATGTGCAAATGTTTGATTATAAACGTTTAGCTATTGAAGGTCCAGTTCATTGCCATTAAATATCTGTTACTTGTATATTTTATACAGCAGTTCAATAAACAGTAAGTTAATGAGTAACTTACCTTTGAGACCTTACTTATTTTTGCTTCGACAGCAGTTGTTTAAAACGACTTCAAAGCAGAATCAGCCGTTGGGTTTCCAAACACAGTAGTGTCGTTTCCAAATGAGTGTTTTGCATGAATCGGTTTAGTAAAACTAATACACAAAAAGCCACTTTCTCCCACCTACTGGCGTTACAATGTAACCTGCTGAAAAAGCGCCTGTCTGGCACGGACAAATACCGACAAGCGGAGTGATTCCAACATAAACATGCCAGCTTTTTTAATAAAAGCACAAATATTTCTGGCTGCTGAAAATATACACACACACACACAAAAACTTGTTAGGCTTTGGTTTTAACAGCCATGTTATTTCATCATTCATAAACAGAAAAAAAATGAGACTGTGAGAAAATAAATGTTTTATTCACCGTTATTCACACAGAAAATAATAATCTTTGCAACACATAACCTCTCATACTTCTTACAGATCATGCTAATACCCATTTCACGAGGGCCAAAAGTGCAAACTTGTGCTCAGTATAATGTATATACTGTATGCTGACTTAATATAAAATTAATATAAAACAGTTAAAACCAGTATGAGTAGATACTCACAGCCAACAATTAGAGAACTTCAGAAGTTTTGAAAATCACAAGCTTTAACAGAAGTAGGGTTATGTAAAGTGACTATAAGTATGATTCAGAAACTTTAGTGCTTACATTGTAAAAACGGATAAAAATCTGTAATTGCTGGTCGCTCTGCTCATTTTAAGGCATAATTTTCCACTGACATAACATTAAAATTGTGTAAGGGTAAGAAAGACTTTCTTTTTTTCTCCATAATAATGTATTGAAGAACAATTTGGCTGGATCCAGAGATTTGCCAATTTGTTTGTGTTAATAGTGACAGCAAAATCGCATATACAGTCCATGCTCTTCAATCAGTCAGCAGCAATAGTTGCTGGGATTCCTCAGGCACGGCACGGCTCAAGATGGAGTACCATGGAGCTCCCGCTACAGGAGGAGAAGAGGGGGACGGTGTGGGAAGAGCAGCTGTCTTCAATCCAGGAGCTGCAACTCTGGTCAGACCCACCCTCTCTTTTAAGATCTGAGAGGATACAACACTTGACATGATATGAAGCAGTCACAATCACAACATTCTGGATAACACATAATTGCAACTAACAACTTCATTGTTTTATTAATGTCACAGTGTGAGCTTGTATATGTAATGTAAGTATGACTGTATTTCTTTAAAGACTGCAAACAAATATTGCAAACAAATATAATATTTTTTTCATTATTAAAATAATAACTAATGTATACATGTAATATTTACGTGTAACAAAATATGTAAATAATTATAAATATAATAAATTCGTAATTTTTTTGCATAATTTTAAAGGTGCATTCAGGTGCCAAATTTTTTTTTTACACATTAAGAAATAAATTGTATTTTTGAGACTCTACTCATGACAGTTTTCTATAAAAAACTGTTTATGTATGGTGTGGGTTGTCTAACATCGTTGTGGTATTCGTACTTTAAGTACATAAATTAAAGCGATGCTAATGTTAGCTAAAGAACCAGAAATTATCTTATTATTATTCCTTATTAAAGGACATTAAAATAACTAAGATTGCGTGGGTTCTTTAAGGTGGTTCAATTAAAACCACAAGACAACAATGTGCATTTTATGGCATTATTATTTTCACTTAGAACTCCCTTATTATGTACAATAATCATTATCTCAAATGACAGGATATGACAGTTTAACTACACAGTGCACAAATGATGCTTTGGTCTATTACATAGTAACATGAATGCTTTGAATCCAGTAAGCACTAACCTGCCGCAGTCTTTCCTCGTACCGGTGATCCGGCTCTAAAGGTTGTTTGTCTGGGACTTGCACTTTCCAGCGGTCCATTTCTACCCTCAACTCTGCACCATCAAACAGTACCACAGGATCCAGTGCACTATTGTTTATAAGCTCCACCAGACACTCTTTATAATGTAACCTAAAAGTGAGCATGACATTTGAGAAAATCTCTGGGTTTGTATTTATGACAGATCATATTTCACTGAATGATAAAGGATTATCAAAGTAAGTTCTCCTTACGTGCAGTAACCATTGTACTTGGCTTCTCGACCACATGGCTCCTCTTTCACAGCTCCTGTTTCTTGGACCTCCATTACACCACAGATGCCTACAAGGACACATTTGAATATGCACTGAAATGTGACATCTAAACATCCGATATTCACACGTAGGCTTATTTCAAATGATGTACCTTTAGAGTGTCTCCCCACCGAATCTTTGGGGCTGAACATGAGAGGATGTGATATCCCATAGTGCTGAAAAGATAAATAAATGTAGCTTAGCCAATTTTAACTGCGGCAGGGTATGATGGATGTTTCGGGTTTAAGGCCCCGATAAACTCACAATGAAGTTCTTTTTCGTTAATGAGCAGCGGTATACGTTAGTGAACATCTGACGCCACCCATACTGCTGAGAGCGGTGTTTAGATGAATATGTAATATGTATTATTTCTTTGAATAACAAACACAACAAAAATGACAGCGGTGAGAAAACAGCAGTTAAGAAAGCATCTGATCATTGCGACACAGATATGTTTGCACGAGCTTCGGCACTCCAGTCAAGTCACGTCATGTTTATTTATAATCCACGTTAATACAATGCATTGCTTTAAATGAAGCAGCTTTCCAGTGTGCTCATGTTTTATATGCATCTGATCTCAACGGACTGAATAGAAGAAATGAACTGGAGAAGGCGGAGCCTCACAGCACACCTACCCGATACGTAATCGCCATGGTAGTTCGAAGGTGTTTGCCAGCTTTGGTGAGCTATTTTGAACTCCTGAAATGAACTTAATTTTGGCCTCATTTTGATCGAAATTACATCAAACTAGTTTGCTCTTTGATTTCGCTTGAAGTATATCGGGGCCTTTATGCTAGATTACAGTAGAGACGTCTGTCACCTGCAGCAGGGTCCGTAGTCTCGGGACACTCCAGTCTCTCAGATGATATAGGCAGTTTCGAGGATGGTGAGCATGTAACCCTTTAGCTGTGCACTCGATTGAAAAATGACAGGCCTGTAAGGACAACAGATGCTAATTAACTGATACAGAGCTCTGTGGTAACTACACTGACAACTGCTGAGAGAACTAAACTTACAGAGCCTTGTTTAAATGGCTGACTGCAGCCTCCACAGAATTCGTGCTGGCACTGAGTGCATCTGAAATGCAAACAGCCTCCTCTAGCCAGGAAGAAGCGAAATTTGCATTTTGGACAATCTGAAAGGGTCATGGAGAACGTTACAACCTGGTAAAAAGTTCCAACAAGAAACTTTGCACCAAGAACCATCATTGAGAGTTTTTGTTTTACCTATTTTGTTCCTGCTGAGGAGCTGCTCCAGCCTTGAGTTCTGGTACTCGGGGCTGTTGAGCTGCTCCCACTCTTTGAACTTCTTACACGAGATTCCTTCATGCTGTGGAGCCCACTAGAAAACAAGCATCAGATCAACAGCATCCATAAATATGAGATAACAAGTACAAGCACAATGCAGGTAATCAACAATAAGACTGCTTCTCAATTCTAAGAATGCAAAGAACGGACTTGCATTCTCGCGGAGACTGTTCTTGCCAGGCTCCCTTGAAAAGAACGAACTAGGAAGGACACAACACATCTTTATGTGAATTGAGATGTGCTGTGATCTTGTTGCTCAACTGACCGTTCAGCACATTTTAGGCAGTGGGACAGCACCATCCAATACACAATAAATAAAACATAACTTCACAGATGTCATAACCTATTAAAATATGTACTTACATAACTGCTATTAATTGATATCTTTTTAATTTACATGCGTATTTGTGTAAATGACGAGTATGTATATATAATGTTACGCTTTGTCAAGATTCTTTTATATATGCCAATTAAAATGTACTAAAGTCTTTCTCCAGGTATTTATAACTTTATTAAAATTATGCCAAACAAAACAACAAATGTTTGCTTTCATGAGCCGTCACATATTTATGAGCTTTCAGCAGGAATCTCTTGAGTGAGAACAAGCTTACAGGCTTCCGTACGTAGTCCGCCTGAGATGACTTCTGGGATTTTTAACCGTTCAATACTCTCAAGTCTATACTTGATGCATCCTTGATATTAAGAACACATCCGGGTACTTTCACACGTTCTCTGTACTTGTGTTCTTGAGTATTGGAAACAGACTTTGACGGTTGATGATGACGTAGTACAAAAACACAAAGATGTAAGATCACTTAAGAATGCATTTTGAGAAACAGCCTAAGAATGGTTTAGTTCAGATGTGTACTTGTCTGGCCACCATTTTCAGTAGCCCCAGTTTTACATGTTCTTTCTAGCAATGTCCCAAAAACATTTTTTATTTATTTATAATGACTGACTAACTGCCATCTTCCATATTCACTGAGCGAACAAAGAACTACCAGTATGTAAAATCTTTTGAATGACACCCATCAGCGCAAAATTTTGATAAATGTTGATCTAGAGTGACATAAAAGTTGTATGAATTCTGATATGACTGTTCAGACTGAGGTCGCATTGCAAAACATCAGGGGCCGTATTCACAAAACATCTTAAGGCTAAGTAGGCTTAAGTAGCTCCTGACTTGCCGATTTAGGAGAAACCCCTTAAAAATAATGGGTGTGTCAGTCCTAATTGTAGGACTCCTAAATTTTTGCTCTAAGAGTATTTCACAAAGCATTTTAGAGCTAAAACCAGCTCCTAAATCTGTGAAAAGTTAGGGGTAGTCAAGAGGACTCCTAAATCACTATAAGACCAAATCACAAACAATCCTAAAATCCGCCCAAAGACATTGTACACTATAATAGGTGATAGAGCCTTGGGTGCTGAACCTTTTCTTCATAAATGCAATCAATATTTTGATTTATAAACTTTCATCTGTGATGACATAACATAAAAGTTAATTTCTGTATAGGCAATATGCATTGATTATGTAGAATAAAGCATTGCAGTCGAGTTGAAAATAATGTCCTATTGTCAGAGCCAATAGCCTTTTGGGAAGCTTGAGGAGTTTGAGTTCCGGCTAGTGGACCTTTCCCGATCCCGTCCCCCCTTTCTCTCTCCCACTTCGCTTCCTATCTACTCACTGTCCTATCATAATAAAAAGGCAAAAATGTCATAAATAAATAAACCATGTCCCATTACCTGTGGCAGTTGTTTCACGAGTTTACGCTTACGCTTAAGAATCGAAAAAAGTAAAAGAGTAAAATAAGCATTTTTGGCGTGCTGTCCGAGGGGATCGAGGGCTCCGAGCTCAGAATTTAGCCCAAACCCAGAATACTCCCCCGTATCCACGACTGGGGATAGGAACCAGCCGAGAGTGAGGAGTCGGGGTGGCGGAGGAATGCAGAAAAATTCGGCTGACTATATACAGTATGTATATATGCCTCAATCCTCTCGATTCTTGTTTATAAAACATCATTTGTCATTTGAATTCTGCAATCTCTTAAGATGCAGACAATGTAAGAGGCTAACAATTAGCTGAACATATACTTGTTTAATTAGTGACACTTAGCCTACATTTTAATATCTTTATTTGAATATGACAACATTTTTATTTTAAAACCTTTATTTGAATACAGCAACATTTTATTTTAAAACATTTATTTGAATATGGTAACATGATACCTTGTTCTACAATATTTCTATGATTAAATCACTGACAAAAACTAATCAGCCAATCACTGTAGTCATAGTTAGTAAGCATGTTGAGATCATCCATAGCAACGAGTTTAGCTTAAGACCTCTCTCTATTCCTTATTAAAAGTTGGTCTCAGCAGCTTTGTGAATAGATTTTAAGAGGAAACTCTTACTTAAGAACTTTTACTGCTATTTAGGAGAACTCTAAGTGGTATGATAAAGTTTTGTGAATACGGACCCAGACCTATATCTGATTTAGGACCTAATTTAGTGTGCTGCTCACACTGTTCTGAAACAGTCAGGTATGAGCAAAAAAAATCAGCCACTACTACCTGCAGTCTGAAGGTAGCCTAAGGCATATGATGCAAAGCATTACTTTGTGGCTTTCAAAGGTAAAACCTACCGGCCTTTTACACTGAAAGCATGTGCTTTTCCCACAGCTGGGGCAGTCCATCCTCAGCCTGTCTGCTTCATGAAGTAGTCCAAAGCAACACTAAAAAAATAATTAAAAAAACAAAAATATAACCAGACATAAATTGCTATCATGGTCAGACCTGACATTATACAGCATTATAAAATCTGTGAATGATGGAACTTACATGTGCACACCAGCGGAAGTTGGGCATTTCTTGCAGTGCCTGGTCTCTGAGCTTCCTCTGGAAAAGCTCATGGATCTCGGGGTCTAAATAATACCTGATCTACAGATACAAAAACATTTACAGTTAGTCATATTCTATATTCAATTTCATATGGTCTATATTTCAATAAATCAGGCACAAGGTAAAAAAAGCTCCACACCTGTGTGTCGAGTAGACTGAAATACTCCATAGACTCCTCCCTGCGGCCTCCTCGTACATCGGGAAGATTACAGAGGGGACACACAACATGTACTATATTCTTCTCCTTAATGACAGAGGAGAAGTACTTCTTAAAACAGCTCTCACAGAATGTGCAAGAGCAGTGTGTCATGGTGACCATCTGAAGAGGAAAAGAGAGGCAGATACTACATTTAGGACTATGAAAGAGATATATCCTACAGTGTATTATCCTCATGTGTACAATAATATGATATAACTAATATCAGGGCTAAAACAATAAGAATGGCTGGATGTCTTGGGGCCAGAGTGAGAGAGTTTTATGCTTAAAATAAATGTTCTGTAAAATTAAGTCCTGAATTTGCAGTAATCATAATCATTTAATTATATTAGTATTAAATATTGTAATAACCATAGTAATATGATTATTACAATAATAAGTGAATAATAATAAATATAACTTTTTTTAAATGTTTTTGAAAGAAGTCTCTTATGCTCACTAAGCTGCATTTATTTTATTGAAAATACAGTAAAAACAATAATATTATGAAATATTATTACTATTTAAAACAACTCTAATCATTTAAAATGTAATGTATTCCTGTGATAGCAAAGCTGAATTTTCAGCATCATTACTCCAGTCTTCAGTGTCACATGATCCTTCAGAAATCATTCTAATTCTGCTGCTCAATCATTTCTAATTATCAATGTTGAAAACAATTGTGCTGCTTAATATATCTTGAGAAAACCCAATGCATTTTTTCAGGATTCTTTGATGAATAGAAAGTTCAAAAGACCAGCATTTACTTGAAATATAAATCTTTTGTAACATTATAAATGTCTTCACTGTCACTTCTAAACAATTGAATGCTACCTTGCTGAATAAAAGTATTAATTCATTAAAAAAAGATATGTATTACTGGCCCAAAACCTTTGAACAGTAGTGTATTAATTATTATCATTAAATATCAATATAATGCATAATTATCATTTGAGGTAAATAACATTTTCAAGGTGGCTCCATATTTTTAGGTCAAGAACACAATTCATTTATTCTCACCCTGTTGAAGGAAACTTGCTCCTGGCATATAGGGCAATCGTGGCAGAGATATTTCAAAGCAGAAGGGAGGTCTCGGCATGACTGCACTGCTTCCAGTACATCTGTGGAGCTGAAACTGCACCCCTCCAGACTCAAGATGCTCTTAAACATTTCGGCTTTCTCACCTTGGACTCCATCTGGGATCTGACAGTAGGTTCTTTGTATAATGCAATCTTGTACAAAATGGGTGAGTGAAAAATAGGTGAAAAGGCTATCTTGATTTGGCCTTCTCTTACCTCCATGTCCTCAAACTTCTTCAGCTGAATAAGAAATCCTTGCTCGTTAATGCTAATCACCCTGTCAGGCTGCCTCAGAACATGCTCTGCATCTGAGAAAACACAAAAGTGGATATTAAAACTTTTCACTGAAATAGTAAACTTTGTTTAGTGTTGGTTACCAGTTATGTCCCATAGTACCTCTCTGATTTCTGAAGAGCACCCAGGCCTGGTCTGGCTGCGCTGCAGGGTATTTGATATCCAGAACCTCTCCTCCTGCATTCTGCTTTCTCTGGAAGTAGATGGTGAGCTTGTTCTTCATCTTACTGGGAGAGATGCCCACAGGAAGCCTGCTCACCACCACCTTGTGATGGTTGTCCACTAATCCTGGGTGAACCCTGGGACTCCCACCACAATCCTGCCACGGTCCTCCAGCATTAAGAACATCTTCATGAGAAAATTAAAGTCAATTTTAATTCAGTGTAACGTTTGCATTATTTTACACAATGTGTGTAAGAGGCACCAGTACAAACTGGAACAATGTTACAATCACTTGAATGTTACGCTGAACATACATACAGTTCAATATATCTGTTTTAAATTCAGAAAATAAATGTCCAGCAATTGGACAGTTCAAGCTCAATTATAATCCAGTTAAACTGCTTGACAATTCCTGTGTTGATGTATTTCCGACTGAAACAAGATCTGGGTGGGACATTTGAAGCTACTTTATAGCCATGAATCTTGATTAGCTACTTTTTCGTCTGCGGAAGATGTAGAATGTAAAGTAAAAATTCCATTCACTATCTCCAATGGGCAATTGACATTTAATAATAACTTATAAACAGTTATAGATAGACCTACTGTGAGCTATGAGGTTGTTCTGTCCACACACACACACTATACAATGAGGAAAATAAGTATTTGAACACCCTGCTATTTTGCAAGTTCTCCCACTTAGAAATCACGGAGGGGTCTGAAATTGTCATCGTAGGTGCATGTCCACTGTGAGAGACATAATCTAAAAAAAAAAATCCAGAAATCACAATGTATGATTTTTTAACTATTTATTTGTATGATACAGCTGCAAATAAGTATTTGAACACCTGAGAAAATCAATGTTAATATTTGGTACAGTAGCCTTTGTTTGCAATTACAGAGGTCAAACGTTTCCTGTAGTTTTTCACCAGGTTTGCACACACTGCAGGAGGGATTTTGGCCCACTCCTCCACACAGATCTTCTCTAGATCAGTCAGGTTTCTGGGCTGTCGCTGAGAAACACGGAGTTTGAGCTCCCTCCAAAGATTCTCTATTGGGTTTAGGTCTGGAGACTGGCTAGGCCACGCCAGAACCTTGATATGCTTCTTACAGAGCCACTCCTTGGTTATCCTGGCTGTGTGCTTCGGGTCATTGTCATGTTGGAAGACCCAGCCTCGACACATCTTCAATGCTCTAACTGAGGGAAGGAAGTTGTTCCCCAAAATCTCGCAATACATGGCCCTGGTCATCCTCTCCTTAATACAGTGCAGTCGCCCTGTCCCATGTGCAGAAAAACACCCCCAAAGCATGATGCTACCACCCCCATGCTTCACAGTAGGGATGGTGTTCTTGGGATGGTACTCATCATTCTTCTTCCTCCAAACACGTTTAGTGGAATTATGACCAAAAAGTTCTATTTTGGTCTCATCTGACCACATGACTTTCTCCCATGACTCCTCTGGATCATCCAAATGGTCATTGGCAAACTTAAGACGGGCCTTGACATGTGCTGGTTTAAGCAGGGGAACCTTCCGTGCCATGCATGATTTTAAACCATGACTTCTTAGTGTATTAACAACAGTAACCTTGGAAACGGTGGTCCCAGCTCTTTTCAGGTCATTGACCAGCTCCTCCCGTGTAGTTCTGGGCTGATTTCTCACCTTTCTTAAGATCATTGAGACCCCACGAGGTGAGATCTTGCATGGAGCCCCAGTCCGAGGGAGATTGACAGTCATGTTTAGCTTCTTCCATTTTCTAATGATTGCTCCAACAGTGGACCTTTTTTCACCAAGCTGCTTGGCAATTTCCCCGTAGCCCTTTCCAGCCTTGTGGAGGTGTACAATTTTGTCTCTAGTGTCTTTGGACAGCTCTTTGGTCTTGGCCATGTTAGTAGTTGGATTCTTACTGATTGTATGGGGTGGACAGGTGTCTTTATGCAGCTAACGACCTCAAACAGGTGCATCTAATTTAGGATAATAAATGGAGTGGAGGTGGACATTTTAAAGGCAGACTAACAGGTCTTTGAGGGTCAGAATTCTAGCTGATAGACATGTGTTCAAATACTTATTTGCAGCTGTATCATCCAAATAAATAGTTAAAAAATCATATATTGTGATTTCTGGATTTTTTTTTTAGATTATGTCTCTCACAGTGGACATGCACCTACGATGACAATTTCAGACCCCTCCATGATTTCCAAGTGGGAGAACTTGCAGAATAGCAGGGTGTTCAAATACTTATTTTCCTCACTGTATATACAGTATGTGTGTCATTGACAAATAAAGCTTCAAAAAAGCTGTTTTTTAAAAATATTTTCAAAACTGATGTAATGCATATTTTTGAGTCATGAACAAACTGTTTAAACAAGTTTCAGTTGTTAAATAAAATTTCAAAATGTTTAAATAATTGTCAGGTGGTACAGCCAAATAGTTGTATGTATACATACTGTAGTTGTACCACCTGACATGAAAGTGTACCAACCTACCAATACTTGAAATTAGACGTTTTTACCAGTATTTGAGAGATAAATTGTTTCATTCTGCCATAAGGATCAGTTGGGCTCCTCTGGATGATGCATTATCATGTTTACCGTTATTACCTTGTCAATTCATAATAAAAGAGTCTTGTTTGCAGTTGTTCCATCCTGACATTTGAGAATATACAAATTGATGGACAAAAGTTTTTCAATTATCTCAACAGTTTAAAAACTAATGATATTTATAAAATGTGTTTATGAAAGGGTTCAAACCTAAAATGATGCCATAGCATTTTTTATTTTTTATTATTAAGACAATTTTAAATAGTTTTCTTAGTCTGTTCATTCAGACAGTTGCACCAACGGACATTTTGGGGCTTAATTAAGATAACAATATGTACTACTTAAATGCATTAAAAATGTATTCAAACTAAATAGGTTTTATAGAATGAAGTGATATGTCATGAATTTTTCTGATTATTTTAAAAGGAAATAAAAATAATGATAATTTGATTGGAAAAATGTTTCACTGGAAGAAAATGATTTTTTGAAGAAGTTTATTTTGTCATCTTTTAAGAGTATACTCGCACAAAAAGCCACAAAACTCCAATATTGACTTCTTGAGGTCTTTAAAAACAAGGTTAAATGATGTGTAATTTACCTTTCTCCCTGTTGCTTAAC
Organism: Abramis brama; assembly: GCF_963993115.1. NCBI lineage: Eukaryota > Metazoa > Chordata > Actinopteri > Cypriniformes > Leuciscidae > Abramis > Abramis brama. The sequence continues at coordinate 21,239,089 of NC_139969.1, read as the reverse complement.
TGGTACACGTTGACAACTCTTTGTAACTGAAGGCTTTTGAACATGTCGTCTATGTCATCTACATTAGAAGTACTGCTGGTGGGAGCTGAAGCAGAGGTAATCTTTAATTAATTCAAAACTGTACAAAGGGCGTTTTAAAATATCGCCTGAACATATTTACATATTACATAAACATATTACCTGAGGCAGGAGAAATGAATGGGTTTGTTTGGTGGTTGGTGTCCAAAGCTTGTGCATCAAATGTGATTCCAAAATCCAGCAACTCTTGCGTGTATGATCTCCTTACCCCACTCATCTCTGTTTCACTGACTTGATTCAGGTTCATTTGGGACTTTGTACTCTTGGGTAAGACTAGTGAAGGAAACATTATGGTTAGCCAGGAATCAAAAGTGAAAGTCTGAAACATTAATTCGTAGCACTAAATCGATAATCTCGGAAACTGTAATGGATCAGCATGCTGCCTGCTTTCTGCTTCCAAGATGGAGATTTAAGCTTTATTCACCAACTCACTAAAGATCACATCCTCTCACAAACTGAACTGTGGTGATCAGATGGGCAATGCAAGTATGAATTCAGCTGTTATTTCAACACATTACAGTGATGACTGTGAATGACTTGGGTTATTATAGTCAACTAAAACCTAAAACTAAAACCATAAGAATATTTTTGTTACTTGAAATTTTAAAGTTAACTGAAATAAAATATTAAAAAAAAAACCTATTAAAACTTTTTAGCTAGTTGCCAAGTCAACATTTTTCATTTTCTAAAAATAACTAAAACTAAAAAAAAGAGAATAAAAACTACATGGACATATTAGCAAAATATCGAAAACTAATAAAAATGGCAAAAACATTTACAATACTTTTACTAAAGTTTAAATTAAAACAGAAAAATAAACACAAATTAATAAAAACTATAATAGTAACTCAATAATACTAAAATAACACTGGTGTATATAGAGAGTAAAAAAATGAATAAAACTAAAAATCTGAAGTAGTGAACAACCTATGCAATCTAATATTCAGCAGGAAAATCAATGTTTACTGTTGCTGGCACGCTGAGGCACAGATGAAGTGGACGCTTCGTGTTGAGCTGTTGACGTTTTCTGCATTGAACTGCTGCCTGTATGTGGCCAGCTGCTGCACAAACAACAAAAAAGAAAATTGAAGAAAACATCAGTACCACTGATCATTAAAAAGGTGATAAACTGAGAGACTGAGGCCTAATGCTTTTGATAAGAATGACTAAGCTGCAACTCAAACAAGCACTGACCTGCCATAGGATGAAACAGGATTCGGTTGAACTACCAGTTCAGCCGGTAGGTGCTTTGCTTGAGAACATAGTGGAGGGGTTTGGACAGAATAGGTGGCAAATAGAGGAGTTTCGCGCTGAAAGGCGGCAATCATCTCCTCCAGAACTATAGACAAGTTTGACCACCCCTGGAAATCAAACATTTAAATCCAGAGTGACAAATATAAATGATTAACTTCAAAGAAGTAATGGTGAAATAACTACACAACTGACTTACAATCTTCCAGTTGCTGAGACAGTGGAGAAGAATGCGACCATGGTCATCAACATTGCTGCTTTTAGCATTGATAACCATGGAGGGTGAAGGGCAGACGTAACACCTGGGTGGATTTTTGGGATGGGTCTCGTGGATCCAGATGCAAACTGGAATATTGTACTTGGAGTCTTTGTAACAACATAAAACAAACTATATGAGTTTCAGTTGGTGGAAAGCCAATAGAATAAATAAAGAACAAAGAACAATATAAACATGGGAAGGGATGAGTTATATGTTGCAGTAGATCTTCTGAAACCAGTTTACCTTCATATGTTACAGGAACAGTGCCACCCAAATAAACCAACTTCTTCTTATCATTGTTGGGATAGACTGTAAAAAAAAGAGAAGACAACCGAACTCAGCAAATACACATGCAAGAAAATGTGCACAGCAAGCAAAAATTCTACATATCTGTTATACACTTGTTTTTAAGAGTTTTCGTTTTATATAGAAGACAGGGATAATCTGTACAATCTGTACGCCAGTGAATATTTATCAGTGTTCAATACTTTCAATAGTCAATTTCTGTATAGGCACAAACCTTAAGGTCAATTCACACCAAGAACTAAAACTATAAAGATTACTACACTATCATGCAATAACAATAAATTCTAATTCTAACATCTAACTTTACTTCTCTTTTAGGCCTAACATTCTAACACTTGAACAAAATGTACTCTGAAGTTTGTGTCAAAACCAGTGGAAAATTCTGAGATGCTGGCTAGACAATATAAAAAATATAACAGTCTAGAATAGTCTCATGAAATATTGAGTAATCAACTGGACTTCTAACCTTTTCCATTTTTTTAATGATTTGAGGTCTAAGTTGCTTCTACCTAGTAACAGAAGGGTTTGCATATGAAGAACCAATCAAATTGTAGGGAAATTATGTAATGTATCGTGCCATTTTTGCCATGCTCCTATTCTATAAAAACTGTTGTATTCTTTTTGCTGGTGGGATTCTCTCAGAATTTTCTCGGCCGTGATTAAAGCATATTCAAAGGCATTGTTTAGAGTCTGTCTAGTTAATGCTGTGCAGAAAGTTAGTAAGGGAAGCTTACTAGACACTTTGATAGTGTTATAGGAAAAGGGACGAGACGTCGTCCAACTTGAAGCCAGTTGTCGACTGTAGACGCAGTGCTAGAGTATAAAGATTATTAAGTGTCGACTGTAGACGCTTGGGTGTCGATTGAAGACGCCCCAGATAAAGATATTAAGTGTCGACTGTAGACGCTTTGGTATCGATTGGAGACGCCCAAGGTGTAGGAGACGTAGTCAGGTGCGTAATAAGAAAAATCTACCACATACTCAAAGAATCCTGAAAAAAATCCATCATGGTTTCCACAAAAATATTAAGCAGCACAGCTGTTTTCAACATCGATAATAATAAGAAATGTTTCTTGAGCAGCAAATCAGCATATTATAATGATTTCTGAAGGACCATGTGACACTGAAGTTTGGAGTAATGACTGCTGAAAATTTAGCTTTGCCATCACAGGAATAAATTACATTTTAAATTGTAATAATATTTCACAATATTACTGTTTTTACTGTAGCATAAGAGACTTCTTTCAAAAACATTTGAAAAAAGACCCCAAACTTATGAAAGATAGTGTTTATTAGCATCCATGCCAATGGACGATGACATTATGTTTATTCCGGGTATGTGCTATAGTTATGTTCCATGAATGTGAATGGATTTTGATTGGCTGTGAATCGTTTTCAGCTGAAAAAAAAAATAATTCTGAAAGTGATTTCAAGTCAACGGAACTATATTGTTCCTTAGTGTCGGTATCATTATAATTGTGGTGTGTGACTTGTTAGAGCAAAATTTTGTTTTCTTTTTAGTCTTGGTAACAAAAAATGCTATTGAAAATAGCACGTTATTTATAACATAGCTCGCTGTTATTTTTAGTAAAAAAGGAAACGTGTTGAACTTGTATGACAATATCCCCCAAGTGCAAGGTGTGTAGACTATTACAGGCCTTTCAGAAGGCTATTATAGGCAAAATATAAACAGTAATTATGAAAATAAAAAATAATAATAATAAAAGACTATTATTTTGTCAAACCAAACAAAAATCAAAAATGACAATTAATAAATTGTTTAAATATATAACTTTTAAAACATGTGACAACTTTTCTCTGCATGTATGCCATTGTGGTTTTATTGTGTCCACTGTTCTGTTGGTGATATTGAAGTTTCAGTTTAGAAGTCACAATTTTTTTTTTAAATTTAAGCGGGGTTTGAACAAATGTGTTAAAAAAACCTCTGTTTTTAAAAAACCTCTGTAATTAGACCTTTGACTCATAGTTAGACATAGTTAGTTTTCCTGTGTGACAAGACAACTAGCCATGATCTCCCCTATTTATTTTACATGAAACGACTGCCATAATCCATTTAACTACTGCTTTTTTATTAAAATTTTGAATTCGTTTAAATGTATATGCAATTTTAGTTTAAGTGTTAGCAACTATTGTTTTTTTGTTCGATGTATTAATATAACAGATTGAATTTAGGATTTTATTGACATAACAGATCAACGAACATAAACCCATGACATAAACAGAAGTTCAACCATACATGCTTTAACAAAAGAGAACAAATCTCATTGGTTCTTGCGGAAGCTCAAAGTGCTGCGTACACGAGAATAAACCTCAATGGTTCTTGCACGTCGAGCGAACATGCTTGTGTGCTTCGTTTACCAAAACTGATGTGTAAGTTGATGAATGTTTATATATGTGAATAAAAGCTTCAATTAAATCGGTTCATCATATAAAGTGATTGTGTCTCTTCAGCACTTAATCCATATGGATTAGTTTTACGATCTCTTTATTAACTTTTTGAAGCTTCAAAGTGTCAGTTGCGTGAACTGTCAATGGAGGGACAGAAAGTCATCCAAAAGATCTTCATTTGTGATCCGAAGATGAACTAAAGTCCTACGAGTTTGGAACGACATGAGGGTGAGTAAAAGATGACAGAATTTTCACTTTTGGGTGAAATAACCCAAACTACCCCTGCTACACTTTGACAAAGATCTGTTGTTAGACCACTGTTGTGCTTTCAAATATCAACTTACGGTAATAGTCCACGTATAGTTGCAGGTTTGGGAAAACTGCCGACACATCTTTGATGTCATCAAGCACATCATCAGGGTAGCAGTAATTACACTATTGAGAAAATGTCAAGATAGTGATCAGGACATAGTGACATCTGGATCCTGTCTGATGCACCACAACGTCAACAAGACAAATTTCACTAATAGAAGATTAATATGGATTAAAAGTAACGTTAAACAGAATGACTGAAGATTCTGAAAGGAGATCCCTGAGGGAGTTTATCATGATATCTGACCGGACAGCTGATCATATTGAAATATCTAGTTCAGTGTATCATCTGGCTCAGTTTTGATCTTGATGCACTATCGGTAATTAGCTTGTTAGCTCAGTAAACATTACAGTCAGCCTGCTGGTGTTGACAGTAAACCTACCTCGATAAGTGTTTGAAAATTCAGATCGGCTGTAACGCGCGCCATCCTCTAACTGCACGAGCACCGCTCATGCATTCAGCGTCAAGTGATATTAAAATCAGAACGAGAATTCATATCTTTTGCTTCCTCCATCGCTTAAGTTTACATGTCATAAAGCCAGTTTTGGTTTCTATTGCCCATGAACGTCACTACGTCTCGTTGACACCGAAAGTTGAAACATGGCTGTAGTTGTCTGCCATATTGAGTGTGGCAGAAATGTAGCTGTTCGAGATTTTCTTTAGTTTTATGTTATTCCGATATTTATTTATCAAACACCAGTGATTCAGCCAAACTGAATTTTTGTTCTAGATAATGACATGGAGTTAGAGGCAAAAGTCGAGCACAGATTAAAACAATATTCCTGTTTGTCGAGCATTTAATATTGGCAATGAACAACGTCCATTGTTGCAGTACCACTGGATGTCAGTATAACACATAAAATCTCTGAGGACTCTGCACTGCATCCTAATACACCGAGAGAACAGAACAGGTCAGCTTTTAATTACTGAGCAGCTACAGAGATCTGTAAAAAAAAAAAAAAAAAAAATCTTTTATTCAACAAGATTACATTAAATTGATCAAACGTAAAGACATGTAAACAATAAATGCTGTTTTTCTGAAAAAGAAAAAAATCCATCATGGTCTCCACAAAAATGCAGCACAGATGTTTTCAACATTGATAATAATAAGAAATGTTTCTTGAGCAGCAAATCAGCATATTAGAATGATTTCTGAAGGATCATGTGACACTGAAGACTGGAGTAATGTGCTGAAAATTTAGCTTTGCCGTCACAGGAATAAATTGTAATAATATTGGCATAACATTTTATTATTATGCAAGTGGTTTTTGTTTTCACATTTAAAACATTTCACATAAAACATTTTCCCCCTATTCAACATGTACTTGTATATGAACAATACAAAAAGCTTGTGTAATAGAGAATTATTTTGAATTAGCCCCCCAGCATATGACAATGCTGACAAAAATCTGTGATACAAAAGAGGTATAAATGTTTTTAAATGAATATCTTGCTTCTGTCAGGACATGGCAGACTGTAATGTTTATTTAAAATATATGTTTTATATAATCAAATCTATTATGAAAGTTTTGTGGTTTTATGTTGAGTGCCAATGTAATGCGAATTTTGACCAGAGAGAGAAAAAAATGGAATGGTACATTAGCTATTTTAAAACTTATGACTGGTAAAGTTGTAGGACATATTTTTATCCCAAGAATCGATGAATATCATACCTTTTAAAGCCATGAAATTGTATTTCCAAACTGATCTTGCTTCATAAAAACTGTTAAATATTATGAGAAAGAAAAAGTCTGATTCCCTGGCCATCTCATGGTTTTATAGTGACAGACAGCATCCAGAATTTAAGCTCCATGTAGTTGGCCGAAAACAATCTTGAGCTATCCTACTGAGATAACACTGACTAATTTTCGGACTTATTTCCCATCCTCCAAGTTCATTTTTTTCTGAACCCATGTGGTGATCAGAACACTGGACTGAGGGAGTGGACAGACAGGCCACAGAAAGAACAGTGATTTATGATGGAAAGATAGAGATAAGAGAAGCAGTGAAACGAATGTAGTTGTCACTCAATTGTGATGACATGACCCGGGATTCTGATGACAATGTCTTCCTGCCATGTGTGATTATGCCATAGTGTGAAGGTGACCCCTAATATGAGCAAGTCCGCTAGCTGAAAGTGGGCCAATGCATCGGGGAAATAGGCATTCTGATAGATGTTGCCTTTTGATTTTCAATAGCCTATAATTTCAACCACCTTTTCTTCTTTAGTCCACCAGATGTTTTAAATATAGGTCAAATGTCTATATGACCATAAATGTTCATTGTATGTTCCCTATATTCTTACGTTTTGCCAAAACGTAATAATTTAGGAAACATGCATAGGTAAATAACTAAGAACAACACAGTGCAATAAACAGTAAAATTTGCACAACAAACCAGTGTGTTTATGAATACGATAATAAATTAAAATAATATGAATATCAAATTGCAGCTTAACGGACTGTTGTTGTACAATCAAAATAACTGGAGCAGCTATAACACCGGAAGCCTATCAGATTCAAGTTAAAAACCTTACACCATCTTAAATCTCAATTGACCGTTCACAAAGACCCGCCCGTTTTAGTCACTGTTTCTATGTCCGACAAGCCACGCCTCTCTCACGCCACACCATGTTCTCACCTATGGTTCTCACACAGTAAAAAATACATAGCGGAGCAAAGAGGACACTGACAACGCGCTGACAGACAGGACAGAGCAGGTTATGTTATATGAAACAAAGTCTCACCTTTCAAATTTGGTCATTTTTTAAAAGAAATTTAAACAATAAATACCGTAGTGTACCGTACCGTTTAATGTAGCACCTCAGTTAAAGCTGCTCGTGAACCGATCATCTCTTCCTTCTAGTTAATTTATAGCATAAAATAATCATGAATTAACATAAGAAGGAATGTTGTTTTAACAGCGGAAAGATGTTAGTACACACCGTTTTTCAAGTTCAAATCCTCTAACGTTAATCTACTAACTCTCCTGACTGCTTTGTCGGACAAAAATGGTGGATTATGATTGGTCAGATCGCCTGTCAATCAAACTCCCTCCAAAGGGTCAATTATCGATTGTGACGCGAAAATGACGTTGGACGACTTTCGTATTAGTATTACTTGAATATTGTTGCAGTGTTCGTCTTGATTTGTACGCTATATTTCTTTTATTAGTGGAAGCTTAAAGATAATATAATTACCTATATAAAATATTGAAACTCAATATCTCATGTGCATGTATTAATTTATTTGGCACATAAGTACAGTTCATTATCACAAAATATAGGCAGAAATAAGACCCAACCCCTCTGTGTCAGGGTGTATTTTGTTGACTGTTGACTGTACATTGTCCCTTACATATTACAGCAAATTAAAAATGTCAGTGAGCCTACTAACAAGATTACTTTTTGCAAGGCTTTCCAGGACGCCATAAATGTAATAGTTTCCCAGACACACTCTCAAAATCTTTGTGCGAATCGGCTTGTTGTAACAACAGCTTTCTCCAGCCAAGGTGAGATGGTCTCCCAGGTCCAGTCCTCATTGTGCCACTGCCCTACTTCCAGACAATGGAAGCACACTTCATTGAACAGGCTCTCCATGCATTTCACTTTGGCAACAGCAGGCCTTCTCCGCTATTGCCCCTGGAGTAAATTTACCCCAGCTGTGCATTAAGCCTTGCAAGTCCCCTCTCTCATCACACACACGCACACACACAACCACAAAGTGCACACACAAGGCTTCACAGACTTTATTGGTTCAGGGTAAGGCTCTACACAGCTGCCACGCACACTTGAATCCAGGCTCAAACAGACCGATGCTGTCTGAGGGCCCATTTGAAAACCTCTCTGAGGTTCAATAATGGCGGCATTACTAGCAGCTAAGTCTCTTTGTCACATGCAAAGTTTTCCACATGAAAGTGGGCATGCGTTGCACACTCCTGCCTGGAAGGATATAAAAAGTCCCACAGGCATCAAGGTCCCTTTAAATTAGTAGGCGTGCAAGACTTTGCGGGGACTAAGAAGCAAAGCTATTGGTCCCGACCAGATAGCTCTAATTAAAACCTGGTGCAGGGTGGAGGGCTGTCAGGGTGGGATTGTGAAGTAAAAGCAATCCAAATGGTAAAAAGTGGAAAAAACCCCCCAAACTTTTCTTAACAGGGCTTTCGATCTACAAGCTTTAAAAAGAAAATAGATGGATATGGATTGGTAGATAGATTGATGGATCGAGATAGATAGATGATGGATGGATGGATAGATAAATAAATAAATGGAAATACAGTTTCATGAATTGATTTATTACGTATTGCACAATTCAAAATCCACACCTAATGACTGTACACTTTGCCATGCCAACTTTTATGGAAAAGGAGTTGCAGCTACTGCCAAAAAAGGGAATAGAAGAGAAAAGTGAGAGAAGAAAAAAGTCCTCTAAAATTATGTAGGCTTGTTCTCGTGAATGTCTATAAATAAGGCTATGTGCATATGTAACATGTTGTTGAGCTTCTGTATGCATGTATTTACCAAAAGGAAATGTAATGCATTGCTTTGCGCTTTTGAACTGGTTGAAGGCTAAAGAGGGCTTGTCAGATCCACTCCAGCCCAGAGAGGGGGCACTCTAATGGGGTTTGTCATCTGCTAATGATAGCTCACAGCCGTGAGCCGCCAGAGGTTTAGGGGAGCTTTGCAGGAAGGGAAGGGATCCATAATGATTTGGCATCTCTTAATGAGAGCCAGTGGGCATCCCTGACCAGTGCTCAGCTTGCTTTACTACAGGGAAAAGGCAAGAGAGAAACCCCCCACTGGAAAAGAGCAGTCGGCCGTTAACCCTTCAGCTTGCCACAGCACATTTTCCATCAGCACCTCTCTAAAGCTATCCACGTCTGCATGAACTCTTTAACCATCTGCAAGTGCACATTTAACACAAGCATGTTATTAGGTCAAAGAAACATGCCATTTAGCCTGAAAACCCTACAGCACAGTAACATTATCTTGCTGCCTGAAAAACATCTACTTTAGTTTCAAATAACAAATGGTCAACATTAAGCTACACTTGATATGAACATGTAGTGAATTATCAATCTAGAAATAGAACAACCAATTAACTGCTAAATATTTTGCTCTCTATTTTGACCCTCATGAGCATAGTTTAAATGGTCAAGAACTAGATTAAAAATATTTTGATTTGTAGGCTAATTGATTAGTTCCTGTTTTTTTCATGTCCAGTTTATTTTCAGTGGTAATTACTTTTACCCATGTCTTCTTTAGTCCCTCGTTTTCTTGTGAATTTAAGCCCTCAGTTTGATTCAGTTCTCAGTCCTGTATTGTCTATGTTATTATGCCTAGCTGTTATGTTTTTTTTCCATTTGGATATACCGCCTTTGTTTTAATATGTCTTCTGAAAAAAAAAAAGATCCACATGTCCTCTCCTTGCCTCGACCTGTCATAACAATTAAGGCAATATCACACAAGCAAGAGTGCATGCTGTTGTTCTGAATATCAACAGTTCAATAAAACAAGAAGCTAATATTGAGATGTCTGTTTTTACTCTGAATATGAAAATAATGTGCAGGCAACAGACACTAGCAATGCTTCATTCACAAATGAATCAGCGTTGAATCAAATCACTTGAGTGAATGATCCATGGACTCACTCAGACAAGACATTGGGCATGTCCCAATACCTACACCTTTGCACTTTACCACTTTTCACATATATTATTTATTTCCTGTATTTGGACCAAGTGTTCACGTGGGTCAAATTGTGGTGCTTTTGATTGAGTTGCAAACATTTACAAAATAGCCTACACACACTCTATGCACCAATAAAATGTGCAACAATTTACATTTCCTATTAAATTAGATGTAATATAGAATTCATTTAATTTACATTGGAAAGGGCCCTCTCCCAAATGGCACCCTACATGTTAACTTGCGGCCTTGTGAATAGGGCCAACACATACGTGTGTCCGTTAAGTTCACGAGACTATAGGGTGTGATATTCTCTTTCATAAGCTCAGAAACAGAACAGATTGTGAAACTGAGGTTGAGGTAAGTTACTTTTGTTAGTTTATAAGGGTACTAACAAATGTTGAATGACAGCAAATTACAGTAGTTGTCAATGCATTTGCTTCTTACAGTTGCGCAGCTGCACAAAAATGGTCCAATTATAAATTTGAAATACGAAAAAAGATGGCACAGTTGGTACCATCCTGAAGGTTATAAAAAAAGTTGAGCTTACCGATTTCATACTCACTGGACTTCATACAAATTCAAACACACCTACATTTCTGCTCTATTGAGGATTAGGTCCAAGATCTACAATATACTTGGGTAAGAACGTAACCCATTTTTCTGGCCAATCAAAAGCCACCACAATACAGGAAACCTTTCAGGGAGTATGCCGTCCATGCTGCCCATCATGTTCAAACACTGTTATCAAGCTTTCAGAATGGCAGTGGGCTATTGTAGCCCTGACATCATGTGGCAATGATTTTGGGCATATATCTCGCTCACTCTTGCTCTGTCTGAGGGTTTTGTATGAGGAGTCAGACTCTAAGTGCTTCTAAAGTCACCTGAGAGTTGAATAAATAAAATATTCCACACATTGTTCAAACTAGGCTACATACAATGTTGCATCACACTTTACTGCAAGCTTTCACACAAGTAAAGTGCTGCTTAAATATGGAGCAGAGTTGCAAATATAGTAATCATGATTTGAACTCAGGCCACCTCGGGCCATTTGTAGGTTAATTATATGCTGGTGAAATAAAAAATTAAAATAAGTTCTGTTGACCAAAGTGAATTGTTGCTCCACCAGTGTCGTTACAATGAATGCAGTCTGTTGTGTTGATTACGTTTGTAAAACACCCTGATAATAAGGAAACTGTTTTCTGTAATGCTTAACAAAATAAACTACCAGATAGCACTTTTATTAGACTATTATCAGAATGAGGAAATATGTAGATGATGTTTTTGTTTTCAATGGTGTTAATTATGCTAATAATTTTATTCTTTTACACTGATTGTTTAATTGATAATATACACATGTATTGCACGTAGTTCATTTGCTCTATTTTAGAGAGAAAATCTGAAGTTCTTTAACACATACAAAACATTTGTTTGCTCACACAATTTCAGAAATCTGAATCTGGGTAAGCGTGTGCCTCAATAATGTTAAAGTTGACCTTTCTACACTACATGCTGATGCTTCAACACTTGGAAGCAAGACGTGCATCTGATGTTTATCTTTAACTTGTCCTCCGTCCCTGTGGTAATTCGTAACTATTTTACATTTTGGTGAGTTGGTGGCTAATTTGTATGAATCTCATTTATACATTTCGTACTATCTGCTTATGAAGGGTATATTTAGGAGTGGACCTTCATGCTTACGTTTCACACAAATTCAAATGAAATTGTCACCATTACGTTTTTTCTTTTTGAGATCATGTTGAGCTTGTGACATATTTGCTATGCAAATGCATGATGTATCTGTATCTGGGCTTCTTCTCCTGAGATGCTTTGGCTACCCAGAGTCCTCTCTCTTTAATGATTTATGAGATATATCTCATTCATTTTACTTTTTACCTTCATTTTTTTTTATTTGCTTTACCAAGTAAGGATTGATCAAACTCATTACTCATTTTGTCAACATCTTTTATTGTCCATTTTTATTGTCTGCTGATTCTACTTGCATCAACAGACTAACAAGAAAAATGACACACTAGATTTTAAGAAGATATGATCGAATAAAAACAGCATATATAAACAAACTACCTGCAGTTAAAACAAATTTAATGCTGAATTAGCAAAAGTGATGGTATAAATATGGCAGCTGTCATGACATTAAGCTTGTAGAAAACTGAAAAGAGTGTTAAAGCTGATTTGAACCACATTCCCATATAAGTGAGATTACATTGGACTACATCATCAATCATAGTTCAATTTGGTGGTTCCACCAATAAAAATGACAGCATCTTTTCAGATCTTGTGATGGACAGGTTCTATTTATTTGTAAGTGCAGGGGTGACATGCATCCGTCATAAAACATCTACGTTTGCAAGAGTACATTTTTGGTAAATCTTTATCGTGAGATGTATGCTTGAATGTCAGAAGACACGTTCATGAAAATGCTGTTAAATGCATTTATTGTGAAAATTATTTTGAACTTTCTCCAAAGTATCAAGGTTGTACCAAGGTAACACAGAGAATGTACTGTAAATGTTAATCCCATCAGGAATTTCATATGCTTTCCTTTTTAATTGTGTTTAATCCTGCAGATGGAGAAGAAATTAGCAGAACTGCTGGAATTCCACTGACTTTGAGAAATAAGAAAAACGCTTGAGAAATCAAATGTGTGCATTATTGGTAATAATGTTTCCATTTATATTTTCTAGCGTGTAGATTCTCAAGGCATGATCAAGTAGATATCTATATGGCCTCAATTAAAATGATTGATCACCTCTGTATCAGCTAGTCTGCCTTTTTGCTATGCATTGTATGCTTTGCTCCAGTCCAGCAAGCATGAAACTGATCAGTATTGAATAAAAACTAATTTTAATGAGCAAATTTCTCACTTACTGCTATCCCTATTTGGAGAACCGTTGATATTTAGAGTGCATTTATGTTATACACAATATCAAACTTAATTCTGTACCCCGGATTGTGGTGGGTGAGGGAAAAGAAACACAAAGGTCCATGCAAATAGGGCCCATGTTTTTATATGAAAGAATTTTATGTATTGACTTTTCACAGGTGTTTCCTTGTATTTTGAATTACGCATTGCCTTTTGTTGTGTTTTAGGTTTAAAGGAGATACATAGTTCAGGCATGAAACTCTAACCGAGTGCCGATTGGTTCTTCCAACGCCATACCAATAAATGCTGTTTGAAATAATCCACTCCAAGAGTTGTAATGACTGAAATGTTCATAAACTTAACAAGTAATGTCCTGACATAAAATTATCAGTACCTTTTCTTTTTCTTCTTCTATACAGATTCTTATCTTACAGTGCAAGAAATCCCTTCAAAAACATCTTAATTGGTTGAATTTTAAGTTATTTGAACTGTAATGAATTTTAAGACAATCCAACTTATTGGTTTATTTTTAATTACAGCATAGCTGCAAGCTCAATTTATCAATCCAGATTTAGCATTTCGTTTGAATTGATGTTTTCTCCCCACAGGAATACCTTCAGTTAGATCCACACTAATCAATCTATTCTTCTTGGTCGGGGTAATAAGAAAGGATTGTCTTGTTAGAATCTATTTTAATTTGAGATGATTTGTTGCATTTATACATTGGTCAGCCGACTATGTCCTCTCTTTCCTCAAAGTTGTAGAAAAACAAGGGAAAGGCATTTTGTTATAGCTCAAATGAGAGAAAAGCACATATACAATATCAGGATCAAAGATATATATATTAAACATTTTGTCTTAATCGTCTTGTTGGATGATCAGCTTAGTTATACAGTTTTCCCTCAGAGATCAATAAAGTATCTTTCTCTTTTTGCGTACCTACAAACTATTGCGGCTATAGAGCACACTGGCTGGAAGTTGGAATACTATTAATACCCTTAGTTGCTGAATGGTCTTTGAGTTTAATATTTCATTGATCCCTAGGTGGCTTACAGACATGAAATATCCTGGGTTTCCATGGTGACCTACCACCCTCCTTCCTGCAGATCTCTATGACAGAAACTGGGCAAGTCAGCAGCAACTTCTGCAAAGTACGAGCATTGCCCCTACTTGAACTAAGGCGAGGTGGCTCTATTCAGTCCTATAATACATTTAAAGCAATAGTCTTTTAGGAAAATAATAACTACAACAATGCAAAATAAATATATCAGAGCTTCCCTATTGTATCCTTAGAGTTTATTAATTGAATAAATCTCACTCTTTCTCTGCTGATTCAGTGTTGCAGTGGTTCCTCTGTAGCTCTTAACATTTTTAACCCATCGTTCTGCTTGTCTCCCACACCTCTTAAACTCCTCCCAACAGGATCTTATTACTCCTAACTGGATTTTATGATCACAAAAGAAAACTTTAGTTTTACCCTACATGTTTGCACAGAAGAGGAGATATTCCTGAAGAGAAATATTCCCTTTTATTCCCAAACCAGCACAGTTCAAATGCAAAAGATGACCAATAGGAAAGTGTGGTTAAGAAAGCTTACTTTGAATGTTGCTCTTTTCAAAAACATCATAATTTTAGTGTCACAATAACACTTGGGTGTTATTAGTGCTGAAAAACATTTTGAATTCATGAATGTAGGAAACAATCATTAGGTAGGATAATGGAATCTCAGGACAATCTAACAACATTTGAAACATTCATATATCAATGAGAACAAAAGTGTTTTCTGGTCTGGATGTGCTGTTTTTTTTTTAATGTATTATTATTCAGCAAGGATGCATTAAAATTACCAAAAGTGACAGAGGCATTTATAATGTTACAAAAGATTCTATTTCATTTAAAAGCTCTCCATTTTAACTGTCTATAAATCAAAGAATCCTGAAAAAAAATTCAGTTTTCACAAAATATATTAAGCAGTACAACCGTTTTCAACAAAATTCAGCTTCGACATTTTAAAATTCATTCAAATAGTAATTGTAATAATATTTCACAAGTTTTACTTTTGATCAAATAAATGCAACCGAGCATAATTAATGTTTTACTTAACAAAACTTGCACAGTTTGCTAGATTTAAGACTAGTATAGCCACTGACATCTTTTCCCCACTCCCCATATGATCTCAACGAAGGCACAGGTTTCTTTGTTTTTTTTGGTTGAAATTATGATCTCAGAGGATATTAGCTACAGGGCTTTCTCTCCTACCTCTAATCAGCATATCCTATGAACAATCCTGAAAGAAATGCCCTGTGGATATTCTTCATTACTAGGCAAAACTGCTTTGTAGATGTTGTGCGAGACATGTTCTTCATTTTCACCTGTGAAAATTCTCTGTAAGCCCTGCCCACGGGTTTCTTTTCGGTTTGTAAAATACGTGTAAACCGATCACTGACACCTTCCACAAGCTCTTAGTACAGCTAAGCTCCTGTCACCAGCACTCTTACTTTCCATAAACACATTCCTGGTGATGTACCACACAGACGTCATGTTTTTTTTTGCTTTACAAAATTGATTTTCCCCCCCAGAAGCATTAATCACCACAGGCAAACTCTGCTTGTTTGTTTTTTGTGCTTTTAATTTCCAGCACATAACACAAACCTGCCTTCCCTGGTGGAGTGGTTTTGGTGAAAGGTGATTAAAACTTTTCTTCTCCTCCAGCTTCCATCATCCGTACAGTCTCCCGGTGCCATCCGGGCCGTTTCTCGAGGCCTGGCCCTGCCCACCTCAGGGAATCTGCCATAATGAGATTTTACTCACGGGCCAGCGCAGGGATATGTGAGAGGGGGAAAGCCTCATGGAAGGTGAAAACAAGAGCATTATGAATTTCTAATCCCTGATACATTATTCATTCATATTACAAGCCCAGAACACAAAGGCGGGCAGGAGAGCACTCACTTCAAACGTTTCTCTGATATCTCGGTGTGGGTAACCGTTGCATTCTTCAAATGAAGGCAAAGTCTTTAAAATGCATATATTAATGTCTGGAAATAACCAGCGCATGCCATGTAGCTCTGCTCCTGTAAGGGGGATGAATGGAGTGAAACAAAAAGGGGATGAATAACAAGAGGTTACACATCTGTCAGGAATATGATTTTGGAGAGGAATAGATTCAAGGAGATTTTTATTGAGTCTTTTTATCTCCTCTTTCAAAAACGGACAGATGAAAGAACTCATCTTTTTTTCTTTTTTTTTTTAAACCTCTGCCACAGCCCTGACTTAGTATAGCACACATTTCTCTGAATTCTGTCATACACCCCCCCCCCCTCCCTCCCCCCCCTCCCCCAAACATCAACAATGGGGAATGTAAAAGAAGACTCACTTTTGGATGGGAGCGGTGTTTAAAGAACTCTGAGACATTGCAGCCAAAAGGAAATAGTTCGTTTGATAAGTTTTTGTAATGTACAGTATACGCCATATGTTTGAAAGACATTGCAGATTTTGTGTAAATGCTGACAAGTTACTGGAGAACTGAGGTGGAGATATGGAAAAACAGAAATATCAGGCAAACAAGACTGGACTGAATTATGATTAGTTCAAATTAGATTACAGCTTCTAACTAAAATAAATGAAAAGATCTCTAGGATGGATCTCAAATCAATCAGTCTTCATTCAGTTTTTCGCTTTTTCTCTACTGAAGCAATCAAATTCTGTTTTTATTTATATTTCTTTCATTGTATGTTTTAAAAATGGAAAAAGTGAAACATTGTGTTTAAGTACAGAGATGAAAATGTCTGGATGAACACAGACATGAATCTGAGTCCTGGAACTCTTTGAGGTCTCTTTCTGAGCTATCTTTTTGAGGTACAGCTTTCTTTCATATTTTATATTTGATGAGGAGAAGATTTAGAGATCACAGTTATTGATTCCAAGAAAACCCCAATATTTTAATCACCTGAGGTTATGATGAATAAGTTTTTGATGTCCAACATCATACCACCCAGGTTTGACAAAGTAAGTATTCTGAATTAAGTAATTATAAGTAGCAAATTAAGTAGATATAAACAGAATTATAAACAAAATTTGTATTAAACAGCTGCATTAAATTCATTGAAGTAATATAATTATATTATATTACTGTATCATTATATCAAATTCACACATCATTTACTTGTAAATTATGTAGTGACAAAGTCTGTTAAAGGGTAACTAAACCCTAAACCAACTTTTTTTAGTTAATGATCTCTAAGAATGGGGCTTTATTAGTGCTGTTCATTGATTCAAGTAACTTTTTTGACATTTGGGTATAAAGTGTTTTAATTCTACAATATATGGTGTAAAAACGTCTTGAGTGCTGCCCTCTTCAGGTTGAACGGTGGCTACTGCAGTTGAATTTTCCTATTGGATGTTTGCGGTGCTGCGTGACGTAAGCAGGTTCCAGCTCACCACGCCCTCTCTTGGTACGAGATAACACGCATAGTATTGCATCAGTTAGGATAGCTTCAAGTTAGCGTAGATTTATCTGTATTTAGTACAGTGGTCAGGAGGGTGGTTGCAACAGCACTGCTGGACTGCATAGCTTTCCAGCAGACTTGGAAATTAGGCGCCAGTGGAGCTCAAGTGTGCAACCTGCATTTTACGCAGGATTGCTTCTCCAACGCAATAGAGGTGGTAATGGGCTTCTCCACACAGCTTGCGCTAAACAGCGACGCAGTGCCAAATGCTGCTCCTCCTGCATGGACTCCACCACCGCAGCGGCGTCTTGATGTGAGTGATCATATAATCACAATTTATGGTTAGGCTAAAGTTAATCCTCTGGGGTCGACAAACGCGCCGGCACATTTTGCTGGATTTTTTCCACATAGCGGCAAAATATGAATATGCCTACAGAGAGCGCGCGCTATTGACATCAACTCGATAAAACTCATCAGATGCATGTACTTTACATCGTCTTGCGACCCTGTGAGTCACTCTCCATTTTAGAGTCTGACAGCAGCTGTCAATTAATCAGTCACTGCGGGTCTCAGGCCCCGCCCTCGGTTCGTCCCCTCTATCTCTGCTGGGGTCTGCCCACTTTTCCAGCATTTTTCAAATATTGCCAGTGGGTGGAGTCAGGCTCTGACCAGGGGTTTAGTTACCCTTTAAGTTGATATATTACTGTCCACTTCTCACTGATTGCATCGCTTGGCTGTGTTGCTTTTTGTTAGTGATGGGGATTTTTAAGTGACTCTTACTGCAGGTTACACCGTTACACCAGTAGGTGGCAACAGGTGACTGTCTCTATGAAGGAATCATTTTAATCATTCACTCAACCAATTCATTCAAGAATGAAAAACCACCAAAGTGTGCTGCTCAGAGACGTGTAACAGTTCTTTCCGCTTTGACTTCTTTTGAACTATTTTCATTGGCAATATTGTGTCTAAAATGTTAGTAACTCACTACTAACTCAATGTTTACTAAACTGTTGTATGAAAGCAGTCATGATGGTAGCGTAAATATCAGCCTGCTCCCAACGGTGGTGTTAGTGTATAGTTAACATATTCATGGAATTTAATATTTACTACTATATACTATTATTTAAAATTATTTTTAAATACAATGGTACATTTAGTAACATAAGTAAAAGCACCATGTTATTCATCGGATACTGCCACATTATTATTAGTGTTTGCTTTGTTTACTGAAACAATTTTCAAAGGGAGCGTCCATCAGTTACTTTTCCCTATTATAAATGCATAATTTCCATTTCTACACATTTTATTTAGAGCATTAGCCGTTATAGTGGGATTTAGAAAACAAGCAAGCACACAAAATTAAAAACAATAACTAATAATAAAACAACACAAACAATTTCGTAAGTAGTACATCCACAATTAATGAAGCATGTAAAGACTTCCATGTTCGGCAAAGACCACTAATCGCATTTTGTTATAAGATGTTTACAGTTTGAAGCTAATTGTGAGTAAATCTCCCTGGTTATTGCTGTCTGTCTGTTAATCCCTTGAAGGAGGACGGTAGATGAGGCGTGCTCACAGAAGCCTCTCAGGGCCTGCTAATGCATGCTGATGACTGCACCTTGACAACACCTCCACAGGACCCTTCTCCTCTGGCCTGATTTAATTCTATTAGTAGACAATGGAGAATGGGTGAAATGGGGGAAAAAAAAGAGAAAAAAATCAATTACCTTCAGACTCTCTCAGAGGATGCTGTTACACACTGTCAAATGACTCTGAGCCGAAAGCGTCCCTTTTTGTGAGTGATAGGTCTTTTGTTCTTCACTTCTGCAATCTTATTTGCCTGAGTGAGACATTAAGTCAGGTCATTGGATGCAGATGTGTTGTGCAGCAAAGTGTGAAAAGAGAATCTTAGGGGAGGAAAGGCCTCCAAGAATACTGCTGAAAATATGCCTTCACTCTCACACACACAAACACGTGTATCGTCATCTCATTTCAGGAGGTTGTTATATTGCGCGCACACACGCGCGCACACACACACAGAGGCACACGCACACACACAAAGGGATGCACAAATGCAAACATCTTCAGATTTCACACACACACACACACACACACACACATGCATTTTCTTGCCACGTTGACGGAGAAGTGTGTTCACATCTGTTCCCTGTGGCTGTCAGTCATCATGTCAGGCCTCTGAGTTGCCTCATCCATCCAGACCGCCTGCACCCACAGGCTTCCTCCAGAGCAAGAGAAGGTTGGTCAACTGTCATAGGGCATTGAAAACACTCAACTCCTTAGTTGACAATGTATACTTGCCTTAACATTGTTTTTTAAAAAGTGCAATGCGGATGATTATTTGGGTAAAAATCAACACAATTTACGTGCGACTAATTTTACTAAACTCCATGCAAAACTGTCTTGTCTTACTCTGATCCACTATGGTAGGTCTAGAATTGTGATATTATAATTGGTAATTTACGATTTGGCAGTTTCTTAAGGCTTTCATCATTTGTCCTTGTATGTCATGTCCAGTTTTGTTATTGTTAACTACGAACAAACTATTAAAAATCATTCTTGTTGGTAGAAAAAAAACTAGAAAAGTCATACTATGGTAAATAGTGGAAGGTCATTTTTAATGTCATAATTTGTTTTTTTCCCCCTCATAATTATGACTTAGTATCAGTAAAATAACAGTGGGCATGTCCATAAGTAAGGAAAAGAAGGTCTGGCTACTACGGTGACAGATATGCTGTTTACCTGCTCAGACAACATTTTTTTCAGGTATAGCCTCGACAGACTTTCTTACTGTCAGTGGGTCTTGTGTAAAACCTAGTGTAAAATAAGTGTTTTAACCACAGATAGCGATAAAGAGACTAAAGTTCTATAATGCACTTTTAAATATAATTACAAAACTGCTGTAGCTGTCCATGGAAGTTTATTAATGTCTAAATACAACACTGCTGTTCAGTGTTCCTCTTTTCGTTTACATTTATCAGTAGATTACTTTCCAGTTTGCTTGGCCTGCTCTTTACATTCTATTGGTGTTTGTTGTTCAGGGTTAGGGTTTTATCAGGCAGGGGTAAAGAGCAGGGCAGGGTTGAGTCCAGGCTGGCGGGATGATGATGATGATTATGATGATTATGATTTTTTAGTTTCAAGGAGTTGACAGCGCTGCAGCAGGTTGGAGTGGGTCATCAAACGGTTGGGAGTCATTTGCTGGGAGGACTTGTGACTAACAGGCACAGATCCCTCAAGGTGAAAGTCACAAGTGGTCCTGCCAACATGAAGTGACAAGAGGGAGCCCACCCATAAATCTGCTTTTCATTTTAATTAGCCTCAAAAAGCAAAGGAGGACAGAGAGAGCAACAGGGATAAGGCTCTCATGTCCAGATCAACTAGCTTTAAATGTGATCAAAATTAAGTTTTGTGGCTTTTAGTCCACGATTTTGCTTTGAGATCATTTATATGTAAGTGTGATCCTAAATGTTAATAATATTCACTTTTAGTAGATTTGTATTTAAAATGTCAGCCCAGGCTCTAACCAACTTACCTTTATCTTTTAGGAAAATGGATCACAAATATTGATGACTCATCTTGCACTACACAGATGTTTGCCCAATCAAATGCTGTCTAGAATGAGAACATCCCTCCCACTGATTCCACCTATAAACAACTATCAGGTGTTCATGGTTTTGATTTAACTCATTTAATGTTTAAAAAAAATGGATGGGTACAAACTTCCGGTTTCAATCTAGTCTGCTAGTCTGTGGCTCTAAAAAAATCACATCTCATTTCTAAGCTAAGAACATGTAGACAAATGTATGATTAACCAATTAGGAAATTTAGTGAGCTTTGGAGAAATGGGGAAAATGTATAGAATAGACACAACTTCTAAATCACATCACTAGATGTGGTTTGTGAGGTGTTTAATTTTATTATTATTTGCTCATGTGTCTCATTTTATATAGTATTGCAACAGATATTTGTTTTGCTCCTAACTAGAGCATGATAATTCTGTATGCTTAAAAATACCTTGATGGAATGATGTTGTCAATATTATAAACAAAAATACAAAAGATTAAAAAGTACCAAATGAATGCAGCACATAATTTCTGGTGTAATAATCATCATAACAGGTCTTATGGAAGAAGAAGAAAAAACCCTCTCACAAACTCTTTGTCTTAATGAATAAAATTCATATTCTGGCTGTGGGAGTAAGATGCACGGAGAGCTAATTTATTGTGTGCTTTAAAAACAACCTCAATTTGAGCTTCCTACTGAAAACAACAAATCAAATGAGACATTATATGGAACAGTTAAAAATGAGAAAATAAAATTGTTTTTAGCCCTGTACAATACTGTGAATCCATGGAAATGTTTTTATTGAATGTTACTGGTCTTATTGTGAATGATTTATCCATGCATATATAAATGCAATCATCTACAAGGTGCTGGCTTGTAATTGCAAACATATGGACATGTGTTACATATGAACACTTAAGTATTAAAATATAGCAAACCATTTGCTCTGCCTTAGCTGAGTCCTAACATAATGAAATGCTTTGCTTCTCTTTATTATATCAGTATTTTAACTGAATATGTTGCAACAATTATATTACAAATAATATTCCATGTTTTAATATGTGATTAGAGGGTTCTTGAAATTTGGGCGTGGATGTCTAATGTCCTGTTTAGCTCCAAGCCTAATCAAACTACTAAACGTGAAGTTTTCTACTAAATCTGAAGACCTTGATTAGCTTGTGCAGGTGAGTTTGATTAGGAACGAAGTTAAACTGCAGGGCATTGGACCTCCAGGGTCAGATTCCAAGACCTCTAATAATTCACGTCTGAATATAAGTGCAGATGGACAGATTTTCTAAATACATCCTAATACATTAATTGTATGTAGCCATATGCATAGTGCCCCTGTTGTGCTATTTTAAATGCTCTTAATTTTGTTTTGGAGGTCTCCTACAATATATTTACATGCATTCAGGGTAAAAAACACTTTAATTTTCTCATAATATACATTGCAGCATCACCTCTTTTGCAGTGTTTAAACGGTTTGATGAAGGATCCTTTCCAAACCACGCCTTTCTGAGAGCCTCCTCTGATTGGCCAGATGGCCCAGTCTGTTGTGATTTGTCTGCTTACAGCGCGTGTTAGAAACTAAATGCATTTCAGCTCCATATCTGAATTTCAGCTCCCAGCGGCTTCCTCAGCACTTGGATACACAGTGATACAAACAGTAATGATGGTGTCGGTTTTACAGTATCAATTTGAGCCCGAGTCCACATCTTTTGGAAGTGCTAGAAAAGTGGATTTACTTTCGCAGTGCAGAAAATGGCATCTTCTTGACACGTCAACCGCACAAACTGTACAGTCTAACAGAAAGTTAGACTGGAATTACTGACGACTCGTTTCAGGCAGTTTAGAATTGGCTCTTTTTTTGGCAGACAAAACTCCATTTGTCATGCACTTTAATCTTTAAAACTTTGCATACATTTTATATTCACAAAAAGCTTTATTATATACTAGATATAAGGTAATTATACAAAAAAAAAGCATAATGGGGCATTTTAATCTTTATTTTAATGTTCATTTGTCCATTTTTCAATTACTTGTCCCCTTTTATGCAGTAATATTTGAATGGTAATGAAAGTGTACGAGTACGAGTGACGCATTTATACCAAACACATATGATTTTCTATCCATTTTTAGTAGATAACCTAAATTTGTCTTATTTTATATAGTGTGTCTGTTCCTTTGCCCCTAACACCATGCGAAGGTGTAGAGGGTGTTCGACTTTGTTCCTGGCTCACCCCAGGAGTGCTCAGCTGCAGAGCCTTGCAGGTGTGACTCAGAGAAACAGTCCTGCTGAGGACCTACAGTCTGATCCAGCCGATCCAGAGCACGGTGCTCGCCAACTCGCTAATCTCACCAATGCCCCATGGCGCTGTTGCCTGGTAACAGAGCAAGCTTGGCTGCCTCTAATTAGCTGTTTGAGTGAGTCACATGAGCGACAAGTAGATGCCAAGATAACACACTCCAGCCCTGTTCCCTTACTTTAGACCTTCAGCAAAGGACCTGATACATACAGTACTGTACCTGCACTTTTGTTTATAACATTTTAGAGATTTAGAGATTGTATGTTATTATGCATACTGAATTCATACTTTGGGGATTGAACTTATTTTTTGTCTCAGTTAAGATATATTTCAAGAATAAAAAAATGATATAAGAGAAAGTTTATCATATATATAATTAATGAGAATGTATAGTTAAGGATTTCTGAGAAACGCTGTTGAAAGTGGATCAGACGAGCACCACAACACACTTGTACCCAATCAGCATGGGGGTGTATCCACACATGATGGAGGAGGAGAGAGAGTGAGCAAGAGGGAGATTTGAAGAAAGACAAAGAGAGATGGCTGAGCCTGAGAGACATTACAAAAGAGAAAAGGTCAGAGGAATATCACTGGAAAAAGAAGGAATATGATCAGACAAGAGCTCCAGGACCTGCGTTAATATTAGAAAAGCTTTCCAGTGCTGGGAAGCGGGAAGGCCTGAAAACGGACACCGTGATTGCGTTTTTTCTGCTCCAAACGTGAGCAACTTTGGTTTTGCGGTTTCACAGAACCAAGATATGCTGTTGTTGTAATGTTAGCTATAGTAACAGGACAGTTTTGAGTGTCATTGTTTGTCTGGAGCTGGTATGCTGCTGGCGACTAACAGTGAACTCTTGCTTGTATATACTCTTGGTTATGTTAATTTTTTTTTGTTCCATGTTGTTTGTCAACTTAGCTTTATATTTTGCAAAGCATTATTTTGCTTTGCTTCTGCTATGATAAAGATTGTTTATGCATTTTGGAGGCGGAGCAATGAAGGGAGGGGTGTGTTTGTTTGGGTTGATTTCAAATATCAACAGTGCTTTTTAGAAATCACTTACTGCACCTTAAAGGAAGTATTTACCTGTATTCAACCTGCTGATACAGATAAGCTGATAATTATTTAAATTTTATGAATGATAACTGAAAAATGGCCGATATCAAAGTCACCATAAAATCTAAAATTTTTCTTTTTTCTTTTTTTCTTTTTACAGAATTTTGCAGTGTTCGTTATAAATGATTTATCCAAGCACACTTTTTTTTTCTTTATTAATATGTACACATAATCTTTAATTAACCTCCCATCCCTCTTTCAATGACATCTGTTCTCTTCA
Organism: Abramis brama; assembly: GCF_963993115.1. NCBI lineage: Eukaryota > Metazoa > Chordata > Actinopteri > Cypriniformes > Leuciscidae > Abramis > Abramis brama. The sequence goes on along the minus strand of NC_139969.1, from coordinate 21,214,171 downwards.
TGACGTGTCTCGGCAGAGGCTGGGTGCAAACACAAGAAACTTAGAAGACTACACGTTGCTTCGCAACCAATCATTGATTGCCGTCTTTAATGATGACTGACTTCTGAAAACAAGAATGTAAACAAACAGGCTACCAAAATGGTGTGTTAGCTTAATGCTAAGTCCAGCACACATTATGTGCTGATAACTCATGAGTTGGTAATAACCATAAACTCATTATGGTTGCTGAAGCGCCTTCGCTATCGTTAGCCAGCATTTATCTTTTTACACTCTGTCATGGTAGTACCTCTAGGAAACATCATAAAGGGATTGATGCCATAGCTCCAGGAACCTTTCCTCTATTACATAGTATCACCTAGCAGCACCAATAGAGCTAAAAAGTGGTGCAGGTATGACGTCACTTTGTAGGCCAGTTGGCAGTTAGCATCACACTGGTTCCCTCGACAAAAACCCAGTAGGATGCTTTTGGATTATAACTAAAAAAACAAGCTCTGTGATCAACAAAGGTTTATGATACATGTTTTGTCCATCAAGATAATTTTCACAGATTTTATGAATTTTGAAGCCTAAATGCAGTCGCCAGAAGCAAAAAGGTAAAGGTAGACTATAAACGAACTACACCACGGTCGCTCAACTTCAACATCACCACCACTAAGCTTCCGACAACTTTTTCAGCTTTTATCTAAAAACATTTTCCCAGAAGAGCATCTATGCCGGTGAACCGAACAATGGTGTAATGATTCAGTTCGACTCCCAAGACAAGACGATGCTCACCCGACTGGCCAATAGGAACGTGGCCCCGCCCATGACACAATTTTCACAGCAAAAGCAAAATTCTGACACAAGAGCAAGAAAATGCATCGAGAGCAAAGAAAAGCGTTTTGAGAGAAACACTTTTTTTTTTTTTTTGAGAAAATGTTTTCACACTGATAGCAAAAAAATATATTTGAGAGTTTTTTTCAAAGTATTTTGAGAGAGATTTCTTTTTCTCAGAAATAATTTTAAAAATTTCAAATTTAAATTTTTTATGTTCTATGAGAAAATACTTTCTCTCAAAACTTTTTTTAGTCTCAAATATTATTATTTTTTGCTATTGGTATGAAAACTTTTTCTCTCAAATATTATTTTTCTCTCATGAAATGCTTTTTTTTGCTATCAGTGTGATAACTTTTTCTCTCAAACTTTTTTTTTCTCTCAGATCATTTATTTTATCGCATGTAATAAAGACACAATTCTAGCTCCATATTCTGTGCTCTTATTGGTCAACATCATAGAACCCCTTGTGGAGGACCAAAAAAAAAATTAAACATGCTAGTCTTTCTGTCTTTTCATAGTGAAGCGTCACAGACACATGGATGGTTGTCATCCACTATGACACACTAAAGGAGATGAAAAAATTCCCGACGCCCATTATCAACACGACACCCTACGTAGCGTCAAACGGATTGAGCCAAAATCAGGCTGATATTGTGTAGTCTGAACACGGCATAACTTTCACGTCGTCATCGGCTAATTTCTCCCCGACAATGTGGACAAACTCGTGTTCCTTCCTCATAATATGAGAAGACTAAGAAGAGGAAAAAAAAGTGATGGTGAGTCAGGTATAGCCTAGTCTCAGCCTAATAAGACGTCACATCCACGGCCGTTGGCTGAACGTCTAATGCATATGGCACGCAAAATTAAAAAAAACATTTCGAGGGCTTGGAGCCAGAGGGGCGTAAGTGGCATTTTGGGCGAATATGAGTTATTGATATCAAAATAAAGGTCTCAATGAGCTCTATCCAATGGTGCCAAAATAATCTATCTGAGATCAAACTGTATTGAATAAAGCAACAAAACAATAAAGACCTAACACAAAAGTGTGAGTAATGTTTGGAGCCAGAAGGGCGTAAATCCACACTTACGCCCTTCTGGCTCTGAAAAATACATGTAGGTGAGGGTATTCCTCACACATACGCAGAGTTCTACAATGCTCTGACAGTGGACAGTGGACAGTGAGTAGAACTAAACAAACTAGTGAACAGAAAAGCAAATAAGACGTGACATGATTCTTTGGATGTGGTCAATGAATAGACTCACAGAGTAATTGAAATGGTTGAACAAAAAAGAAAAGTGAAATGAGTAAAAAGAACACGAGATAACTGTCAGTTGTATAGAGTATTTGAAAAAAAAAAAAAATGAATGAATGTAATGAAATAAATTGAACAACTCATGAATTGCCAATCAGAAGTGTGTTTAGCAAGTTCAGTGACTTTTATTACAGTCTGTAGGCTACTGTTCAGCAGATGCCCAGAATGGAAAAGTGAAATGAAAAATAAATAAATAAATAAATAAATTAATGCGTTAAATGAAAATGAATTACTTGTTCAAGTGTTATTCAAGTGTTAATTATTCAATCAATTCCCCTTTTGACCAATTATTTTCTGCATTGTTCAGCAGATACGCCCAATATGTCCATAGAAGACTTGGAAATGTTTGGTGCCAAAAAGGCGTATCTGACGTTTTTGCCATATTTTTTTGATTTTAAAATGTTTTATAACATGTTCATTGTGTTAATATGCCATAAGTTTATTACTTAAATACTCATTCATGTAAGTATGCCTGTGGTTACAATGTTTGTGGTTTAAGGTTAATAATACAGGTGATTGAAGTGTGGTCAAAATTTTGTTTTGTCTCTCCTGTAAAGTTTGTCAAAAGCCACTTACGCCCCTCTGTCTCCAAGCCCTCGATTTCAGGAGTTTCAAAGTCATGATCTGATTAGTTGAATTCTACAGGATTTCTAGTAGATGTGCGTGTCCACCTGGAAACAAAGATGCAATGACGGCAAACCCCCTTATGGATAAATCAAGCCGTTGTGTTTACAACTGTGACAATGAGTGCTTATCAGGATCAACTAAACACTGGATTTTCAAAAGTATGTACAGTTCACGGCATAGACTCTTTAAAATACATCCAAGAGTTTACACACCGGTCTGTTTTTGTAAGGACATCGACGTTACATTTTCACGCCTCTAAACCTGACGTGGAACAAATCAAACTGTGATTGATTACATGTCAGTCAGGCGGCCTCTGGGCGGTCCTTGGCTAATGAAATCTGCGATAGAGTCCAGACCTTCTGCCGTCAGTCTGAAGGTCTGTCTACACAAGACTAGGGATGAGTCAGAAATTGCAAACTTGAGAAGGTAGTTATTTTGAATAAGCAGAAAAAAGTATATTCTTTATAGTATGAATGTGTGTAGTATGAATCTAGACATACTACATTCGCCATGTTGTCATTATCGTATGACCTACCACTGCCATTCACAAATCCTCTCCCGTTGCCTCATGGCCATGGGATAATAAAGTGTCCATCGTATGCACACTTCTCGCCGAAAGAAGTACGTCATCCGGGTACTTTTCACCTACTCTTTTATGAGTACTGTGAATTCGGACATTATTCTTTTGTCGCATACTGTTTTTAGCCAACTATATAGTAGGGAAGTATGCGATTTCAGATGCAGCCTAGGTATAGCCTAATTGTCCATATTGTTGTAGTGTTTCAGTTTCCTGCTATATATTTTATTTAATCGGTTTGTATATAATGTATTTCTTTTGTGTTCGGACCTCTGAGTTTTTATAAGGCTAAACTCTGATGTTGCCTGATTATATTTGCCCTGATACTGCTCTTTTAAGTGTTTCAGTTTGCTTTATATTTATAATATAATTTTATATTTATGTCCTACATTTTTAAATTATTTTCATTAAATGTAGTATTTTTTTTAAAGATAAGGCTGTTATTTATATTATATGTTATTTATTTAGTTTGTGTTCTGATCTCAGAAAAGTTAATGCGATGTTTAATCGTGGCAAGCTTTATGTTCGTGCTAGATTGCTTAATTTAAATGCTTATTAATATGGTTTGGTATTTTTCCCCCGACTAATCGACTAATGGCTTAAATGAACGACTCGGCTAGGAAAATATTTAATCGGGGGCAGCCCTAATTTTGTGGGCCTCTGACATTATTAAGGTGTACAATCATATACTCAGTGTGAGTTACACTGAAGTGATACATCGTGCAACTGATGGCTACTTTTCAGCACTGAAAGGGTTGGGGGCTAATTATTAAAAGTTACACCCTTCAACACTTGGGACTGATTGTGCAGCCACTAATTACATGTGTATGGCTAGAATAGCTATAAATAGCTTGATTGTGTTTAACTGGTGGCCAGTGAAAAGAATGGCATGTTTTATTTTACCCTCAACTAAATAACCTGTTATTTGATACAGCCAAGAAATTTCAGCTGCTTTAGTAATGCATGAAAAATGATTCTGTTAGAAAAATCTCTGGAAAGAATATCTAAAATACTATTTTTTTCATAGACCTGTTTGTCTTCCTAATTCTGGAGGTGATTAGCTCAGAATAACCCAAACTAAACAAACAGATCCTCCCCTTCAGATAATTTGCATTGTTAGGTTAAGTTTATGTAAAGTATATGCAACACAAGAAACTAATTCTCAGTGGTGACAAAGGAATGACAGCTTTTTAAATGCTAGATGTCATTAACAAACACATCCCTTTGTGGCACAAGCTTTAATTGCTCGCACAAAAGCATCAGGAGAGAGAAAGAAAGTGTCCAGGCTCAAACTGTGCGCCGTGTGATATTCAAATAATGGGGTGGTGCAGCCATGTGCAAAACAACATCAAAGAATGGTTCCTCTCTATCTTGTCTTTCTCCACAGTTCTCTCTGTCAATCTATTGTAAACTTTTTAAAAAGCTGATGTATAAAAATAAGAGCATGGTTAACTGCTGCTGGAATAGCAGTCTTTCTGAGCAACAGACCTGGTGAATGTCACAAATCAGCTGCAAGAAAAAGCTGTACTCCTCGCATTCAGGTGGAAAAATAACATAACTGGGTCATTCCTAGTATTCAGTTATTTGTTATTCCCTAATAACAACCGCTGAAAACAGATAACACAGGCTCACACAGGTTACTGAAGTCAGCAGTGTTATACGCTTGCTAGGAACGTTTTTTCTTCGGGGAAATTTTGCGTTTGGTGAGCTAATACAATATTAAAACTCAGTCAAATAATTTTTTGTGTACAGTTATTTAATTATGTCATCCGGTATCGCAGACTCGCTCTCTCATTTCATACAAAAGCAGCTGCTGCCATTTTGCGACTATTGTTTTGTATAATGTTGGATTATAAGACAACAGACACGTACGATTTTAAAACAGTTTTATCTAAAATTAATATCTCTTATCCCCATAATTATTTATGTGGCGAAATGCTGTGTAATAAATGATATGACTGTACCGTATCCCTTAAATGTCTGTCTAGTTTGAACTTGCTGCTCTAGCAACTGCTCTCTCCGCTGAAGCTTTGCGTTTAAAGACCTAATAAAATATTTAAACTCAGATCAATATTTAGTGTCTAATTATTTACTTATGTGGCAAGTAGCCATGTAATAACCTTTGTGTTTGGGTCCCTGCCTGATCACCCTGTTGGGGTTTATTCTGAGATAACAACCGGCTGGATGTACATTATCATTACATAACATAGAGAGTGCAGCTTACTCACAACTTTGATATTATGGCATGTTTGACCCCTTCACTGAAAATTTCACAGCAATCTGATCAACAAAACAAAGAATTAACAATAAGCATGTGCACAGAGGTAAGTCATGTCCTGCCAGTCATGAATCCTGAACTGATAAGGAACGTTTGAAAGTAAAAAGAAAAAAAGAAACCATCCTTGCATTGAGTCCCTTCATACACAAAGCTAAATCTTCCTTCGGCCAGCTTGTGACTATAACGCCCAAATGTCTATTGAAAGATAAACTACAATCTACTATCATTAAATTGAACCTGTAGAGACGTTTTTGCTTTTTAGCGGCGTGTTGGGAATGTCAACGAAACGAAATGAATGAATGAAAATTAGCTTATCAACGCATATCTAAATTCGAGCCTATGGTATCTTTGTAGAACTTCAAAAAAAGAAACAAAAAAAGATGCTGCAGCCAATGAGCTGGACGACTCAACCTCCACGGACAGTTTTAATGTTTTATCAGACAATAACTACTCAAGATTTTGCTTTAGTATAATTTTCGGGACAATTAGGGCCGGATGCGGGATTTGGGACAACAGCTTAGATTTCGGGACTGTCTCGAATTTTTCGGGACGTCTGGTCACTAGCCATGCCATGCCATAGGGATGGGCAAATGAAACCTCATGAAGCACTGAGGCTTCCCCTGAATGTTTGGGGAAAAGATTCGAAGCATCAAGAGTGTCGAAAACAGCACCATCTTGATGCAGGTCAAATTTATAGCAGCCATGTTTATGAGCAGCTGAGCGCACAGCGCCGTTGTTTTATCCATTCAGCACAAATAAAAGCCTGACAACGCTAAATATTCAGTTTTTTGATAATATAATTCACATATTAAAGTGTGGCAATAAATTAAATGTAACAATTATATTAATACTAATTATAAAAATATCAACAGAGTTGCTTGATTCAAGTAAATGTTGGTCTAATTATTTTATGGTTTCTATGCTGTTTGTGTCAGAATGATCATGTAACATAGGCTTATTTATATATAAAAAAATGTTAGTAAATGGACATAAACTTCCAAAAACCTGTAGAGTAGTTGTCTGGGTTCAAACATTCCGACACGCAAAGTGAAGCATTCATGTGACTGGAAAGAAAGTGAGGCTTTGTTTTTCGTTGATCACGTGTTTCTCTGAAAACAATACTTGCATCCTCAAATTAGGTTATTTATTTAGGGGCACATTTGACAATTAAGAATCAGTCAGTAATCAATACTTATATCATCATGACATGTTCATGTAATTGATTTTACCATCGGTAGCAAGTTTCTGATATAACCCGACCTCATTCGAGTAGCCAGCAGCCATATCACCCTGTAGTCCAAGACTGGTTGCCCACTGAAGCTAAGCAGGGCTGATCCTGGTTAGTACCTGGATGGGAGATCTCCTGAGAAAACCAGGTTGCTGCTGGAAGAGGTGTTAGTGAGGCCAGCAGGGGGTCTAACCCTGTGGTCTGTGTGGGTCCTAACACCCCAGTATAGTGATGGGGACACTATACTGTCAAAAAGCACCGTCCTTCGGATGAGACGTTAAACCGAGGTCCTGACTCTCTGTGGTCATTAAAAATCCCTGGATGTCCTTCGAAAAAAGAGTAGGGGTGTAACCCTGGCATCCTGGCCAAATTAGCCCATTGGCCTCTGTCCATCATGGCCTCCTAATAATCCCCATATGTAGTGATTGGCTTCATCACTCTGTCTCCTCTCCACCAATAAGCTGGTGTGTAGTGGGCATTCTGCCGCAATGCGGCTGCCGTTGCATCATCCAGGTGGATGCTGCACATTGGTGGTGGTTGCGGTGATTCCCCCTTCCATGTAAAGTGCTTTGAGTACCCAGATAAAGCGCTATAAATGTAACAAATTATTATTATTATTATTTTAGTCCTTCTCAGCCTGAACCATGCAGGTCGCATTTGGCAGCTCTGCGGCGAAGAAAGTGGAGAGCGGGTCACTTGCTCTCTCCCTCCATCAATCTTAGCAGCACCAACAGCCGTCTCATCAAGCCGAAGAGGATAGTTCTCCGCTGTGTTGGCGGTGTATTTGAGTAGTAACACGGGTTTATGTATACCGCCACACCAGTCTCGAGTCCCACGGAGGAGCTCCGGAAGGAGAAAACAGATCAATCTTTATTCATAAACAAATTTATTATGAATAAAAGTCAAAGAAAATTTGATGCGAACCCAAAAAAGCTGCATCTAGCTTTTAATCTCTTGAATATGAAAACACAACAAACAACAAATCCATTTGTCTTAAAGTGGTGGAACATATAGTGCAGAACAAAGTGCAGCCATAACAGGGTATCGTATATCAAAAAGTTCAATGAAAATAAATAAATACAAATAAATAGAATGAAGAAAAAAATTATATCTATATAACAAACAAAAAAACAAATAACAAAATGGTAAATAACAAAAATAACAGTGACAATTTATGAACAGTAGAGATGTCATTTAAAGGGCTGACAGCCTCATGTGACAGGAACAGAGCATGTGAGCGGAGTGGAACTGTTCACCCCTCCGCTCCCCCCGCTCAAAGCTACATCAGGCCGCTCCGCTCATTATCGCTCAGCGCTCAACCAGGTTTGCTTCGCGCTCCACTCAAATCGCCCCCCGCTCGCTCCAAAAAAGGAAAAAAATCTACATGTATATCACTTTTAGCTTAGACCACAGCCTTATCTCCTAAAGAACTAACGAGTAACAACAACATTTTTCAAATAGAAATGTTTTATTTCAAATTACAGGCCTATGTAAGAAGGAATATAGCCTACACAAAAAGTCCTGTAAAATTAAACGAATAAATGGGCCTAATAATATAAATAAAAATTATATAAACAAAAATATGATACATTTTTTAAAAGTAAATTAACTATAAGGCCAGAATTTTGATAAGTGAACTTTTGCGCAACGCGCACGATTAAAATTTAAATTGGCTTCCATACACACAAATAGCTGTAAAATTAATGGAATAAATGGGCCTAATAATATAAATATTATTACGGACGACACAAATTCGGCTAAATAAAACGAACCATTAGGTCTACTTGAATGAAAAAAGGAATTTGTTTGAATATTATGCTATATTTAATTTACACTTTGTTACAAGTTAGCCTACCTTATTCAATTTGCTAACCTTTTGTTTTCTTCCCAGCATGTTCGCGTAGCTCACGTTCATGTTTTCGAGAGATGTGTCTTTTGAGATTCCAAAATGAATCTTTGCTGAATGAAACGATGTCTCCACATTCGTTTTCTTGTAGCCTACCACATTATCATTGTTAGTTAGTTAGTTATATTAATAGTACACCTGACCTGTATGACTTCTCATTTTCCTTTTTGAAGTAGCCTACTTTTTGAACTCCATTATTGAGCCGAGTTTTGACTGAAAATAGTCTACTGTCGATGACTGTGCAAGACAGATGGATCCTGGTTTAGGTTTGACTGAGCATGCTTCAGACTCGTGGTGTGAGCGGAGCGAAATTGGAGCGGGAAATAAGGCGACGCTCCGTCCTTTTAAAAATGCCGCTCTGCGCTCTGTCCAAGATCCGCCCGCTCCCGCTCCACTCCGCTCACATGCTCTGGACAGGAAGGAAGTGAATACCTTTTTTTCTTTTCTTGAAATCCTTTATTTGGTTGTTTGCTTGCATGTCATTGAGACATAAAACATGGATAACATCTAAATACTTACAAAAGGAAAATGACACTATACACTGCGGCAACTATAGTTGCGGTGGGCTTAAATGGGTTAAGTGTTACTTGAACATGAATTTACATTAAAAAAAGGACAACATCAACATTTCAAAAGATGTTTAAACAAATATAATTACTTGAAGTTAACCTCTCATGTAACTGTTAGTTCCTCCCCTCTTCATTTCAATCCTGTTGAAAGCCTCCTGATAATTTTCCTGACATTTTGAAAACAAGTGATAATTCATGGTTTTAAGTGCTTGTTTTTGAGCTTCCTGAAAATCCGGTCTATCCTTTTATACAGGAATTTGAAGAGCAAAACTGAAAGGCTCATTTGCTTTGTGCAATATCCGGAGGATCTAAAGAAGCATTAGCAGTAGAAACATATTTCTTCATGACCAGAGATAAAATTGATGTGTGCCAATGCACAGTCAGTTTGTCTCAAAAGCTCAGAGATGCTGTATTTAATATTTTTTGATCAAATTTTTAGAATAACAAATGCATCTTCAGAACATTTTAGATCACACAGCAGAACAGGAAGACAAGTGGAAGCTTGACAGAATGAAAACATGAAAAAAAAAATGAAGCAGACAAGGAGAAGATGAAGGGGAAGCAGGATCTGATGAAGAAGGTGGAGGATGGAGAGATAGGAGGATGGGGAGCAGGTGCACACACTGGGATGACAGGTGATCCTCCCTTCCTCTGTGAAGAAGAGCAGACGGGGTAGACGCTGGGGACCGAGCCCTATTTGATCTGAACCAAACTTTTTGGTCCGAGCAGAGGAGGAGAAGCTGCAAGGAGAATTTAAAAAAAGGAGGAAATCTCTCTCATGATCCACACATTGCTTTTACCGTGTTTCAAAAGCTGCATTAAAAGAATGTTCTGGGATATTTTCAAGACAGCGACTTTGAAGCACATCTGTGGCTTGTCGATAACCACAGAAAATGTCTTGTCTCGTTTGTAATAAACAGTAAATACATGTACAGTAATACACTTGCAATGAAAGCTACGGCTGCACCATAGGTAAAAACTATTTTGATAAATACAATTTGAACTGTGATATGAAAAACATTTAACATTTGGTATTGCTGCTTTTTAGATATCAAGACTAATATAATATAAAAAGTCATTGGCCTTGTTGCTGTTATTTGCCTAGAAATGTCTTACCTCAAAATAATATATTAGTTTTATTTTTATCACAATGAAGTGATTCTGTTTTTATTTCTATTTCTATTTAATTTTTCCTTTTTTTCTACTCAGAATGTTTCGGTAACACTTTACAATAAGGTCTCATTCTTTAACATTATTTAATGCATTCTCTAACATGAACTAACAATGAACTAATGTTAACAAATACAACATTTGATTTTAATAATGTATTAGTAAACGTTAATTAACATTACTTAAGATGAATAAATGATGTAGAAGTATTGTAGTTCATGTTAACTAAAGTAGTTAACTAATGTTAAGTTGTTTCAAACCTATATGACTTTCTTTCTTCTGGTGAACACAAAATAAGATATTTTAAAGAATGTTGGAATATTGCCCCATTGACTTCCATAGAATATATATATATATATATATATATATATATATATATGTTTTTTTTTTTTTTTCAAAACTATGGAAGTCAGTGGGGCCCGTAAACTGTTTGGTTACCAATATCCTTTAAAATATCTTCTTTTGTGTTCAGCAGAAGAAAGAAATTCATACAGGTTTGGAACACCTGGAGGGTGACCACATAATTTTCATTTTTTGTGTGATTTATCTCTTTAATCTCAGCATTTACAAACACATTTTTTTAAGATCAAAAGTTGCATCTCTTAACATAGTTAACGAACTGTGTACATGAACATTTTTATTAACCAACTTTAACAAAGTATAAAAAATATTTTGATAATGCACTGTGAAGTAACATGAACAATCAATGAACAGCTAGATTTTTATTAACTAACATTAACATGGATTAATAAATACTGTAACAAATGTATTGCTCATTGTTAGTTTGTGTTAGTTAATACAATAATTAATGTTAACTAATGAGATCTTATTGTAAAGTGTTACCAAATTAATAAACCCTGTATTGTTCATTGTTAGTTTATATTAACTAGTTGACTAACAAATGAAACCTTATTACCAATGTTTCAAAAAAAAACATATTTTGGGAATATTGTTTTAATTTATTTTTCATTAAGGATTTAGACATCAAACAAATATTTACTAAATAATTCAAGTAGAAGTAGATAAGCTTCAGGAAATTGTAATTATGAACATTTTTCCACATGAAAAAAATTAAATCACATTGGTATCATTTTTTACACTCAGTTTAGTCAATTTTTTGTTGTTGTCAGAAAATAAGACAATGAGATATTTTTAAAGGATCCACTTAACTCTGTGGCAAAATGTTCAGGTATTGTGTTGAATTAGCTCACATTAATTAAGAGAATCGTTCACACCAAAGTGAAAATTCTGTCATTATTTAACCGCCCTCATGTCATTTCAAACTGTTTGCGTTTAGTTTTTAGAAGAACACAAAAAACAAGTACATTTTCAGACAGCACCATTGAATTTCATTGTATAGATAAATACAGTATATACACTCACCTAAAAGATTATTAGGAACACCATACTAATACTGTGTTTGACCCCCTTTCGCCTTCAGAACTGCCTTAATTCTATGTGGCATTGATTCAACAAGGTGCTGAAAGCATTCTTTAGAAATGTTGGCCCATATTGATAGGATAGCATCTTGCAGTTGATGGAGATTTGTGGGATGCACATCCAGGGCACGAAGCTCCCGTTCTACCACATCCCAAAGATGCTCTATTGGGTTGAGATCTGGTGACTGTGGGGGCCATTTTAGTACAGTGAACTCATTGTCATGTTCAAGAAACCAATTTGAAATGATTCGAGCTTTGTGACATGGTGCATTATCCTGCTGGAAGTAGCCATCAGAGGATGGGTACACTGTAAAATGTAATTAGTTGACCTTACTTAAAAAAAGTATGCAAACTCGTTGCCTCAAAAAAATTAAGCAAAGTAATCTTTAGATTAGTGAGTTAGAAAAGCTTGTTTATTTTAAGTGTGCAGTACTAAATCAAGTAGTACCACTAGGACGTTTTTTTTATGTTCATGTAACTTAATAGCCATGATTAGTGTTAACTTAGTTTTTTCATTTTGTGTGGATTGCTTGATATAAATTTAACCCCACTTAGAATTACTAAATACCTACAACTTAACACTTTTAGTTCTGCTCACTCATTTTTCATTCTGGGTGCAACCAATCAAAACTCATTCATGGCTCCCATCATGCATTGCTGCATGAATAAATAATGAGCTTATGATCAGGGGTGATCTGTTTGTCACCATTGTTGAGATTCATATGCTAATTCTTGATGTCTGTGTGTGCCTACATAAAAAAAAAAAAAATTGAAGTTTTTTTTATTATTTATTTGGATTTCATTGAAAACGCTAAAAATACTATGCTGTACCAGGACAGTGCTGCTATAATTAATAAAGTAAACCTAACTCAGAAATTGGGCTCTATATGAGTTCAGTGAATCAGGTCAAATGATTGTGAAATAACGATTATGTTAAAACACAACCATCACCATCAGATCACCTTTTCTATTTGTTCATCTGGCTGTTATAACTCAGGTACAGCAGCCAAACAAAATGTTAAATTAATGATATAAGGGTCAAGAGCCCAACTAAAACAAACACTAATCACCACAATGGTGGCTTAAAATGACGGTTTTCACCTTCAGCCAATAGTAGCTATTCAAGGGTGAGTCTTGGCGTGGCCATATATCGCCGTCTAGCGTAGAGAGGACTGATCTGCGCATGCCCACAGGTCATTAACTTACTTACTTCAATTAGACTGAGCTGGTAAGATTTTTCAACCTCAAAGTACAAGTAACTTACTAAAAGTGAGTGTTAATAGCAGGTTGAAAAAAAAATGATTAAGGTCAAATTACTATTTTTAATTAAATACCATGTTTGCATTTACAGTGTACATGGTGGTCATAAAGGGATGGACATGGTCAGAAACAAGAAACAGAAATCGAGACTCATCAGACCAGGCAACATTTTTCCAGTCTTCAACTGTCCAATTTTGGTGAGCTCGTGCAAATTGTAACCTCTTTTTCCTATTTCTAGTGGAGATGAGTGGTACCCGGTGGGGTCTGTTGTAGCCCATCCGCCTCAAGGTTGTGCGTGTTGTGGCTTCACAAATGCTTTGCTGCATACCTCGGTTGTAACGAGTGGTTATTTCAGTCAAAGTTGCTCTTCTATCAGCTTGAATCAGTCGTCCCATTCTCCTCTGACCTCTAGCATCAACAAGACATTTTCGCCCACAGGACTGCCGCATACTGGATGTTTTTCCCTTTTCACACCATTCTTTGTAAACCCTAGAAATGGTTGTGCGTGAAAATCCCAGTAACTGAGCAGATTGTGAAATACTCAGACCGGCCCGTCTGGCACCAACAACCATGCCACGCTCAAAATTGCTTAAATCACCTTTCTTTCCCATTCTGACATTCAGTTTGGAGTTCAGGAGATTGTCTTGACCAGGACCACACCCCTAAATGCATTGAAGCAACTGCCATGTGATTGGTTGATTAGATAATTGCCTTAATGAGAAATTGAACAGGTGTTCCTAATAATCCTTTAAGTGAGTGTATATAACTCAGCTCCTAAACTCTGGAATGGCCTTCCTGATATTGTTCGAGGCTCAGACTCGCTGTCCCAGTTTAAAACTAGATTAAAGACGCATCTCTTTAGCCAAGCATTCACATAATACCTACCTTTTATACTACAGTTGAATCAGATTGAATGCATTAACATTAATATTACGAACAGCAGCTACGCTAATTATTTCCCATCTGCTTTTCTGTTGTTATCTCGGGACGCCAGTCCCAAGGTAAATACAGATCGTCAGCTCCAGTTTGTATCCAGCCTCTCATGGAAACTACAGATTCTCCAACACCCGTGCAGAGACGACTCGACGCCTGTGAAGAGATGACTCGGCGCCTGTGAAGAGACGACTCGACGATGGCGATATGTTTATGCCCTAAATCAATACATGATTAACTAACTATATTTCTCTATGTACATTTCTGAAATGCACTTTCTGTAAAGCTGCTTTGAAACAATATGTATTGTGAAAAGCGCTATACAAATAAATTTGAATTGAATTGAATATATAAACAGTATTTTTTTTTTAAATATTTCCTTTACCGTAAATACATTTTCCATTTGTTTTTACAAACTGATGAACAAAATACATTTATTTGCTGTGGTAAACAAAAACATGCCGCATTTGCGGTCCATACACATTAAGTTGAAAATAACCTGAAATATTTCTTTAATGTTTTCAGTTATACAGATTTGTGTAATGTGAGATAAAAAGATTCATGTCTGTCTCATCATTGGGTTCATTAAGAGTGACATCTGTGGCTAAAACAGCAGACACGAGTAATGATGTTTTCTTTGGGAAGTTTAGTGCAATTAGCTTATGGCTATCATCAGTTGAAAAGAGAAAGTTGCCAAGGTAATGAAGGTCAGTCATAATAGTGGCTGTAGGAGTGCCCCATATTCCCTGTTTTTGATGGTTGCAGTGTGTTTGATATATGGACCTTATTATAATTTAGACATCTGATACATCTGGGGGAGAGAATGTTTTATGCTTCACTTGATCAGTCTAAGGCATCTGTTTTAGGGGACAAAAAGTGCACCTTCCTTCTCTTAGAAATGTTGGGTCATAATGTGAGAGGCTAGGCTTTCATGCAGTTTAATGGTTTAGTGGACACATGCTCAGATACCAAATCTTTATTCTTGTTTTATCTATTAGTTTAATCTTATTTCATCTTTTTATTCCATTTCTAATTAAACAATGTATATGTTTGTGGATTGAACATAATGAAGAATTAAATTTGACAAACAGAAAAAAACATTTATTTATTTATTTGTTAAAATATGTTGCTTACTTTAATAATGCTTTCAGTTGTCAATAAGAACGTAGATACTCTCAACTCCATATAACGCTAAACTCTTAAAAAAACAAACATTCAGTGGGTTTCTGTATAGAACCAGGGTTTATCAACATTCTTCAACATATCTTTTGTGTTTTGCAGAAAAAAAGTCATACGGGGAATGAGGGTGAATAAATGATGGCAGAATTTTCATTTTTGGCACAGGACTATCCCTTTAATTAAACCTTTGTTTCACCACAAATAAACCACACACAGAAAAACGGTGTGCATGAACTTCTGGGAAGTCACGAATCAGTTTATTAAACCAGATTGCTAGAGATGAATCACAAATCCTAAAGCTGTTTGTGAGTGATATTGAGTGTGCTTGATGCTTCTCGCTTCGAGATGATCCATAAATGACTGTAATGATATAGCATTTTTTCAAGCCACACTACTACTAACTTGACTACTAACTATATAATTTTTTTTTACTGTGCCTTTAAAAATTAAAATGAAGTAAATGGAAAGAAGATACAGACTATGTGTAATGCGCAGGTTAGACATTGCACATATACAAAAAATACTCAACTTTAAAAGCAAGGCCAATGGTTCTAGCACTCTATTTTTGACATTGACCATGATTAATTTGTTCTCCTGACTTCAGTAACACTTCTCCTGAGATGGCTGAAGAGTCCAGTAAAGTCTGCAGTTGCAAGAAGAGTCTTAATTACCTCGGCACTCAGACGTTTCATCCAGTGAAACTCCTTGCTGTAGGGGAGGGCCGCTCATTGATGGCGCCCTCTTAAATCCACCCCCCTTTGTTGAGAGTCAGAAACAGAGGGAGGTTGATTAAAAAAAGCGAGCAAGGTGGACAGCAACACGTTTAATGAGCCGCCTGAAGGAAAATAGCGATTTTGGCGAGGTTTAATTTTTTAAATGGGAATGCAAGAAAGCTCTTTGCTCTTCATATCATTATACAGAGATTGTTGAACTCTGCCGCTTCCCCTCATTTATTAATGCTCCTCATTAAGATATGTCCATGATGAATTCTAACCAAATTCTTGCCCTTTGCCCCTTGTATTAAATCTCACTGTTCAGCAAATACATTTTTGGTGTTATTACCTTATATAATGAGTTAACAGATTGATTACAATATGCATGAAAATAATACTTCCACCCCCATCATACTTACATTTTTCTCCACTAAATATAAAATATGAATATAAAAAACAAATAAAGTTGGAATCCAAGATGGTTGAGCTCACTAATGCAGCGGTTTCTGAAATTGAAACTTTTCTGTCATTGTTATTTAGCACATGCCGTTTGATAATATATACGGTATATTGTCCCTCATGTCTATATATTGTCTGTGACATTGTGATACTGTGTAGTTGTGTTTTTCTAAAGATCTTCCACTTCCACAAAGGTTAGGCTACCTAGACAAATCAGTTTTTTTATTTTTATCTGCCTTGCAAAAAAAAAAGAAAAAAAAAAAGACTCTGTCTTTGATGTAAATGGTGAAAACAAGACTGTGTTGTCAGTGCAAGAGAAACTTTATATTGCAAACTGGGAACATAAGTCCTTTCACTCACAGATTTAATATAAAATACACTCTTTGAGTCTAGCAAACCCAAAGTGGTCTCTCGCAGCATCCCTTGGTGGGAATCTGGGCTATTGTTTTCCAGATGCATCTTTTCAATCTATGCGTTCCTTTGTTTCCACTTTCCCCGTTTCAATAAAAAATGTTTTCTTCATCAGCAACTCTGATTGAATCATGTTCAGCTCCAATAACCAAGCAGAAAACGTGATGGTGGAATGACTAGAGGGAAGGAGGGGGTGAGGGTAAGTGCTGGTGGGGGTTAGAGAAAGACAAGAGGAAGTGGGGAATGAGTTTAATGGAGGCTGAAGAGCAAGAGATTCCCACGAAACTGTTTCAAACCTTTGTGTTGTGTTTGTGTCTCCTCAGCGCACAAAACATCTGGGTTGCTCATCTGCATATTAGGGTTTTTAACCAGATGAACTAGTTAGACAAACTTTTCATCAGAGATCATTATAGGCCCAGATGGAGTGTTTTTTCCACAGTTTCTGCTCTGAATTGGGCAGGAAATCAGTGGAATTCTGTGGATTTATAGCTACACTCTTAGAAGAAAATATTCTAGTACCTTAAAGGGTTCTGCCAGGCACTATGTAGAACCAAACAGTTTTTGTTCTTATTAACTTCCATTGTCTTTTTTGTCCAAATAATAGTTGTCAATGGGAATCCTCCTCATCATTCTTGAGGAGGATGAGTAAATGATGACAGAATTTTCATTTTTGGTAGAACTATCCGTTTAGGTGTATTAAGTGCAAACCTCTTTGGTCTAGTTTGATGTACTTGAGATACTCAGAAAACCCACTCTTTCTTGATTCATTGATCTATATTGGGGCGTTTGGATCGAGCACACCCTGCTGGCCTCGCTAACACCCGCTAAGCTAACACCTACTAACTCGCTAAGCAGCAACCTCAGATTTCCCAGGAGATCTCCCAGTACTGATCAGGCTCAACCCTGCTTGGCTTCAGCGGGTGTGCAGAGAGTAGCTAGGTTGATAACTGCTGGCTTGTGGTGAAGGGCTGCTCAAGTGTCTCGTGATTCACCCCTGGCACATTTGTTTTCCAGTCTTAAACTTAAAAAATAATAATACAAAATAAAATAAATATAGCTTTTTTATATGGACACATAATCACCAGCCTTAATGTCTTTTCATATTTTTCTTTACATATATTTTTAGTCTGCAAAAATATATATATATTTTTTAATCAGTTTATGCATTTCATTAGCCAAATTAAAAGTAAAGGTTTTTTCTTTCAAGTGCATAAACCAACTGTGACCCCTCCACATCATGCTTTATCGTCATAATTGTTATGATTGAAAACATTGCAATAATTCTGTTAAATTAAGTTAACTTCATCATACACACGTGTATATAACACAGACGAGAGAATTATGAAGTAATACTAACAACCTTTAATTGTATTGTTTATTTTTACATAATGCCAGATTTTAAATGTATTCTACAATTTCTGTCAGTGAAAACAGCAGCTTGATGTTTTAGTATTCAACGTTTTTCTATTTCATAAATAGTTTTGTGTTTCATATTTATTTTTCTAGTTACATGTTGTAGAAAAGTCTATAATACGGCAACTTGCATAGTGTGACAAAAGGTCAGCATGTGTTCAATTAACTATCTTTTCCAAACTGCATTAAAATACAATAGCTTATAACTCGGTAAGCTAAATTTTCAAAGTAGCTTCCCCAACACTGCTCAACAAACACAGTGCCCTGTGTGCCTTTTCCTCAAAATTCATAACACACACACACACACACACACACACACACACATACACACACAGACAAAAATACTGCTTTATTACACATTACGTGTAACACTTTAGATTAAATCAAGAGATGCTTAACAAGAAAATGCATTATGAATGATAAAGTAGGCCGATCACATTATACATGCAGAAAAAAGAGTCAAAAAAGTGTCAACAGTGAAATTTATTATAACATTCTACTCATTCATATACTACATGATTGAGTCTCCCCTGCTATAAAGGAGGTGAAAAACAGTTTAAAAGAGTTGTCCTAATACACATTCATACTAAAGTACCAAGATGACCTACTTCCTGCGAGATTCTGAAGTGCGCATCCAGTGGACACTTTACTTTCCCATGAGGCCAGAGTTGTAAACTACAATGAAGTGATGCAATGACGCTAGTACTGTAAGTCATATGACAATGACAATATGAAGAATTTAGTACTTCCAGATACTTTTTAAATGGTCACAAAATAAGTACTTATTCAAAAGAAGTGCCTATTCAGAGTTTATGTGATTTTGGACATAGCATGTGTGGGCTATCTTATAGTGAATGGCTTTAAATCTGTCCCAGGTATAGAGACACAATGCTCTGTGCAGCCAAGCACGCAGGTGCAGCATGAAGGAGTTATTGCAATTAATTAAGGCGGGAACAGATGAACCCTGTGTGTGTGTGTGTGTGTGTGTGTGTACAAATGTAAGTGTGTATGTGAGTGAAGACACAGAGGAGTGAGCACTAATTAATTAAGTCAGGTTTTTGCAGAGGTGTAATCAGATGGACCTCATTGCGTATTCACTGCCCATATTCAGAGTCAATCATGATCTCCTGTGTGGAGGCTTGTGGCCTGTGATGTCCAAACCACCCATTAAAGGAAGTATGATCCTACACAGCATCATACAGCAGTGCTAAACGACAGCAGATGATTATTTTTATTGAATTATTTGATTCTGTAATTCTCATGCTACTATAATTATTAATGTCATGTTGCCTGCAGTGAAATAAATGGAAAAACTTAACGAAGAGCCACTCCAGTAATTTTTAGAATTTACTTAAAAAAAAAAAAAACTTTTTTATTGAATATTTGTAATTTTTAACACATTCCATGTTTTTATATTTTATTCAGTAAATACTGACCAAATATATTTATGTAGCAATATAATATATGGATGATATTAATATACAACTTGTTAGAATTAAATGACAACACTATGGGACATCACAGAAATATCTTGTATATGTTCAGGTTAACTGTAATAGCGCTGTTGTAACTTTTGTAATATGCGTTTTATGTTTTATATTTTAGATAAAAAACTCTATAGTTATATCTAAAGTTATGTTTGTTGATTATCCCCATATTGAATTTTGTATGCTGAATGGTGTTATATGTGCATTGTGGCATATTTTACCCAAAGGGAACACTTCATCATTATGGTGACTTCAAATGAAATAACAATATATTTATTATTATAATAATTTTGTTAAACATTATTTTCATTCAGAAAATGAGTCTGCATTGATTTCATAGTATACATTTTTAGTGTAACCATATTACTTTACTTATTATTAGTAAGAAATGATTATATATTATTAACTATTGTAAAACAGTGTGTGTGTGTGTGTGTGTGGTTTAACTTAAAAATGTAAGTTTCCTGGTTGACTTAAAAATAAGTTTATTGAAATTAAAAATTTAGTTAATACAATGAAGGAGATTGGTTTAATCAACAGAAACTCTAAATATTATGTTTCTGAACCACAAATTATCTAAGTACATTTGACAAAAGAAAACATTTTGTAATAACAAATCATGTTTGTTTTTTTTACAGTGTGGTCAACCTTATTGTTATGAGGACCAAATGTCCCCACAAGCTCAAAAATGACTATTACATATTTTTTTTGGTCCCCATGAGGAAAACAGCTTATAAATCAGTCTTTTGAAAATGTAAAAATTCCGAAAGTTTTCTGTGATGTGTAGGGTTAGTGTAAGGGGATAGAATTTAAAGTTTGTACAGTAGAAATCATTATGCTTATGGAATGTCCTCATAATGATGGGACTACCAGTGTGTGTGTGTATGTTTGTGTGTGTGTGTGTGTCCCTAGACTCGTCACATAACTTTTCCACCTGACATCCCTCCTGACTATCGCTCCTGACATTCGTCTCAGGTTGAGCTCCTGTGAGGCGGAGGTCCTCTGGTGGGTCGACTGCCTCTCACTCATCTTCTCCCACCTACAGCATCTCTCTCAGTCTCTCAGAGACGCATATATGCAGATTTCACGTTATTTATGAAACATATAGGGTCCCATATCGCTTCAAAGCCTTTTGTCAGCACTTCTTTCTCATTCTCTTTTCTGCTCCCACATCTTGACGTTCCAGAAACCTTTGGTGGATCAAACGTACCTACTGCAAAAATGTTATAAACAACTAATTTTCTAAAACTGCAGCCAAATCTTAAATTAAACAAATTCAAGGCTAAGCCCACTCGTTTAATGGTTTATATGATGTCATAAGTTTAAAAAGTACTTTTATCATTTCACAGCAATGCATTGATTTTTTCATAAATTATTCATACTATGCAAACAGTTACAGCTAGTTGATGTGTCTATCAATTAAAAATAAAATACTTGAATAACACTGCTAATTTCAGATAATTTTTATTTTTTTTGCCAAATTCAAATATGGTTTAGCAGTATAGTGCTCAGCATTAAGCTGTTGGCACATATCATTGGCCTTCTGCCATGCTGTCATTTTGAAAATGGCACACAGCCCCTAATTGTGACACATCAAAAATAATTTCTGCCAGGGATTTCCTACTGCTGTCAATTAAATGCAAATTTTAAATGTATGCCTAAATATATAGCTCACTCTAGTCTGTATAGATTTATGTAATGTTACTTCAGGGTTTCGTTTTGCATTATGTAAGGTGGTTTCACTCCAGTGGCTCTTAGGAATGCAGAAATGACCGAAGAAACAGCATGATGGCATAATACTGCACACATTCTTGGCTATTACCACCGTCTGCCACTTGAACCACAGATAGAAATAAGCGCATTTAGAATAGAAAAATATGTGAAAATCAAAAGTCTGGGTTGCATATAGTCAGAGATGGGCATAGATACATGGAAATGTATTTAAAATACAAATACAAAATACTGTGTGAAAAAATGTATTTAAATACAAATACAGTATTCTGTATTTTAAAAATACACAAAATACATGTGAAATTGGCCATCCAGTGCAGGTATAGGTCACAGTGAATGATGAAACTACATAGGCCTACTGACTTTTCATTCCTAACCTCATCTCTGCCCTTTCTTTCTTTCTTTCTTTCTTTCTTTCTTTCTTTCTTTCTTTCTTTCTTTCTTTCTTTCTTTCTTTCTTTCTTTCTTTCTTTCTTTCTTTCTTTCTTTCTTTCTTTCTTTCTTTCTGGCAATTACAAATAAACTTATGCAAAATAGCAGCCATTTATATACTTATTTCTGGTTACAATGTAGTCTATTACTTGTGGTGAACACTAATTTAATACAGAAAATTCATTCTGTATGCAAAACTGTGGGAACCTTTTCTGCTTTACTTCACAGTAACAATATCATGGTTTCACAATTCTCAATATCAGTTTTGATTCCACAGCATAAACTGAATTTCAAACTCTTTTGAGTTTTTTTTTTTTTTTTGCAGGTAGTCCAATGCTTTTTAAGTAATTTTATGTTTAATTAATGTAAAGTTTATTTGTTTCTATAAGTTTATTAAAATTAGAAAATGTATCTAAAATTTTAAATTAGAATTAATTTAGATTCATTTGACACTATTTACCCCTTTTTTATTATTATTTTTTATGTAGCCTACAATAAAACTAAAAGCTGAAGATTTTTGTGGAGTATCATTCATCAGTGTTTGTTTTTCAACTCCAACGTTCCAATAATTCCTGCCCACTAAAAGCTGCACGGATAAATTTGCTTACCCCACAAATACGCCCATCTATGTAAACGATTTAGAAAAAGTTCCATCAATTCAAACTTTATATCATCACTATGATATGTAGTGTCACATCACCCAGCCCTAACATGCAGTAATGCTTTAAACACATTTGACAAGCTAGTTGATAAAAATCAACAACCGGTCAAGACTGATTGGCTAACGCTATTTTCCCACTTGTCTGTGCTCTTTTATTCTTTTGTGTTGAAGTGAATAATACACTATTTTAACTTTAATCAACAAGTAGAATTGATCATGACATTCTCACCTTACCTGAAAATCGCTGATCCAATGCTGAGCTAGTGAACGTCTGAACTAGTTGATGCACAAAATCAGTACCCTGATAAAGAGGTTGACTGGCAAAAAGTATTTTATGTATTTTGAAAATACAAAAATACTCATCTTAAATGTATTTAAATACAAATTACATTTGATTTTTTCCAAAGGCTTTAAAATACAAAATACAAAATAGTATTTTGTATTTCAAATACGTATTTTAATGTATCTGAAATACTGCCCATCCCTGCATATAGTCAACCCATTCTCACTCCCAAGGCGTCAAAAACTGAAGCATGGTCAAGCGCCCCCGGCGTCACCTGTGGCGTCAACAACAATTGACGTGTGTTTTGGTGTTTTGAAATAGAAAGCAATGAAACACAAAGCCTCAGTGGAACAGATATAATGCAGTGACTGAAAATGAGGGAGCTAATCTGATTAATATCGACAAACAGACAAGACATTATATCAAACATTATTAGGAGGACAGCGTATTTACGACTAGGCCTACTCACCAACATATGGCACACGTGAACTGATGCCAAATATCGCGATGTGTTCAATATGAGACTTCTTCAGCACAATTTCCTACTGATAAAATTTGCGTCTGTCGCCACAGGTTTCCCATTGAAAGCAATAGAGTTTCCAATTCGTCCATAGAGTGATGCAGAGGGGCGCCTTTGGCGTCTTCATTGTGACGCCGGGGGCGCTTGATCATGCTTCAGTGTTTGACGCCTTGGGAGTGAGAATGGGTTGATATAGTTTGAGTAGGAAGTTCTGTCTTTATGGTTAGATTTAAAACAGTGAGAAATAAATGCATTAAATAGTTACCAATTTTCACGATGCATGTGAAATTAGTTTTAGGGAAAAAATCCACCAAATATGTGGAATATTACCTGAGCGGTATAGAATGAAATGTAGAAAAGGGAAGAAAGGGAAGTGAAAGAGAAATGATACTGAGAACTTGTTGAGAATCAGTGTTGTTTAAGTATTATTAATATACTATTATAGTATTTATTCATATTTTGAATTAGATTTTATTTTTATATTTTCAGTTTTCATTCACACTGACAGTTTTTAATTTTAGTTTACCTTTTAGTCATTTTGTTATATGATTTTGTCAATTTTACTAGTTTAGATGTTTAGCTTTAATTTATTTTTATTTCTGTTTTAGTTTGAATAATTTTAACTTGTTTTATTGCAGTTAGTTGGCAAGTTTTTAGTTTAAGTTTCTCCTTTAATATTTATTTTATTTCAACTTTATATATCAATTAACAGAAATTATGTTTAATAGTTTTAGTTAACAATAAAATCACTGGCTTAATCTGGTCTAAGAGGACAATTACAATTGTGTTTATCTTGACCTTACTATTAATTAATCAAATTAATCAATTACCAGAGGTGGACAGTAACAAAGTACATTTGCTTGAGTACTGTACTTAAATACACTTTTTGAGTATCTGTACTTTACTTGAATATTATTTTTTTCCTGGAAACTTTTTACTTCAACTTCACTACATTTGTAAGACATTTGACGTCGAATTGACGTCACCATCCTATGTTGGACAGACGTTGGATTTTGATTGGAAATGAAAGTCGGGTTGACAACCCGATTTTAATTTTCAACCACAATACAACGTCTGTCCAACGTTGGAGATTAAAGTCAATCTGACGTTGGATTCCGACATCAACCTGATTTTCATTTTCAACGTTGGGTTTGGTCTTCTAAATGTGAATTCTGTCATTGTTTTGGTGCACACTAGCTTATAGATAACAGTAAGACTAACATATTCATACTAAAAGCCAAAAAACTTTAAATAGGGCCGTATTTGAGGGAACAGCCATTTGGGTGTCCGAAACCATTGTGGACGTTAGTGAGTGCACTTATTCAATCTCATATTCAGTCCCATACTGGAACTGTGTTCTAGTTGGCATTCTATAAATTAAACTTGTGTTCTATAAATTTAGAGGCATAAGGTCTGTAAGTATTACATACAACAATGCAACAATAATAAAACAATGCATTGAAATTTACTTTTTACTTTTGATACTTAAGTATTTTTAAAAACGAGTACTTCTGTACTTTTACTTAAGTAAAAATCGGTCTTTACAACTTTTACTTGTAACAGTAACTCAAGTAAGGAAGTTGTGTACTTTATTCCACCTCTGTCAATTACTGTCTGCAGCTAACTAAAACTAGCAACACTACTAACGGCTACATTTTTCAGTAGCTTGACAGTATGTCGGCTGTTTTTAAAAACAGCTTTTTTTTCTCAGCAACAGGCAAATATTTCCAACAAGTAGCAGTGTAACATGACAAAAAGCCACATCACTGTTTTTGTTACATTGTATTGCACATGTAGCTTTACAACCGAGTGAGCAGAGGCCAAGGAAGTCTACAATATCTGTGGAAACAACAATTAAATATGTTTTCTTACTAAACATCACCCCTTCTCACCAATGCAGCCTTGGAATATCTTATTGATTTAATCAAATCAGTTGTTGAAATGGACACATTCTGCATTGTGGACTTTTAAAAATGAAAACAAATACAATTTGTAAACATATACACATCACAGGAGAATTTGTTTTGATTTTAAATGAATGGAAATCCCCACCATAGTGTCATTTCCAACACACATCACATGATGCACTGCGTTTAATAGCATGTGATGGAAATGATGGTGATGAATGGTGTTTTTGTTAATACAATGAATATCAAGGTGGTTCATTCAAAACAACAGCAACAACAACAAATATATATATAGGCTAGTACTTACAGTACCGGTCAAATGTTTTTGAAAGAAGTCTCTTATGCTCATCAAGCCTGCATTTATTTGATATATGTATATACTGTATATATATATATAGGCAGAACTATCCTTTAGATACACATGAAGTCATCTTTTCTATTAACGTCATCAATCCAGGAACAAGCACTCAGAGTGTTTCAATTCATTATGTAAAACTGTGTCTATAAATCTGATGCACTAATACCTGTAAGATACATACCCTCTAATTGCCCAGCGTTATGTTGGCACATAGTTCTGAGCAGCGTATTCAGAGGCCTAATATTCTAAGATACTAATTCATACCCAACACACAGTGTCTGCATAACTTCCCTGTTAATGTGACTACCTTGTTAGTGTGGAAAAATGTCTCTGGGACTGCTCTTAATTAACATCACGACATTTTGTTACCATTGATGGTTTAGAGAAAAATAATTACCCGTGGATCAATTTATGTGTCATTCCAATTAATAAGAGGTGCAGTTATAACTGGCCGACTATATCTTTACCCATATACTTCTTTTCGGTTTAATTAAGAGAATGTGCTTGCTGTGGTTTCCAGTGTGCCATAAGTCACACGTCAACATGATGAGGACATGACAGCCTGTGGCCTTGGATGTGTTTAACATGGATTAATGGGTACCTGAACACATGTGCTGCGAAAAGCACTGCAAATCAGATGGCAGCCCATGTGAGATGGGTGTTAAGAGATTGATGTCACTTAAGCAACTTAGAAGATGCTTGATACAGCAGCAGGCTCTACATTGTAAAAAAATATTTTAAGTTTACATGAAAAAGACTGCAAACTATGGTTCTCTTGAGTTACGAGTTATTTTATGAAAAATATACAGTGAAAAAAAAATATACATATTTTCTTATCCGTTATGTACATGATTAGGATGTTATATCCAATGTTTTTAAATGAATATTTATTTCATTATTTTATTGTTGTGTGTTGCCATGATGGTGTTTTGTATTTGTGTGTATGACACTGACTGTATGCACCTTCAATATATTAGTATTTGCCTCAGCTTGTGGAAAAGCTTCTTGTGATGTACTTTGATTATACACCACCTGTGTGTTTTGGCGGTTGTCAGTGTATTATAAAAGCACAAAACATATTTTAGTACTTCAGGATGCTGGTATATCAGTTAATGAAATGTATGTTTTTTTTACACTAAATTTAAAGTTGACACAAAGCGGAAGTTACGTTAGTCTTTTTTCCCCTATATTTTGACGTGTATTCAAGTGAAACAGCTTCCCGAACAAGAAAAAATGTAGGGCGGGACTTGATTTTGTCCATTGGGAATTGATCGGATCGTCGTGGTTTGCTATTACTGTGATGTGAACACCTCATCAATAAACGTTATCAGAGAAGAGAAGAAATGTCACTGCAAGAGGGAGAAGTTATATTACGTCCTGGTAACCACAGCTGCTGGTTTTTTTTGTACCATAAATTTGATCTTTTTTTTTTTCTTTTTTTTTTTTTTTACGGTATACCAAATGATACAATGCTTACTGGATAAATTATAAAGATTACTTAGCTGGTTTCCAGAAATAGGGGAAAAATATGCAACACTGACAGCTGTCAACACTCAAATGCTGGAAAACCGGGAGCAGGACTGCTTAACAGACAGAAGCTATAAGACTTGGCAGTCTCCCAAGGTGTAAGACTGACTAAACATGAACTACTGAGAGATCAACCCAGGAGAATTTAAGGCAGTTACACATTCTATAACGGCAGCAAAGTGTGAACACACACACAAACACACACACACACACACACACACACACACACACACACACACACACATTCAATGCTTATATGGTGAGTCAACAGCAGCAGAAGTTGAACTTGTGTTGCGAGAACACTCGTGAAGGCTGAGAGGAGATAAGAAGGAGGGATATTATAGCTGTGTTTGCATCCTCTAAAGTTATCATTCTTGATTTGGAGTCGTAGCATATTCATCTGTACTAACAAAGGTTAAAATGCCACCCTGCTCAGTCATCATGATGACATTTCACACGCAGAGACTCTCTTTTTCATGTGTCGCTCCGTCTGTATCCTATTCCAATTCTCTTGAGTTACTGTTGCTGCATTTACTCATTTTGTCTGGATGATCAGTCAGAGCACCATTGTCACCTATGCTGGGCAAGTCACATTTGCAATCTGATGACATTTCCTTTGTACTTTGATTATTTGCATGTAATGTAGTCAAATGGCATGACTAAGGCTAAGTGTGCAATCAATGATGATGAAGTATCTAAAACCACATGAATTCCAACCCGACTGTTTTAAGCTGAAGTCACAATGTAGAAAATCAGATTAGAATCTTATTTATTTCCACATATTGGACCAAATAGAAATTGAACATCAATGATTCAATGCTTAGATTAAATTCAGGCTGCATTCATCTGTGATGCAAATTCAGTCTAATGGACCAAGGAGTAGATACAGTAATATTGATGGAAATATTGATGTGATAAAAAGTGTTTAGGGCGGTTTGGAGTTAAGGATACAGATGGAAGCTTTTTTCTGTCTCAAAGTTTTACAAAATAAACAATAAAAATAACAACAACAATAAATAATATATACAATAATGGTAATTCTAACTTTTCTTGTAATTGCAACTTTATTTCTGACAATGTGATTTTATATCTTTGTTTTTTTTCTAATTCCAGCTTTCTATCTCACAGTTCATTATTTTTCGCATAACTGCAATTTTATACCTCACAATGGCCTATTTTTATATTTTAAGATTTATAATTTAATTAACTCTTGTATGTTTTACTCTGAGGCAGCCTTTCAGAGGACAGTGAATTCTGATGAGTACTGAAACATAACTTTTGATATTTCAAAACGAATAAAATATTTTACATTACAAGCATGTGGATGCTCGAGCACCATGCTTGTTGAGCATTTAATGACAAAACCATGAACATTAATAAGAAGTTGGAAGGACTTCAATAACCGCTTCAGCTCTTATGTGAGGCTTTCCATTACATGTCGAGCATGGCTGGAGTGATTTGCTCCCATTCAAACATGGGCACTGATATTAAGCTTATTTCATAAAAAAGAATCAAATTCTAAAAATGAAATGAAAGCTAAATGTGTGTTGAATACCAATGAAACCTACACTGAAAATAACACTTTAAACAACATCATATATTATAATCACGCAGACACTGAGAGCAGCACAGTGTTAAAGGCCAGCCAATAATGTGGCTCCCCAATGCCTCTGGGATGGAAACGTCCTTCAGTTAAGTCACATGATCAGGCGCTGGACCTTGACAAGTTTCTATCCAGCACTGATAACTTTCATATACTCTCTGACAAACTCTGTCACCGTAACCTCGGAGACCACACGAAGGCAAGGAGCGGAGAACAAAAGGCTTGAACTCAGACATCACAGGCAGGCAATGCAATGAAATGTCTGCCTCGACACTGTGATGTTCTGTCAGAGAGCGACACGTCTCCCTCTCCTCCTTCATTTGGCTTCCAATACCTCTAGCCCTCTCTTCCACTTTCGCTTCCTCTCCTTGCTCTTTTGCCGTATACCCCAGAGCAGGCTGTCCTTCAAACTTATCAACGGACGGCGCCGTTGTGAGCGAGGTAATTAAAAGTCAGCCGTATATCTGGGGAGAGATAAGTGCATCGCGACCAATGTGTAAAAATGTGGGGTCGGGATAATGAGGGGTTGGGGACTGTTGGGCTGGTTTTAATCAGGGGGACATTCGCAGCTAATTGGAGATGAGCTGAACTGGCTCAACCTGGAGAGACACATCAACATGCTGGAGCTAACTGTCCCTCAGGACACATGAGAACGTCACAAGCCTCCCTGCCCTTTCTTCTATCTTAATTGCCATATTGAGTTATGTTAATCATTTCCTTTTCTTGTTAAAAGGTAGTTTTTCCCAACTAATTCAAAGTTGGCAGATGCTGTGCAGGGTGTTGTGAGTTTCAAGACTCAGAGAGAAAATATGGCTAATTTATAGCAGCCCCAGTGATGCAGGCACAACAACACAGTGGCAGGGATGGAGTCGATTGGCCCTAATGAGAAAGCCGAGGACAGATAATAAACAAAACCACAAAATGCAAATAACCAACTCAGATCTTAGTCAATTAGTTACAAACGCACAGTCCTTTGGTGTTTCGCCTTTTCATGCTGGTCCCTTTGCTGAGGTAAATCTTTACATGGATATACAGCTGAACATGCATATTTTTATTCCCAATATAAAAACATACATTTCGCTGTACTGTTACGACTTCAAATAACTTAGTGTTTATTACTCGCTTCCCCCTTTCACAGATACGTAAAACCTACATAATTCAAAGCACTGTAATTGTCCTTCATGTGACTTAAGCAAAGAGAATCACAAGCTCTTGGACGTGTTGCAAATGTGGAGTCCAGCCTCAGTGCGCTTTTCCTTGGCAAGGAGACAGATCTTTGCGTGAGCTGAGAGAATATTTAGAGGCATCCAGACATGGCCAAAGCTCTAATGATCAGTCTGCAGCTCACCTTGCCTGCGGTCTGACAAATAAACGTCACCCTTATTATTCTGACAAATGTCCTTTGTCATCTCTCTCTGACACACGCTCCTTCTGCAGGCAAGGAACGATAGATAGCGTTTGAAAACATGTCACTACATGTCATTCAGTGTTTGGTTGGCAGGGACAGGATGGATTGACTCATATGCGGTATAAATTAGCCTGCTATGCAAATGATGGGAACTCTCTTGTGGTCACGTTAAAGTAAAAGTTCATCCAAAACTGAAAATGATCCCATTGTTTATTCACCTTCATATCATTTCGAGCCTGCAGTGGTCTTGCATTGCCCTAAAGGGGATTATTTTGTGATAATGGCCAGCTAATTGTACATTATCCAGCTTATTACTCACCAAATGGACATTAAATATTTATTTGAAATGAAATTCATTTATAATTTTACCGGTATATTGACATAAAGCTTCTGCTAATAAATAAAACAGTCCATTACAATGTACAAAACAATCGGCCTAGTAACAAGACGAACACTTCAGCAGTATATCAGTAATATTAAAGTCCACACGAACCGGAAGTTATAACCGACTTCTCTACTGCAACATATTTTCAAGTGAAACTAGATATAGAAAATGACGCCATCAGAGAAGGAACACTAATACAGAGGGGAAGCAAATTTTCAGATTTTGACTAGTTTATGAAGATTATTTTTGCCCTGTGGATTAACTTGCCCAGATTAATTGTTCACCACAAGACTAGCAAGGTGTGCTAACAAAGTAAATAGGATCAGTTTTTTTTTTTTCCATGCAGACTTTAATATACTGAAGTCATCTGAGTTAATTTTAATTTATAACAGAGATGCAAGATGGCGTCAATCGCGCTTGTATGAAACAATGTATGAAAAGATGTTTCAGAGACCCAGATCAGCGGACTACGGTATTGCTACGGAAAGTGGTGAGTAGAAGGAAATATTGATTCGTTTGACCAATCAGAATAACGATCCCAGATTCACAGAAGAGAACCATTGTTTCATACTGTTATGGTGCTTTGTGGGAATACAAAAATTCAGAAGTACTGTAGTTTTTTAACAAAAGCCTTGAGCTGGCAAAAGTCTTTCGGATGACACAAAATGACGAAAAGGACAAAATAAACGGGTAGATCTGCAGGGTGCAGGTAACATGGAGAAAGAGTACACACTGTTCATTTACATACTGACATGAAACTATACAATGCTGGTTTAAAACAGGCAAAACATTTCTTTTAAGTTCAGTAAAAATAAGTTAAACTGTTAAAGGGGTGGTATAATGCCCTTTTCACAAGAAGTAAAATAAGTCTTTGATGTCCCCAGAGTGTGTATGTAAAGTTTTAGCTCAAAATACCCCACAGATATTTTTATATAGCATGTTAAAGTTGTCACTTTTTGAGGGTGAGCCAAAACTAATCGTTTTTGTGTCTGTCCCTTAAAATGCAAATGAGCTGCTGCTCCCGACACAGTGGGCGGAGCTTCAAGGGCTCGTGTCCTTTTACCTCACACACACATGCACTGAAAATTTCAAAAACTTTTAGCCTTTTATGTTCAAACCGGAGTCAGACAATGATGGAGAGACTCAAGAAAAAGTGACAACATGTAGAGCAATAAGACATTTCTGAATGGTTAGTTCATTAATTTATGTAGCTTATGTGTAGTTATCTTCTAGTCATTGATTAGCATATATTCTATCATGATAATCTAGAAATTGCGTTCCCGGGGGCGGGGTTTATGTAAATTTTAGGGTTTGGGATGTCACTATAGTGTCACTAATGTCGTTTATAGTCCCTAACAGCCGTTTGCTGTAGTCCTTAAAAAAACGATTTCTTAAAAAGCAAATATCTCCCTTTGCTTTGAACTTTGAGCATTGTAACTTTGCAGATGTTGTTTATGCTCAAACAGCAACATTACACACTAACTAAAATGAAAAAAGTGAAATCATAATCAACCATATTTTTAAATGTAAGAACGCGCTCTTAACAAAGAATGAAAAATTCACTTTGGCATCAGAAGAAGTAGAAAAAATGTAGTCAGGTGAAATTGACAAACCTACACTTTTCTCCAGACCTGTGTGTTTTGTGGCTAAAGGCTCCTGGGCAGGTTATTTAAGCACACTGTTCTGCATTGATGTTTAATTTCCTCTCATTAGAACTATCCACGTGTCTGGGTGCTGCAGTGGTTTTATTTGACTGCAGGGACTGTTTGATGGGATAGAGTGTCTTGCCAAAATTGCCATTCATTAGTAAACAAACTATTTACCCTGAGCACATAAAAGACACCAGTTAAAGCCACAGCCGATGGCATGAATCAAAATCCGATAGGGTAGATCTATCAAAAGCGCACTGGCTTCCTTTAATCAGTGGTGTTTTCAGTGTGAAAGCAATCAAGCCTTTACACACTCCACCACTGGTAATTAAAATAAACAGACTGTACACAAACTGAACCTCTCACAGAAAAGCAGGGACAGATGAGTTCAGCCTAAATGAGTATGAGTACCGCCTTCTGCTTCTTTTTTTAATAAAGCTAAATAAGTTTGTCTTTTATTTCTCCATTGTATCACATATTTAAGCATACAATGTAAGCATGCATAAGAAGTCTGCAGATTCTCACACAAGTCCCAGAGAAAACAGCATGCTTTAAAATGCCTGATTTAAAAAGATAAATGCACAGATCCAACATTGCACTATTTTAAATTACGCTGAATAATATTGGAGGCTTTGAAGGCTTTAAACAAATGCCTGTTGTGACTGCATTCAATCCTGGTGAAAGGCTGAAAAATATTTGACTTAAAACTACAGCAATCAGCAACGTTGTGCTATAGGGCCATAACTCATGATCAGAAACAACCATTTTAGTAAGGTATGGGATGAAAAACACAGAATCTGCCATTTAACCTTAGGCAATCTCCTCCAGTCAACGCTGATTTAATTCCCGCTCCATCAAGCACACCTTTGCAGCTGACTGACCGTCAAAATCAATGAGGCCTACTTGTAAAGTCTACATCGGTTTCTACCGTCTACCAATGTTTTATTTATTTTTCTGCCATTTGTTATGCATCAAACGGGAGAAAGCCGAAGGAGCCGATGACTGAAAACAAACTCTCCAATGTCTATCAGCATCGACATCATGCTTACATGACCTAAGCTACTCTATATTGCTCTGACACTTCAGTTCATGTGCACGGTGAACGGTCTTAACTGACTCTTTGATATTTGTTGATTTGGAGCAACATTACTTCGGGTCAGAAGTGTCTTGGTCTATTAACCCAAGAGTCAGCCGTTCAATTCTGGGAAAATCTGTTAAGTAACAGTTCAGTGATTCCGAGACTTCTCTCTTTCTCTGCTCCGTGAATCTGTCATGTCTAAGCCAATAGAAGCTTGTTTTTTTTTTTGTTTTTTTTTTTACTTGCAGCAAGACAGAAGAGTTTGAAAGAGTAATTGAGTGAAGATTCACATTTTGCTATGGATGGTTCTAGATCAATTTGGGTGCGATAAAGAGATGCCATTAGCCAATCTAATATACAATATCACGGGCAACGAAACTGCGTGGGTTGCAGAATGACTGCCATCCTAACCCCATAGAAGAATGCAAAGCATATCTTCTAATTATTTTATTGTCTCCAGTTATTTACAGGTCAGTTTGGACGTTGCTGTCACGTAACTGAATTAAACACGCAATAATGAATAATTAATGGATATATTACACATGGATGAGAACTTCATTATTCGAATATTGCCTAAACGTCACCTATTACTTGCAAATTACATCATTAATCTTTCATAAACATGCTATGGGAGTTTCAGAAAGGGCATCATTGACATTTACAAAGATTCCTCCAGGAATTACTGGGGTGCAGGAGTGTAGATTCGGATGTGAATTTAAATTTTCTCATACATATCACCATGCTAATTATTATGGAATATTACATGTGTTGCTGCTGTTCGAACAAGCTAATTTATCGTTCACAACAGTCTTTTGCTTATTAATTATTACAATTACTTACATGATATGATGTTTTTCAGCTTTAAGTACAGCTAGGATTTTGTATGATGTCAAAAGGTTAATTACAGAAAGAACATTAAAATATAAAGATGAGTATTCACCAACAATTATCACCGCAGTGTTATTGTTTCTGAGCTGATGTTAATTATGTCCAAGAATAATGCACCGGACAGATCAAAATGATGTGGGAGTTGAATGAATTCCATCATGAATAAACGTCAATCATTGTGTCATCTATTCTCATGATAATGACAGACATAATGAATGAAGACATTCATCTGTAAGATTCTCATAGGGCTGTAAATATTGCATGACATTATGTTTTCATCTGAATTTTTGCATCTTCTTCATCATGATATTGGAAGTGTGGATAAAGATTGAAAATGAATGAAAGAAAAACAAGCAATGCATACACTTGAAAAAAAGAAAAATGTCAAAACAAGCGAAAAAGATATCAGAATCAATAAACTAAAAGCAAACAAAAGGTCATGGTGAGGAAAGATTAATTTCATACAAACACACTAAACATACAAATATAACACTTTCTGAAGTTCTTAATTTGAGTGAATTGTTTATAGCAAATGGGTGTTTCTTCAAATCTTTATATATATACAGTATATATATATATATATATATATTATACATTGTTAATAAATTACAAATTATCATAGTTTTAAATATGTAATATGTCATATTTTATAATGGATATTCATAGTTGAAAAATAGTCTGGGTTGAGGACAAGGGTAAAACAATAAAATCGAGGGAATCATTTGAAAAGTACCAAAAATAAATGATGAGCATTAAAAGTCTCCCAGCCAGTTTTAACGTGACCTTCATGAAAAGAAAGAAAAATTGAAATCTGTTAGTTTTAATCAAAATCAACCACTGAGACATACAGTACAACTAAATCTTCACCTGAGTCTAGCAGCATGCTATACCCATTCTTAGTGTAGTGGTTGTAATCAGCCGTGTGGAACCAGAGGAGGCCTGATGTATTCTGTCCCCCATGGCTGAAGGAACTGCTAGGAAGGCTTCATTAGCATGTTGATTGCACACAGAACAGTGGTTAAGCAGCTACTGAGCCATAATGAAGCCAGGTTATGGTGAAGGCATTGAACCACCCAGTCTAGAGGCGACCCGCGGATCCGCTGAGCTGCTTGTTGGAATCTGATCAAAACAGGCCCACAGGTCATCAACTCCCGCATCATCCCTTTAATTAATTAACCTAGTAACTGCTCTTACTTATGCTTATTTACTGCTAACTGTCACTAGATGTTACATTTAAGCTATCCGTTGTGAAAAAAGTGAACATGCTTTATTGTGAGGCCAAGTAGTATCAATGCAATGTAGATAATGTTAAAAAGTTGAAAAGCAGTTTGTTGGCACATCAAAATGAAATAAATGTATGATTATAAGTGACTGTGTCATTTTGTTTATTTATACTTGCACCCAGATTTTTTTCTCCCCTGACACTCCTTTGCCAAGAGTAAAACTGACAAACAAAAAGTGAAACGTCTTTGAAAAGGTGAGACAAGTCACCAGGAAAAGTTGTAAATGACTATAATCACGTCTAATAGATGACGGCTGCTTGGCAGGGGGCTTTGTATCAAAAGACTACAGAGGATTTTGTTTTATAGCCTCTATAATGCCAGGATAAAAATTACGATTCAGTCAATCAGACTTAAAACGGAGGAGAACAGTTCATCACCAACGACTAAATGCTAATGTGCGATCCTTTCCAGAAAAAAGTCCCCATGATACTGAAAAAAACAAAAAAAAAACTCAAATGAAATAAAAATGTCATTAATAAATACAGGAAAAAAAGACATTTGGTTAAATCCATTGATTACAGGTAGCTTCTGATGTTGGTTTCAAATTTCTTACCTTTTATATACATACATATATGTATGAAATCTGCATAAGGCAATGTCAACATGACTTTTAATTCCTTTTTTCTAAACAGATCACAGACCCTTAACTGAATACTTGATAGAACAAAGCACTGTTATTCAGTGTTACACAGCAACAGACCACTTTAGGAAAATAGAAATTCAAAAAGCTATAATCTATACCAAGGTGCTTCCAAAGAATTCTTTGCATCCTAGATGACAAAAGATGAAAATATGCCTTCACGTTGCACACTCTGACAGCAGTTGTTTACTTAGGGGAGGTCATGTGTAATGCATGATCTTAGATGAATACCCAGTTGTCCTCCTCATCAGCATTCAGTATCACTTGTCTAACTCTCAGTTTCTATCATAGTGTGGATACAACAATGTGGGCATGTTTCCTTTTTTACTGCTAAGCTGCAATTAACACAAAATAAATCCAAAGGCACCCCATGCTATTAAAGATCGCAGCCATTGAGCTGAGTTCTTTCCAATAAAGATATGCTGAAAATAAAGATCAGCAGAGAGATATCAAAGCGGATGCCTACTGTGAAAGCTGCATGAATTATTTTTTCACTAATTACCATGGTGAAGACTGGCTCTTGTTTCCCTATTGTTTAATTTACAGTAACAGTGAGGAGTCTATTGAGACCCAAAATCTCCCTTAGAAAAGACAAAGGATAACCTTTTTTTTTTTTTTGGGCTCGTTCTTCTTATATCATTACTTCATGATGGGACTGTAGGGAGCTAATCTAATTAAATATTTTTTCTTTTCATCCCTATATGGAGAATCAATGAAGGTAAGCGCTGCATTAAATATGACCCATCGTGGTACATCCACATGGTACACCGTGGATGAAATCAAAAAGAAAGCGTTATGTTAATGTTTTCGTACGTACTTGAGCTGTTTTTGAGAGAAGCACCAGAACTTTTTTTTTCTTCTAAAAAATAACTACTTGCAGATCATATATTTTACAAAAATACATACTGCAGTTATGTCAAAAAAAGAAAAAAGAAAAGGTAAATGTAGATCACACTCCGCAAACTCGTACAATATTAATATTGAACAGATTTTATGCAGGTAAACTACTATTACTGTTGAAATTGGATGAAAAATGATATTCTGTGTATGTCATTGAGGCTGTTGCATAAGTGGCCGTAGTCCCCATGTGGCACAGAACCGGAGTCAAATTTATTATTACTATCACACAGCATGTCCTTTCCCTTGTACTTTAGCTGATCCTTGGCCTGTATTTGCATTGCTAATTCTGCTCTTGTCTCTCTCTCGGCTCCTCTGTGATAAATCAGCTGAAGCAGATGGTCTTTAATTCCGCTGTTGAGTCATTTGCTTGTTTTGAGGCTTTTTCTTATTCAAGTCCTGCGCTGTAACTTTCACGACTGTGCATCCGGTGCCTTATAAGCAAAGGGTACAGACAAGTGTGGTTTAACGCCAGCTGAAAACAATAAAAATAATGCAACGGTCTGCATGAACTTAAAAAAAAAAAAAAAATTGCTTAAACTGCTAAAATAACTAGTTTTATCAAAGTCAAAAATATGATGGAAATTGAATCCATTATGTTACAACACCAATAAGAGTAATTTTAAGGGTCAGGTAACAACTACACTTGTATACAGTGGATGTTCTTAAAGGGTCATGAAACCCTGAACCAAATTTTCTGAGATTTTAACAGAGGTATGTGTGTTAAACACCATTGAAGACAATGTTAGCATCTGTTAGATTTAATAGTAGGGGGAAAAAGGTTAAATTTGTTCCGCTATTTTCGTCTTCCGGGTTTAAAATCTTCATCGTGTCCACGTAACATGTGAGGTGGCAGAGCACTGTAGTACTTTGATGACTCCTCGGTGTCTCATAATTATTCATGAGACTGAGTTTTCTTATCCAATGAGAAGACACTGTCTCTTAATTATTCATGACACCATGTGGGTCTTTCCAATGACAGACATGTCAAACTGTGATATCACATATAGATGAGAGAGGCAATCATGGGATGCAAGTGTTTGTTTTCGTGGTGCAAAAGTTCCAGTGCGTTGCATATCTTTCCCCGCGATGCTGCCAGGGCTAGACTCTGGCTGCGGGCGGTTGGTTGGCCATCAACCACGGACACATCTAAACTATGTGTGTGTAGCAAGCATTTTTCTCAAAAGAGAACTGGAGAATGGTGGACTTCGGCCTTGTTCACCTATGCTGGTTACGACTTGCGAGTGATGAGGTACCAAGTCCCGAGGACTTTTCTATCCCTTCAGAGGTTTGTGTGTGTCTAAAATGTAACCCTGACCGTTTTACTTGCCTTTTGATAAATAAGCACTCGTTATTCAAATTTAGATATTTCGATAATACCTCAATTGTAAGGAACGTATGCTTAATTCGTGCAAATTTCTATGTCACTGTCCATCTTTATTATGGGGGTTCAGGGGGCCCGTAGATCTAGGCTATGTACGGAACGGTGTTTTTTTTTTAAACCGGAAAATTAATTATTTTCAAATGTATGTATTTATAGTGTGTATATAAACAAATATATATTTTATAATGACATTATAATTATACATACATTAATATGTTTTAAATACAATTACGATTACTGTAGGCTAATATATGTAGCAGGGCATTCAGTTACTTGTGAAAGGACAAAAATAAGTTGTCAGTGTATTTCATTGGACTTTACCTTTGCCAGCTATAAAAAAATCTAGCATTTCCTCACGTTTTACCACTGATTTTAAGTGACAGTCAGTCCATATACATGGGCCACTGGCCAATGACAGTTATCCCCCCCTCACCTCACCTCTCCCCTGCCCTGCCATACCACACCCACTCCCCTCCCTTCTTCTCACAGCCACCATCCACGCCCAATTAAGTTGCATTTTTCAAAAAAGATTGTGATCTAGACTTGAGCTGAAAGAGGGGGGGGGGGTTTCATGACCCTTTAAAGGGATAGTTCACCCAAAAATGCAAATTCTGTCATTTACTCATTCCAAACCGGTATGACTGACATTCTTCTACGGAACACAAAATAAAATATTATGAAGAGTGTTTGGAACCAAACTTCCATTGTATAGACAAAAATAAATAAATAAATAAATAAGTATTTTTATGTTGCACAGAAGAAAGTCATACAGTTTTGATGTGATCCGTAAGTGCTCAAAATAAGATAATTTTCCCTGATCGAATTATTAAACATGCACAATGTCAATAAAAATCAGCAAACAAATTAACTTCATTGGAATTATTGGAATAATTAACCTTTAAAACAACCGAATAAACAGTTAAAAAAATATATTAAAAGGCGAGGAACAAGTCTGACAGCAATGAGACTAATAAAAATGTAAGAAACTGCACAGTTAGTCATCAGTCTAACAGAGAAAGACACAGCTGGTGACGCTCACCCAGAGCTTTTGTATATCAAGAGAAACAGAGACAGACAGAGAAATTAACTTCAGCTTAGCATAAAAGACACTAAGCGATGCAAAGGGAAAACAAAAAAGCATCCAGAAGAACATCTTGAGGTCAGAGGGGATTTCGACCTGCGAAACAGCAAGAAAGACAAGACGTTAAACATTCATTCTGAAACGGCGCAGTAACAGAGCAGATTTATTCTGACATCGAGGGACAGGCACAAAGACAGAACACTTCTGTATTTTGCATGGATCAAAAAGCAAGAGCCGGAATCGGTCTAGGGAGGTCTGGATTACGGGTTTGAGCATTGTTGTGATACCTTATCGCTCTGACACATTCTCTCAGAGTGAACACTTTGCCAGGCTTTTAGTACACTTCCCTCAGTGCAGTAGTGTGTAATTGCACAGTAGACTCTCCAAAGCAGTAAACTTGCTCTTGCTCTGCCGTTGTCTCAAAGTTCAGTCACTTTACTTTCACCATGACACCATCATTTCTACATCCACGTCTCACCGGTGAAGAGACGTAATGTAATGAGCGCCACAGATACGCTCCAGCGATTAATGATGCAATGTGTTGAAGGCTGATTTACTGTGATAGCAGGGGTAGGTGCACTGACTTCCAGAGCGGCACAAATCAGGGCCAGTAGGTCACTCTGTGGCCATGATGTGTTCAAATAAAATATGTTTCCAAATCCAGATGAGTTTATTTCTGCCATGAAACTGCAAACAGTAACCAATGAATATAATGCTCGAAAAAGGACATAAGAAAGATCTGCTTTCACTACCTACCACTCAAAAGTTTGGGGTCAGTTTTTATATAAATGAATATTTCTAAGCAGCACAGATGCATAACAGTAAAGACATTTATAAACAAATATTTCTGTTTCAAATAAATGCTGTTCTTTTGAACTTTCTATTCATCAAATAATCATGAAAAAGTATCATGGTTTCCACAGAAATATTAAGCAGCACAACAAATGTTTCTTGAGTATCAAATAAGCATATTAGAATGATTTCTGAAGGTTCATGTGACACTGAAGACTGGAATAATGCTGAAAATTCAGCTTTTTGCATCACAGGATTACATTTTAAAATAGAAAACAGTAATTTTAAATTGTAATAATATTTCACAATATTACAGTTTTTTTTTTTTTGTATTTTTGATCAAATAAA
Source organism: Abramis brama (assembly GCF_963993115.1). Lineage (NCBI taxonomy): Eukaryota > Metazoa > Chordata > Actinopteri > Cypriniformes > Leuciscidae > Abramis > Abramis brama. The sequence continues at coordinate 21,173,538 of NC_139969.1, read as the reverse complement.
TATAGCTTTAGTATAAGCATAATTACTTCTTTCCAAAAAATAAAAAAATATTACCAACCCCAAACTTTTGAACAGTAGTGTATGTTAAGAAAACAAACACAGTAAATCAAGTAAATGCAAATGAATCTGAATTGAAATCAGAATCAAACCAAATTGAGAGGTTGTGAAGAGGGATCAAGTCGAATCAAGAAGTCAGTTTTGACTGATGCGGCCCTGAAGAACAAAATTACATTTCAGTTTGTTGCTGTTCTGTCAGTCTGGAATGACATGACAGTGTATAAATCCTGGCAGAACTGGATGAACCATCCCTTCAAACAGATGAGGAAGGCAAAATTCAAGTTTAGATTGCAAAAACTGTGTACTCGAGGAATCCTTCTAGCTTGCCCTGGATTACCAAACTGTCACATACCCGTTGTCTGTTTTCATTTCCCTGTTATTGAATCTTGTTCAGCCAAATTTATTACCTCCACATATGCAGTAGCAGTGATGAGGACTCAAACTGGTCTTGGGCTGAGGGACACATGGAGTAATACACTTCTCCAGCGGGATTTGTGGAAATGTTCATATACATCAGCAAAACAACCAGCAACTTCACTGGACCTGCCATGTCAGTTTAATGTCATAAACACTGACATTTCCTCCTCAGGGTAAAGGGGGTTGACGCGTTATTTCCCCTGAAATAATGTCAAAGATGTCTCATTTTGAACGAGGGCTAGCACAATATTGTGCATCTGTAAAGATGGCATGCGTTTACAACAAATATACCTATAATACCATTCATACGGATCATCTGTGTTTTATTTGCATGCTGGGTTTCATACAAATAAAGAAAACACCTCAGAGAGGTTGTTTTGCAACCTTTATTACTGTGATACTGTCGCTCACCGTAGTGTTACCCTCACCTTCTGCGTGTAGGGATTTGGCCCATGAGGTAAAACAGGAGCCCACGAGCCTGTTAATTATTCATTTTTGAATCGCTGGTTTCTCCATGACATATTAAGTTATTAAAATCGTATTATTCATTCTCATCTGCAGCGAATATGTATACATGGGGCCTGAAGGAGGGAAAATTACTTCTTTTTTTCCTCTCAATTAAGATAACAGAAAGAAACTGCTGAATTGTGTTTTGTGGGCAGAAAATATTTATTCATCACTAAATTAAATATTAATGTCCTTTTTTTGAGTACATGTAGAAAAATGCCCTGAATGTTTGACCTGGTATGGAAAAAATAGATTGTTTTGGGAAATGCTCAAAGGGTTTCTCTTAGTAATGGGGATTTTATTTATTATTATTATTTTTTTTTTTTGTAGTACTCATGGTTATGAAATTTTAATCCACACTTCTGAATTCTCTGTTGGTGAAGGTTGATTTATTAGCCAAGGGTCATGCACAGAAACACTGTAGGTCATTCTCAGGTTGGTACCCAGAAGCCTACAAAGCCTCAAAGGTCCAATCCTTTGTATACTGTTCACAAGAAAAGATGCATTCAGAGCAAAACACTGTCAAGTTTGCTAGCAGCACTGGTTCGATTTAAGCAGGAGAAATTCAGCTTGCTACGCACAGCTCCTTAACCCTGCTGTACTGGTGCCTAAGAATCTCATGGAAAAGAATAAGTGCTCTCTTTATCCATGCTTTAGACTGCCTAAGGGTGAAGGGCAGTTCCAGCTCAGCTGTCAATACTGTGTCCATCTCGAGAGAGAGTCAAACAGACTGAGGTCTTATTGGCTGTTCAGTCAGGTAGTGTCCTCAAGGAATTAAAGCTAAAAGCTTCCCGTTTACTTCACTAAAAGACAACCAAAACATACAGACAGCCTCATAAAGCAGAACAACATATAGAACATAAAAACCCATAGGAGGCTCAAGCGTTGTCATAGATAGTGAGTAATTACAAACTTGGGCAAAACTTCACACATAACCTTCAACAAAATGTATACTGCACATCAACATTACACTAAAGCTATGCTAAACTATACTGATACTAAAGTTAATAAACAGCATAGAACAGATAAGTGAGGATTATTACATAAAAAACTTGCTTCCAGGTGCATGGTGGGAGATTGAGTTCACATTTAAGCATAAAAAGCAATATACCATGGCACCTCTTGTGAAAAAGTACATCTATAGCATACTTTTATTACAGAAATAATACACTTTAAAATAATAGAATTTCCATGTTTTATGGGGACATTCCATAGACATAATGATTTTTATACTGTATAAACTGTATATTATATCCCCTAACCAAACCTACCCATCACAGAAAACATTATGCATTTTAATATTTTAATATAATTTGATTTATAAGGGTTTATCAAGGGTTTATCAAGGGTTTATCAAGGGTATTATTGAAGCTTAATTTTAATGTACTTCAAGAACATTTAAATAGCATTTCAGCTCATTAAAAATGTATTAGCATTACACTAATAGCTTATTATAATGCTGTTTTATTCAGTATTCAAAATGGTATATTAAAAGTGCAAAAATAATTAGGCTAAATATAAATGTTAAGACATACACAGACTTTGAAATCAAGAAAACTTTAATATAGTATCTTGTGTACATTGCAAAATACAAAAGAGTACAAAAGTACAGCAGCATATAATCTCTTGAACAAAATACATTATAACAGATCAGTGAAATGCTAAGGCAGTTCAGTTCAGTTAAATGAACATTTCAGTTATACCTGTATTACTGAAAAGTACACTATGAATATTACATCACTAAATAAATAAGCCTCACAATGCAACTTTCTGAAAAAATTTAAATAAAAGTTACGGGAAAACAATGTGCAGAAGTGAATAATGCATTATTTACAAACTTACAAATGGCTGAACCAAAGAAACAGAAGAGTTTGAATGTAACATCTTCATCTTCAAGTGGACGATCACTTCTTTGAGTATGACAATGTACTCAGCACAAAATCAACACACTGTACCTCATTCAGCCCCTGAGCCCGAATAAAAGCCTCAATTTGGTTTCTCCATTCTTGGAATTTAGAGGGCACCCCTCCATTTTGGAACTCATGGCCCTCCCATAAACCATGGCACAAATGTATTTACTACCTGGGGCTGCTCGCAGTGACTCATATTACTTGTGAGTGCCAAGGACCCTGCCGACTACGCCAAAAATGTAACCGTGCTACTTAAAACACGCAGGACTTTTACCCTTGTGATACACAAGTAACAGACATACACAGAAATCTTATAAAAGTGCAAAAAATATTTAAGTAGCAGTTTAAAAACTATACATGGTAATATGCATGACCAAGAAGGCAGAAACACACAATAAATGTAGCTTACTGCTCTAGTTAATGGCTAAGTGGAATGTTACAATCTGGCACCCCCTGGCTGGCCAGCGAATAAACAGTGAGAGGCTATAGCACGAATTTCCCTAATGAAGTCATATCTAGCACAGCACACAGTCACACGTGAGATTTACACAGCAAAAGCAAATAGCAGGTATAATGACGTACAGGTGCAAGCACTGCAAAAAGAACCCCACACATTAAGAGATACAATTCCACAACTACATTAGTTTAATCAATGGTAGCCTTTAAACTATTTCCAGTGTGGATGATGACATGGACAGCTGACAATAAAACATAGGAGAGCAGCCACAATAACTATCCCACCAAGCCAAGGGAAATGTAACAAGCAAAATATAACAGTTATATGCATTTACTAGAGTTTCATGAAACACGGTCAAAAGTCCTTCACTCACGACCCAGCCCACTCCGCGCTCGTAGTGCACACAGAAGACGCTAACGGCGAGAAGGCGGTAGTCTGCAGTTGCACACACAATTCACAGCTTTGGACAATTTCCAGTACACTCCAAATGGCCAGCGGGGAAACCGAAACCATTGATCCGAGCTGCGAGACAGGGGAAGGGAAATCAGTTCTAAACAAATACACGTCAGTGTCCACTCATTCGTAAGTAGTAAGAATTCCCACTTTCCTCAATCAGGACGAATAGAATGCGTTGGTTGATATCGTAGGCCTCTAGCTGCCAGGAGTCAATCAAGATGGTTGCCACTGCGTGGAGTCGTACATCCAAAGGTTCACAGGCACGGAGACACGAAGACATCCGCTCAATGCTCATCACTGCAACCTTTCATGTGATGGGAATAGATCTAAATATAACTATAATCAACACTTTTCATGTTTTGTTAATCTCGATAGCTGTAATAGTAAAAACGTAGTAAAATATTTTGAGAGTTCCACATCTAATACTAGCTATTTCATATGCAAACATGTCAGCCAATCACAGCAGTGGGCGTTTACACTACGTTTACAGGTCTCACAGCAGACATGCCCCTTCAAACGTTGGTCGAACAAAGAGCGTTCAAATCAGGGGCTAAAATCAGGCTTGGAAAAATACCTTTTATTTCTAAATTATGACAATTTTTGATGTGAAAATCATACTAACATTATAAGGGCACCCCAGGAAACATTATAAAATAATAAAATAATCCAGTTCATGACCCCTTTAAGTAGGACCTAAGTACATATTTATATGTAATTTCACAATTACTACTATTGTATTCTGAAGTGTTCTGCAGAATATACTGACAAGCATTTATGGTAAATAAAATATACTGCTCATACAAAAATATAAAAAGTAATTTTTCTTAAAATATAAAATATAATGTAATTTCTAATGACACATGTAATACATTTAAATCTATTTGTATACACAATTGTAATGATGAAGTTTTAATTTAGTACATTTAAAATATAATTACAAAATTATCTTTAAAATACAGTGTCCTGAAAAAGGGATGTTTCTTTTTTCGCTTAATTTTTTGAGATTTGAAGTACACTATAAGTATAAAATGCAAGGGACTGCTGTTAACCCAGAACTCTTTGCAGCTGAGGCGATACTTGCTTCTAAGGGCCTTTTAAACTAGTGTTGCCATGATGGTCTAAATTTTTGTTTTTAACATTTTTGTTTTTTAAATTTTGTGTGATGGGAATTTGGTTTGGAAATGCCATTGAAGAAAGTTCTGAATGACCATTAACTCCTAAACTCTGTAAAGATTCGAAGGTCTCACACTCACTTATAAAAGAATTAGAAAGTTCTGAATGGAACACACGACACACACTAAACTACTAATCCCAATGTGGCACAATGTAATTTACAGTTTTTTTTTTTTGTTTGTTTGTTTTTTTTGCAAATTGAAATTCAGCCTGTGTTATGTTGTTCCAAGCCACAGTGTGAAAGAAAAACACTGCTGTTATGAAGGTGAGAACTGTAGGAAAGCTGCATGTTTATCACTGTCGCTAGGTGACAAAGAGTTCAGAAGACGTCTTTCAGACTAATCAAGTCCTTATTAAGAGATAAAATGTCAAAAAGTAAAAATTATGAGGATATGAAGCAAACATTACTTAGTATCTCTCTCTCTCTCTTTTTTACATTTTATCTCTTAATTATCACTCTGTAGGTAAAAATTATGATTTACTAAATAATTTTTGTCATAATCATGAATTACCACAATTTCGACTTTTCAACTATGGCCTATGAATTAAATGTATGGGGTCAAAATTAAAGAGTAAACTTCACCTCCCATCTTAGACAATGTAAACTAGGATTGTCTTTGTCACTCAATTCATGTAACAATCTTATTTTATTTAGCCTTGACTTATCGGACTGTACAAATGTCCAGCCAGTGCCCACTCACCACACACCGCCATAATCAGTGTGCATGGCGCTGCTGCCGTGGCAACCAAACTCCCGCTGCTTTCTAGCAATCGAAGGGGGGGAAACTGGCGTAAACTACGGATCGGTACAGGAAGCTGATTTTCTAATTAAGGCCAGTCCAAATTTTTTTTTATTCAGATCGTGTGATATTAATTATGATTTGTTGGTTGTTGACATATCAATAAATGAGTAATTTGATATTCTTATTAATTTGCCCCTTGGGTAATAAGCAGCCTGAATAATTGCTTCTCCTGTTTATTTGAAGCATGCTACGACTGATTATAAGATAACGCCACAGATTATGATTACTAAGGAAACGATTGTCTTTCCCCGTGTTTTGTGATTCAGACATCTGTTACAGCTTGGCAAGCATCATCGGCGTATGTCTCACATTTGTTGTGTTGTGCTTGAGAGCAGTTGTGTGTCTCTCCTAATGTGGAGCTGGCTGTTCTTCCTGAATCTGGACATGGGTCTGTCTTTCTCCAGCACTGAAAGCTACATCAAATCTCCCATTAATGTGATCCCTGTCTCCGTTTGATTGACAGGCCGACCTGTCCCAGAGGAATGGGCGAAGACAGCACATCGACAAAGTGATTTAAGGAAGGCAAAACAGACTCGTGTCATTATCTGGTCTTCAGATGAAGGTCAAAAACACTGTTTGCGCCCTAGTTTTGTCTTCTCATTCACACCCCTTACCACTCGTGAAGGCGATGCAAAATATTCATGACAAAGGGCTGGCATTCAATGCTTGACTAAACACCACAATTAAGATCCAATTTACTTAACTCGACCTTGGCGCTTTCTAATGTTATAAACATTTACCCGCTTTCAATTCTCCAGCCTTTACCAGGCGTTAAAGAAAGTCTCAAGCACCTCATTATTTGAATATTAATAGAACATTATGCATGCAATAAAAGCATGTGTGAGCCTGTTTAATCAGGTTTTGTTTAGCTGTTCTAGCAGGTATGCTTCAGAAAATACTATTTCTTTACTGATGGTGTGTAATTTTGAAATGAAAGGCTCTGGAATGTTTTTAGCTATACAGTACTGGGATTGCCCATTAGTTCATATTGTAAGTCTTCAATGCTCGATTAATTCAGAAACAGATCCTTCAAACGGCAGGTCTCATACTGAGGAATGTCATTGGACTAAAGAGGAAAATAACAAATTTTATATTTTACCTGAATTTTTCACAATTCAAGCCAATTTCTGAGCCGAGCAAACATTTCTTGGGTTGAGTATTTGTCTTTATGTCGTCTCCTGCCTGAAGCTAGCTCTGAGGTTTTTATGCCAAAGCCTTTTTGTTTATACCTCTATCTTCAATAAAGACACACAGATAGAGTGCAATGGGGATATTATGTGTCATTCTATAGATACACATGCAAATGAAAGGCTGAATGGACAGCAAATGATGCAACATTTGGACTCCCATGCACTACACACTTACCACACACACACACACACACACACACACACACACACACATACACACACACACACACACACACACACACACACACACACACACACACCACTTCACGCCATTGACTTTCTGCCAGCACATTTTGCTGCCACTGCAGGACTTGACATTTAATGATCTTTAGACAGAGTGATGTCACATTTATCAGTCTTCATCAGAGCAGACAGATCCCAAACCCCCAGTGTAAAGACAAGCCCGCGCAGCACAAACACATTCACACACGGACACAGCCACACACACTCACACTCCGTCTCGCTTCTTGCACACATGCATATAAACGCAGTCACATAGAATTTAGATAATTATCACCATGGTCATTTACATGTCAAATTGTAGTAGTAATCTTAATTCCCCTGAAAGGAAAAATGGTCATGGACAACCAACAATTTATTTAACATAAATCTTTTTTCTCATATTTCCGCTCGTTGAGTCAAGTACTTTATTTCAGAGCCTAAATAGAAATCCTACAAAATAGCTATATATACAGTATATGTTTTATGTCATAGCTCATTATGACATTAATGTATTTTACATTAAATGTTAAATTGCAAGATTTACAGCCTGTGATGCTCTGAGCTTTTCCATGATAACACTACAAACAGCAAAATTAATCTGCAGTGTTCAGGTGGTACAGCGGTCACAAGGTACAAGTCGGAGCTTGTTTTCTATTGGTGCATTCATGCCATGTCAGAATAACCGCCATTATGAGATTCCGACTTGTAAAAAACATCCTCATAAACATCTGACCGCTGCAACGTCATGTGGAAAGACTCAAAATGGCAGCAGAACATTAAATAATTCCCCACAAATGACAATTGATAATGTCCTAATAATGTAAGAATAATCAAAAAATTAAACATACAATACAGTTGAATAGCTAGCACAGAGTTGAATATCCAATGATAATGTGTGTTTAATAATGCATTTGCATAATGATTTGTTACTTACTGCATTGTGGTTTTATTGATTACAGTTTACACAGATTTATTTTGTTGTTAATAGTGTTGCCATAGAAACACACAATTCTGAGGCCAAGGACATAAACAGCTATGAGTGGAACGTCTGGGTTCATCTAGAATTACAGTAATTATGACATGGCATGAACTCCGCATATTTTGCAATGGTAGCCCCGCCCACTGTAAAATCTCATTGGTCAATAATCCCACTCCTCATAACTGTGCATTAAGCATCAAATATCTTTCAATTGGCTTGTCACGCCGCACTGCACTTTTGCATTCAGGGTGTACAAACAAATTGCTTGCAATGCACACAGTGTAACATAACACCAGCAACCGCACTTCGATTTTTATTCAGCACAGCAGGAAAGGAATTAACAGCCACATATTTCCAAGTTACAAAGTGTCTACACTATCATGGCAATCAGTTTGGTTTTTGCACCACATCAAATTCATTCCATCGCATAAATGAACATCCTCATAAACAGAGACATCAGCGGAGGGCATCAGTCTGTACATCATCACAGCCATAATCTTGTCTTTGAAATGGAAAGTTCGACCGAAAGCTTATGCCCCTTTAATTATGTTTGAGTAAAACATCAGATGCATTGATCTCCTCGAGTAATTCTTCTATTACGAAATAAAGTCATAAAAAGAGTCTCACATTAACGATCTGGCAGAGGATAATAGTTTAGATTGATTGGACCGACAGACCAGCTTTTTATGGGCCTTATTAGCTCAGCTAAGGATAGAGGATCCAGGGCCGACGCGGCAGTGCACTCTGCAGATTTATGGGAGAATAATGCACCTTGGCCCAGGCTCTTTTTGCCCTCGACACCATATCCTATTAACCTCGGTAATGTTTATCAATTTAAGTGTGGCCACCAGCATAATACTGCTGAAATAACGTTATTGAAACATTGACCCATGCTGGTGACCCAAGGTGGAATGTGATTGCTCTGGAGGGGGTCAAGATGGGGCTGGGAGACCAGAGGACACCCAAGACATTAACTCCCCCCGCTGAATCGCTCCACCTATGTTAGCAATCTCTCCCTCATCTCATCTACTCTCAGGGAAGAGTGTGAACGGAAAGAGTGACTGTTCGATGAGCCCAGGGGTGCTGGCTTCATTTAAACATTGGGGCAGGGGAACAATGCACACACACACACAAGTTATGATGCGCTTAAACTGCAGCAGCAAAACTCAGTGCCACTCAAAACGCTAGAAAGCCTCCACCTTGAGGTTTGTTTGTTGCAAGTGTGTTTAATCTATGTTAATTTCAGTACACTCCATCATCATATATAGAGTACACACGATTTAGGATCGTTCACACCAAAGATGACAACTATAATGTTTTAATAATCATTCTAATTTTATAAGAATAGGTAAGTCCACACAACAGCTACAACAACAACACCAGAAGAACAATACCATTAGAATCAATTTCAGAGTGTTTTATTTTCTTCCAGCTGATGAACGATAAAAATCTGCATAATCTGCATATTTTTAAATGTTCATGACAAATGTTACTACCTACACCTTACATCGATTGGCTGCCGCCTGGTGTTTTTAGTTTGACATTTGCATAAAGTTGAGCTTTCAATGCTCCAGAGTAAACACACTGTAAAACATTATACGATATTTTAAGAAGGAAAATATTGAATCTGGGTAAATTTTTTACGTAATTAATATCCAAGTTGGGAGTTTGTTTAGGCCAAAAAGTTCAGTCATTATACTGCAGATCTGCCGCAGGCAAAAATCAAAGGTTATGCATGTAAATCTTTTCAATACTTTTTATTAATTCTCTCAGTCTATTTAAATCAGTAAAAAAATACGAATGGCCTAAGGCAGAAATTAAATGTTTCACAGTTTCGTATACAGAACTGGTGTGAATTGTAATCTAAAGGTTAACAATTTAATAGCATCAGAATATGATGTGCAGTTGATATGTTGCCTTACACACGCTTACGTTGACTACACATACACATTCACTTAAATACAGTACACAGTCCCAAGTATACAGTCATAAATCACATTTCCTACCCTTCTGCCAAGGCAGCACTGCTCAGGGTAAAATACACAGCATCACCCCAGCACACTGCCATGCTCGTAAATTCAGTGTGATGAGTAATGAGAGCGGTGGGCTCGCTCCCTCCCTCTCTCCCTCTTGCTTCGTCATTCAACTCTGACCCAAGCCCGGCCCAGCTCAGACGGTCAATCTCCGCTCCTCTCAGAAGAGACTTGCTCTATGACCAACACTGGATGCACTGCAGTCACATTTCCTAGTATCCAGAATTAATTATGCATTAATTTACCAAGCTGATGAGCAGCATATGTAGATTCTGAAAACCAAAGGTCAGTGCTCTGTGTGCTGGAGGTGGAATGAAGAATCTTCGCAAATTCTTGCCCCACATTTTTAAAGGAATACTTCATTCAAAAATCACTTCTCTTCTGTGAAACACCATGGAGAAATGTTGAAGAATGTACTGGCCATGTAATGAAATAGAGTGGTCCACATGATTAATGCACTATGTTTGAAGTCTTCTGAACTGTATTTTATATCAGCAACAGACTGAAATGTAAGTTATACAGTATTTTTTTCCCCCTTCTGCTCTGAAATGAACTACAAAAACAGCACATCAACACCATCTGATACCAAAATCTTTTGGTTTTCAAGTGATCAGCATTATTGCTTAATTTGAGAGCTACAGCAGTGAGAAATATTTTCAATGAATAAAGACAAAGTTATCATATGGCTAGGAATTTAATACACGTGTCATTTGACTGCTTTTATGATACACGTTCATGGTGTTTTTAACATTCTGAGTTTGAGAGGCCAATTCCCTTCCATTAAACAGAAGCACACACACATACTGTATATATATATATATATATATTTTTATTTTTTATTTTATTTATTTTATTTATTTTATTGCATGTTGGCTTTTGTTAACAATATCGGGTATGTTTAGGGTTTAGTGTAGTTGGTACATAATTTTCAAACATGATAGAGAATTAACCTTTTAGTGCCACTTACCAGACATTTCAATTCAGAATGCCGCAACAAGTTCAACATCCAACATAATACAACTTTGCCACATTCACGTTCATATGTTTCAGATAAAACTGAACACGCTTTTAAAGTCACTCACTGGAAATTTCACTTTGAAAGTGTCGCAAAACATGCAAGAAACAATGTAATATCATTTTGCAGCAATGTCACCACAGGCACGTTTTTCAGATGAGTTTACCCAAGTTGTGTTACACATTTGAAATTGCTATCACAAAAATTGAGACAGTTAAAAGGATTTAAAGTACCATTTCCATGTTAAGGAAAATTCTAATTTTAAAACAGTTTTCACAGGATGAAGTCAAGTGTTTAAGCCCTTTGAATGATACCAAATTTATGATGATTACTAAAATATGTAATAGCAAAAAAAAAAAACTGAGCCACTACGCCACCTTCTGCTACCGGGAACCAGACTGTTAAGAGGTTACATTACACTTCTTGTTTGATAGCTTAACTCATATAAAGTACATGCAATATCACAAGTTTCACTAAAAAAAGAGCATACTTGCAAACACTTTTCACATAACTCCTGTCTCTTCATTTAATTAATTCAACCCAAACCTGGTCTAAACTCACTCAGCCACAAAACATGCGGGGTAACTGGCAGCACTACACTATAAACATGCTAGCAAGCCTTCAAAAAGTAGTAAACGAAGGTTGATGGACCAGTCAGACAGCAGTAGATGATAACAATTTAGACATGTCAGTCTAGCAATGGGCTTCACTACCTAATTGTTGAAGTTTAAAACTTCACTGAAGTCTTTTAATGTTGTTATAAACAATCTTCTTGCTACTTGGCATGTGTGAACAAGAAAGCTTAAGGGACGCAATAGGCAAATGTTATTTTTAAACTGATTTCTCTTTGCACAGTATCATTAGCTCAATTAAAGGTGACAGCACTTCCACTCAGTAAACAGCTATGTCACAAAGAGCATAGAAACAGCTGTCACCGATTCATTGTTTTCTGTGTCACAGCCTCATACAATCTGACAAGGAAACGGTGACTGCTGGCCTCTTTTTGTCTTGTAGATATTTGCCAAAGCTCAGGAGAAAAGCCAGGGCTGAGAGAGAGAGAGAGAGAGAGAGAGAGAGAGAGAGAGAGAGAGAGAGAGAGAGAGAGAGAGAGAGAGAGTTTGTATGCGTCTATTCTGGGATGGTGAATTTGAGTGTTTGAGATGTTGTGGTGTGACAGGAGTCGTGCTGTGCTGGGATTAATCAGAAAAGAGAGGAAGTGTTAGAACACTCTATATAAGTTATACAGTATATGTGGGAGACTGACCTGGGTCTCACAAACAAAGCATTTAACTAACATCACTCAACATGTAATGCCTTGGACGTTTTCTGTTAAGAAAGTTGCAGACTTCCTAACAGATAAATTATTATGAACAAGCAATAATACCTTTTTTATTATCTTAAAGTTATACAGTAGCTCACCCAGAAAAGAAAATTCTAGGTTTACTCACCCTCATTTCATTCCAAACCTAAAAGACTTCTGTTCATCTTCAGAACACAAATGAAGATATATATTTTCTCTCATCATTTTTGTCTATACACTGGGAGTTCACAGAACCAAAACTTTGACGCATCTGAAAGTACAAAAAGAGATCGTAAAAGTAATCCATATGAGCGATTTATTCTATTATTTAGGTTGAGTGGCCTTTTTAAAATGGAGGGACAGAAATCTCTCAAGTTTCATTAAATATATGTTAATTTGTGGTTTGAAAATTAACAATGGGTTTAGAACAACATGAGTGCGAGTCACTGATGACAAAAGATTTCGGGTTTCGCTACAAGTTACAACCATGCACAGCACAGTTTTTATTTTAAATAAAAAATAAAAAAAACTTTTTTCATCTCAGATGAAACTGATTAAAGGGATACTTCAGGATTTAGCATTAAGCTTTGTATTAGTAGAAAACCTGTAGTATTTTCGAATTACCGTGCTTTCCACCCTCATATCCCCCTGAGAGGAGAGATTTATGTATTTTTTGTCTGGAAAAAATCCTCCGATGACGCAAAAATCGTCATATTGCGTCATCGGAGGATTTTCTGGCCAGAGGCTAAAGACTACAGCCAGTAGGAGGAGCTGTTCCGCATGTTTTCAACCCGCCCATAGAGGGTGGGATCTCACTCACAGAATGTACACACAGTGTCAGCCGTCTTTCTTTGGAAGCTAAGCTAGCAGGCTCTTGTTCTGTGGAGAAAACTGAGTAGTAGGGGTTACCATCCTCCTTTTCCCGGACTTGTCCGGCGGGCGAGATCGTTCAAAATGTCCGGGATTCGGCTTTTGCTTTCTGCGGTCGCCATTCATTGTTTACATGCACACCTTTTGTTTCAATCTAGCTGAATTCATTCCGATTGGTGAATCTTAATGTAGTGTTTACATGAACGCTAAACAAGTGATCGGTTGATGTGCGTTTTAACATTGCTAAGAAAATTCCCGCTCCTCCATGAGAGACACGAGACCGGCGCGTCTCAGTAATGACACCACCGGCCTCGCGCCGTTCTCCCGCGCCCCTCAGCGTCGTCCTGCTCGCCACAGTAAACATGATGAATGGCGACTGTAGAACGCAAAAGCCAAATCCCGGACATTTTGGGCGATCTCGAAATCCAGGGCAAACTCGTCACGAAGACCAGTAGCCTAACCTTGTTGTTTTCAACTGCGCTCTCTGACCGGTAGGCGTGGCTTGGGAGTGGCCTCGTAGGGCAGCGAAGCAAGTGCATTCTGGGAGTTGTTGTCTTTCATCCACATAAGCCAAAAATACATTTTCTGGCTTTTCTCAGTCTAGAAAGCTCCAAATTCAAAAATTTCTTCACATTTCTTCTACATAAATGACCTATTTTAAATACACATTCATCTTTCCAGAGGTGAAGTATCCCTTTAATAATTTTATAATTAGTATTATGTAAACACATTAGTAAACTGTGATTTCTGTTACTTTCATTTTTGATTTTTTTAATAAAATGATTACATTTTTAACATATAATGTAATATTTTTTAAACTTGGCAGATGTTTTGGTTTCACTTTATTTTGATGGTCCCTTTAACACATTCTGTTGACTATAAGTAACATTTTAAATTCTTTAGATAAACTGATGTACTAACAGCAGCAATAACATTGTCAACATTCAATCCTCTGTAAAAATATTTGTATAAATAATAGTCCCAAAGGTCATCTTTAACTAAGGGGAAACATCAAATTAATTACCAGTTAGGCGACAAAGCCTTTTAGATTCTCCCACTCAGATGTATGAACATAATTTTAATTAGAGGCACAAATAAAATGTAAAGTGAAAGTTACGTCTTGACCTCTGAATAGTTATGCAGGTAAAATAGAAAGACAGCAAAATAGTGAATTATGGGTGTATAATTTTTTTGCAGTTTTGTAGAAATGTAGGCAGAATCATGTATTTTCAATGAGCTTGGGTTGAAATGGAGTTTTACCAAAATAAAGCCAGTAGTCTTCGACTGGTTGCATGAATACATTAGGCAACCTAATCAATGTAAAATGAATCAGCTTTTCTTAGGTAACTGATACGTTGGATTAATCTCATGTGAGTGCAAAAGCACTGTTCATTTCTTCGTGTGTAGAGCTTTTCAGTGCACCTTTAGCCATTCTACTTTTTTTGTCCAAATAGTTCTGGGTAGGGTTGCACCAGCCGTTCGTAAGTTCTTTCTTAAATTGGAACGTAAAGTCCACACTAGAGGCTTAGTAACTACTAGCTAGTTTGTAACTAACTCTGAACTTTATTCCGTTGCACCATTTGTTCGTAAGGCAGAATGTAGCTAGTAGGTCGTAAGCTCTCCGTAAAGTAATGCGTAGTCGCATAATATGACGTTTAGCCTCGATGATCCAATAGCAGCCTTCAAATACGTGAGCAGATGTTGTTTTGAAATGGCGTGAATTTCAGTTTATCCTTCATTATTTTGCCTCACGTTACTAACGGTAAAAATAAGTTTCCATTAAATACGATACTTGATCATGAATAGCATAAGTGTTTTTATATGTAAATAACATTCAGAAACTGTATTTGAAATGAAATGAAAAAGGATCAATAAATAAATATTGATACAAAAAACATAAGAAATTACGTTGATTGATTATGACTGATATTTGACATGCACAACATGGACTGATGCACACAGCGGCGCACTGTTTAGGACGGGTTTGTGTTAAAGATAGCCGCTAACAAGGTAATCTTTTCACATAATGTTCTCTCTCTTAAAATGTAAGCGAGTGTAAATGTCAGCATAAATAATCATATTATGTCTAAAGAATTGAAGTCTGTCAGGTAAAAGAAGAGCTTATTGATGCAGTTCAGTCTGTCTGATATTTTATTCCATCCGTTACTCCTGATCGGAGGCTGCCGTAAATATTTAGTTTATATGTAGAGTTACGCTTCAACTAAGTTTAATGGTGCAACGCAAAAATATTTAGAAGTGCGCAAGTCGTAACTTAGTGTCCATTTACGTCAAAACTAGGCTAAGTTATAACTTACGCACAGCTGGTGCAACCGTTACTTGCCAGAAGTTTACTGTGCCTGGTCTAAAGACAAAAGCAGGGCTCAACGCTAAGGATTTTTTCTTGCCTTGCCAATTTTTTTTACTGGCCCCACCACAAAAAAAGTAATAAATAAACAAAATAAATAAAACAGGCCTAGTTCCCTTTTGATACGGTTCACGAAGATCATCTTGCTGACTCCGAAGAGAAGAAAGAGGCCTTCTCCTCGCCGTAGAACAAGCCTCAAGCAGAGGATAAACGGCGCTTTACAGCTGTGACCATCCGGCGAACACTCAAAAGAGCAAATTTTCTCATCTAAAAGAGTAAATTCCGCCCAGCTAAGCACTACCCTTTTCCCAGGCATCAGGAACCCTGCCCTAAGCTAGAGCTGGATCCAGAGCAGCCCTGATTTTTCAGTCATGAAGAAGAGGAGACTGAGTCTGGCCAAAGCCGGACCACCCCCAAAGCAACTGTGAGTTCACCTCCCAATCCTCCCAATTCAGTTCTGGGTGTTGGAGGCGCTGTGTTTGTTGTCGGTACTGGGTCCGCCCCACCAGTGGTATGCGCGCCCAGAACTCCTTCCACTGTTATAGCGAACCAAATAAAAAAAATACACCTACACACAAATAGAGCATTCCTCCACTTCTTTACCCTATCTCAAGCGACAGCCCCCTGCCACCAGCTGCCGCCTGCAGTTCTACCAGAAAGACTCGGGAAATAAAATGATGTAACAAAGCATACATTTATTGACAGCCCAGCAAGCATTATAAAGTTATTTGGCGTAGGCCCCGTCCATAGTTCGTAATCTGAGGGTAGCAGATCTGCATCTCCTGCCTGAAGACGAAGGCAGGGGTGCAGCCGACCCCCCTGGAAGGTATGGACAGGACCATCCTGGTGGTGGTGGGGAGGGTGGAGGTTGTCGCGTCGGCATCTGCGAACTCAAACATGTGTAAGGTACCGATCTTTTATACAGAAAGTATAAAGACGTGATTGGATAGAGATGAAGGTAATAAGTGACGTAGTAATTAAGTCTTCCTGGCAGAACTTAAGCTAAAGCTTTCATTTCTTTAAACCCTTGCCTGCCTGGAGCCAGTGTTGGGAAGCCATTCCCGGTGTGTCGGATTGGGTTTTTAGAAATAATCAAATGCGGCTACTCGCTCCAGTTCACTCACAGGGATGTGATTTATACTTCGGTCTCGGACAACAATGTTCACATCCTCCGAACCAAAGTAAAAGCTCTGTTTGCGAAGGGCGCTGTGTAGGAAGTCCCCATGGCCCACAGTGAGTCAGGTTTTTACAGCCACTACTTCCTCGATTGAAAGAAAGATGGCAGCCTTAGGCCCATCCTTGATTTGAGATGTCTGAACCGTGCTCTGATAAGACACCCGTTCAGAATGTTAACTTTGAAACAAATCCTCTTACAGGTTTACCTAGGGGATTGGTTTTTATCAGTGGATCTGAAGGACGCGTACTTTCATATCCAGATAGCCATACAGATTGTTCCTGAGATTCGAGGGGGTGGCAGTCCTATCATTCAGTCTGTCCCTAGCTCTGCACACTTTTATGAAATGCGTGTATGCGGCCCTATCCCACCTGAGACAGATGGGAGTGCGCATCCTGAATTACCTAGACCATTGGCTACTTTTAGCCCAATCGAAAGAAGTGCTATGCGCACACAGATCCTTGCTCCTCAGCCACTTGGAAAGTCTGGGGTTCAGGATCAAACTAAGCAAGAGCTCACTGTCCCCCAGCCAACACATCTCGTTTCTGGGGGCAGTCTTCGACTCAGCCCAAATGTGGGCCTGGATTTTGCCGGAGCGCTTTCAGAAAATTGAGAGGTTAGCGGCGTCTTTCAGACTCGGGAACAACCTCCCCCTGAAAAGGTTTCAAAAGCTACTGGGCCTCATGACAGCAGTCTCCTCAGTAGTTCCCTTGGGCCTGTTACATATTTAGCCACATCAACACTAGATTAAGGCCCGCGTCCCACCTCCAGCATGGAGCGAGGGCCACCTCATTCTCAGAGTGACCCATTGCTGTATCAAAGCCTTGGTCCCCTGGACCCCTGGAAATTGGCCCATC
The DNA here is from genome assembly GCF_963993115.1 of Abramis brama. Classification (NCBI taxonomy): domain Eukaryota; kingdom Metazoa; phylum Chordata; class Actinopteri; order Cypriniformes; family Leuciscidae; genus Abramis; species Abramis brama. Next base: position 21,155,753 of record NC_139969.1, on the reverse strand, counting down.
TGTATCAGTTGGGGGTAGAACTGGGCTCGGTTCCCAGAAGGAAAGCAGTCATGATGTACACCTTCAAGACCGGTTGGGGGCTCTATGCGACGGCAGGTTGGCCTACTGCTCCTGACAGAGCCAATGATGAACTGGCACATCAACTGCCTAGAGATGATGGCTGTGCTTCTGGCCTTCAGAGAGTTCCAGTCAGAGCTCAGGGGGCACTATGCCCTGGTCCGATAGGACAACATAACAGTGGTAGCCTGTATAAATTACCAAGTGGGTCTCAGGTCTTGCCCGCTAAACAAGCTGGCACACTGCCTCCTTCTATGGGCACAGTTCAACCTCCGCTCAGTGAGAGTGGTTCATGTCCCGGGCTCCATGAACACTGAAGCCGATATGCTATCCTGGAACGGACCACCCCCCAGGGAAGTGGAGACTCCACCCCCAGACGGTCCGCATGATCTGGAGATCTTGATTTTCGGGCAAGCAGAGGTGGACCTCTTTGCATTGAAAGAGAACGGCCACTGCCCGATGTTTTTCTCAAAAGAGAAGGACGCATTAGCCCACAGATGGCCTTCTCTGTGCCTTAACACCTTTCCTCCTGTAGCTCTGCTCCCTCAGGTCATCAACCGAATCAGGGAGGACAGATGTTCGATTTTATTTGTGGCTCCACTCTGGCAAAACCAGCTGTGGTTCCCAGGGATGGTTCAGCTGCTATCAGCAGCCCCATGACCAATTCCGTAAAGGAGGGACCTCCTTTCCCAGACGGGAGGGTCAATTTGGCATCCCCAACCTGAGTTAGGGAGCCTCTATCTATGTCCTCTCAATGGGAGCCTTCACGTCCAGCTGTTGTTCAGCCCGGGATGTAGACTCCTTCTCTTGTGAGATTGCTCATGTTCTCGCAATCCTACAGGAGCTATTGGATGGTGGACACACCCAGTATACACGGCAGCTATCACAGCATACCACACTCCTATTGGTACTCCTATATCAAGCGCCCTGGGCAACGGACTCGCAGGACGGCCTTCCGTTCTATGCTAGTAGTACAGCGTTTTGCAGTGCGTTACCCATAAGCATCAGAAAACACTGATGCAATGCGAGTGAACCATATCAAAAGGAAACGCTCCGGTTACTAATGTAATCTGTAAACGAGACAATGGGAACAAACACATAGCTGCCAACTCTCACGCATTCACTGTGAGACACGCGTAATTGACACTTTTCACACGCTCTCACGCCACACATTCATTTTCTCACGCACAGAAAAATCGCGAAGCAAAGAGGACACGGAGACCGACAGACTAGACAGAGCAGGTTACTAATGATATAAAAAAAATCTCAGCTCTCAGATTCTGTCACTTTTATTACGAAATGCAAACAATAAATACCGTTTTGGCGCTTGTAAATGTGATGCGACAGATCCCTAGCGGCACGTGAACCGATCATCTCTAGCTGATAGTAGGCCTAAATAACGTTAAACACGAATGAACACTGTTGAAAGATACAGTAGCCTACAACAACTTACCGAAATGTATATTCCTCATACATAAATCGACCAATCAATCAAACAAAGGGGTCAATAAAACAGCTGGAGAACAATTATGTCACATAACATTTACCTCAGGAAAGCCATTTAATGACCATCATATAGGCTATAGAACGTTAGTTGGCTAGAAAAAAAGAGCTATAGAGAGTATTTTGCTAAATATGTGTACTATATTGCATTATATTTAATTTGTGTTATTTTTAACCTTAAATAATACTGCCAGCTGAATCTCTGGCTCTCTGTATGTTTACAGCATTAGGTGAGTTGTTTTTTTCTTGAGAAAAATGAATGCCTATCTTGTGTAGCCTACCTAATATTTATCCAAATGAGTCAATATTAAATCAAATCACAATAATTTAATTGAAATAATAAAAAAGCGTAGCTTACCAGAAATTGAACCATGTAAACATTGTAACATGTTGTCCCTAAACCTAATAAAATTCAGTTTAGTTACTAAAATGTTTTGACAATCACAATACACTTATTGTGATGCAATAATTTTTTTTCTAAGCACATGGACTAAAGTGCACAGCGCAAGTGCACTTAGGGCATGTCCGAATCCACTTTTGCTAGTTAAACGACGGGAAAAATGGTCGGCGCCAGGCATGGTTTAAAAGGATTGTCCCTTTTCTCTTAATGACTAATGGGTGTGTTTTGGGCTTTACGTGCAATAAACCAATCAGTCTCATCTCCCATTTCCTTTAAATGTATAAATTTATATTTATTATTATTATTATTATTATTATCCTTATTTTCGAGCCCTGAAAAGACATGCAGAATATGAACAAATAAGCAAAAAAGGGTAAGCTTTGTGTCACAGAAATAAGGACGTCACACAAAGGGAGTAATATCCCTGGTGGGATGTCATAGCAACATCCCAGATAGTTCTTCAGATCTTTTATGACAAAAACAGTGATGGGATTAACACATATTAATAATATCATTCCAAAGCTAAATATACCTCCCTTGTCTAGAGCTCGACTAACTGTGGACAAAAGAAACCGGATGAGGAAGGTAGGAGAGGATGAGTGGCGCTTACACAGTTTTCACACACACAGAGTTACAGGAGTCATTCCAGTCTGCTCCTCTCTACTGGAGAGAGATATGTGAGGTAATGGAGCACAGTGAGGGCTCTGGAGCAGTATCCTGATCCCAGTGAGGGGCCGATGAATGTCATAGGAGGCCAGCATTTAGTGTCAGCATGCCTCAGACTTGTGGAAAGGCTTCTGTTGAGGAAACAGAGGGGGATGATATTTGTCAGCTTGGCTGTGGTTTCTCACCCCACAGGTTGCCTGTAGTTTGAGGGCAAGCGCACATTCTCCGAAGATCTGATAGAACATCTATAGCATGGGTGTTTTGCCTGGGGAGGCCTCCTCTAAAAACTGTGATGAAAAAATAATTGATTGTGTGTGTTGGTAGATATATATATTCATATATAGTTCACCCAAAAATGAAAATCCTGTCATCATTTAGGCCCTGTCCCAAATGGCACCCTAAGCACTCGCAGTCTTCCTACGAGTCCGCACTTTCGTGACGTAATGGCGCTTTGACTGTTGGGAAGAAGTCTGCTGCAGAGCCCGCATCAGTGCGGGTAAAAAAGTAGTATGGAAATATGGAAAAAAGTAGTATGAATATAGTATGGAAAAAATACTATGGAAGTCAATGGGGCCCATCAACTGTTTGGTAACCCATATTCTTCAAAATATCTTATTTTGTGTTCAGCAAAAGAAAGAAATTCATACAGGGTTGGAACACTTGATGGTATGTAATTGATGACAGAATTTTTATTTTTGGTGTTTTCATTAAAATGGAAGCTTTAGCTAAGTTCTGCCAGGAAGACTCAATCACTACTCAATCTCTATCCAATCACGTCTTTATACTTTCTGTATAAAGGATAGGTACTTACACATGTTTGAGTTCGCAGATGCCGACGCGACAACAACCTCCACCCTCCCCACCACCACCAGGATGGTCCTGTCCATACCTTCTAAGGGGGTCGGCTGCACCTCTGCCTTCGTCTTCAGGCAGGAGATGCAGATCTGCTACCCTCGGATTACGAGCTATGGACGGGGCCTACGCCAAAGAACTTTACAATGCTTGCCGGGCTGTCAATAAATATATGCTTTGTTACATCACTTTATCTCCCGAGTCTTTCTGGTAGAACTATCCATTTAAGTTTAACTAACAGGCTAATATAAACATAACATTTTTTAAAGGGGCTTTGCTTACTCACTTCAGAAGATCACAGATACTCTGTTCAATATTACTATTGCTAAATAACTGGTGAGCTCACTGAGAACCCTGTTAAGCATGTTTATAAAACTCATTAAGCATAATAGTGGTGTTATTGATGGCATCATTGAATATCTTATTTCTTAGATTACTGACTTGTCAATTTGTGAACTGTTATTTAATAAATAATCATACCTTTGCACATAATGATGCAGATCTCCCTATAATGCTTTGAAAATTTGCAATATGTTCACTACTAAATACATTTAAGTTTTAAGTAAGGATGTGTTTTTCTGGCTCACACTCATTCCCAAAGTTTGTACATTTCAATTTTGTCCTGCAGCCAAAAATTCATTGCAGAAAAAAAGCTGTGTGGTTGGCACAAACCATGTTTATCTTTAACCTTGCAAAGTTTTGTTTATGGTTTTCAAGGTTGAGGGCATGTCATCCGACCTGTCCATGTTGGCATCTGTCTATTTTGGCTACTCCTACCAAGTAACAAATGAATGCCAAAATAAAACCGTTGACTGAGATACTGTCATGGTACAGAGAGAGGCAGACAGGTAAATAGTGAAATAGATGTTTATTGAACAGCGGCACAGAGTGGAACAGCAGATGAGACTGGTGAGTATGCCATGGAGAATCAGAACAAGATGAACTTGCTGGATACAGATGTCTGTTTGCAGATGGCGGGACAGGATACGGCAGACTGATGACTGGAGATGGAAGACGGGTGATCGGAGATTCAAGGGTGAAGTTCAGGTAAGTGATCTTCAGGTGAGTAGAGGAGTCTGTACATCAGGTAAGGACGAGACCAGACAATGAAGTGAAGGGGAAGTGTCTTTATATAGTGTGCGTTGATGAAGTGCAGGTGTGGTGAATCAGAACTCCTGGGAGAGTGAATGAGTGGGCAGAGGTGGTGTGGAACTCGCATTTTTTCAGCTTGAGGTAGAGATGATGGCGGAGTTTCTCAAGGACCTGCGTTACACGAAGATGATGTTTCAGCCAGGTTCCAGGAGTAGATGAGGATGTAGTCTATGTAGACAACAACGAATCGGTTGAGGAAGCCTCGGAACACCTCATTCATATAGCCTTGGAAGACTGCAGGTGAGTTGGACAGGCCATACGGCAAAACTCAGTATTCATAGTGACAAAAGCAATCTTCCACTCATCACCTCGGCGTATACAAATGGGGTTGTAAGCGCTCCTCAGGTCCAGCTTGGAAAATATGCGAGCTTCACGGAGTTGCTCCAGAGCTGCCGGGACCAGAGGAGGTAGATAGCTGTACTTAACTGTCAGAGTTTAGGTGTCAGTAGTCGATGCACTGCGTCAAGCTTCCGTCCTTCTTGGCCACAAAGCTAGAAGGGGCAGGGGGATGTAGACGGTCAGATGAACTGTTGCTGAAGTACCTCCTGGATATACTCCTCCATGGCCCTCTGCTCCGGGATGGACAGGGTAGAGTGGCCCCAAGTAGCAGGTCGATAGCACAGTCCCATGGCCGGTGTGGTGGAAGTTGGGTTGCCAACCGCTAACTGAAGACATCCTGGAACGCCCGGTGTTCAGGAGGGATCTCCAACTTATGGTCCACCTCAGGACTCTCAATGGTGGTGGAGTTAATGGAGAGTGTGGGATTGATGGATGGACACCGCGAGACTTGGATGATTTCTGGACAGAAGAAAGACAGGATTGGAAACAAGTATCACTCCACTGTAATACCTCCCCGGTATCCCGGTATCCCAGTTGACGTGCGGTTGGAGTTGTATCATCCACGGGCATCCCAGGATGAGGTCAGCGGTGGATCCCTCCAGCACCATGAACGTTATCTTTGGAATGCAGGTATCCGATGCGGAGCGTCAGTGTGGGAGAGGTGTCGGATTCTACCACGCCCCAGCGGTTTTCCTTGGATGATGTGGATTCTTAGATCCTGAGAGCAGCGTTTCTTGTGGACATTCAATTTCTGGAGGAGTTGGGCTGAGATGAAGTTCCCCGCGGAGCCAGAGTCGATGAGGGCTTGCGCTGAGACAGATATGGGGGGTTAGAATATGCACAGTGGTACGAGACAAGGAGGTTATTAGAGGTGGAAGTTGAATAGTACTCACCGCGGGGGCATGGTGGTCGAACAGGACAGGCAGTGATGACATGACCTTCTCTCCCACAATATAAACAGTTGATTTTGGATTCTTCACTGACGCTCTGCATGTGTGAGATGATATGAATCAACCTGCATAGGTTCAGGTGCTGGAAGGGCGACTGATGGTGCCGAGGGCGAAGGATATGCAGACGGATTTAGGAGAGAACAGGCGGTGAGACATTGAGAAACCCAGATGGTCTTTTGGATGAAGTTTTCTATTCCCATAGCATTGTCTAATACAACCATGAGCTGGCGGATGTTGGCATTGAGTCCCTGACGGAAAGCGGTGAGTAGTGCAGTCTCGTTCCAGCCGCTGGTGGCTGCCAGTGTGCGAAACTGGAGGGCGCAAGCACTGACAGAGTTATTGGCTTGTCACAGGTTGAACAACTGGTCGTGAACTGACAAATCTGAGGCAGTTTGGCCAAACACTTCTTTAAAGTGACTGAAGGAGGATAGTGAAGAAATGATGGGTGCGTTGGACTGCCAAAGAGACTGAGCCCATTGAAGTGCACCTCCTGACAGCAGGGAAATGACAAAGGCTACTCAGGCCTTTGGTGAGTTTACTCTGGTAAACTGGTGAGACTGCATCTCGAGGTATAGTGAGCATTGTAACTGTAACCTGCTGCAATCCTCCGCCTCTCCGGTGAATGTCGCTGGTCGGGCCATGGGGCTGGCAGAGGCAGCGGGTGTGGAGTGCAGGAGAGATTGCCGTGCGGCATGAAGGACATTGGTGGGAACAGTAGGTGGGTTGTCAGACACGGTGGGCAGAAGGGAAAGGCGAACTGCATGAACCAATTCTGCAAACGGATCAATGGGTCAATCCGCTGCAGTCTCCGTGGGACTCTGCATGTGGTCTGGTCTTCTGTCACAGTACAGAGAGAGACAGACAGTTAAATAGTGAAATAGATGTTTATTGAACAGAGGCACAGAGTGGAACAGCAGATGAGACTGGTGAGTATGCAGTGGAAAATCAGATCAAGATGAACTTAGCTGGATGATAATATAGATGTCTGTTTGCAGATGGTGGGACAGGATACGGCATACTGATGACTAGAGACATAAGACGGATGACGGGCAAGCAGCGATTCAAGGGTGAAGTTCAGGTAAGTAATGTACATCAGGTAAGGATGAGACCAGACAATGAAGTGAAGGGGAAGTGTCTTTATATAGTGTGCATTGATGATGAAGTGCAGGTGCGGTGAATCAGAACTCCGGGGAGAGTGAACGAGTGGGCGGAGTGTGCAGATCTGGTGACTCCGTGACAGATACAGGATGCGTTTTCTCCTTCCTTTTAAAAGCACAAAAGCCCATTTACTTTTTTATGCTAACTATGCAAGATTATATTTTTGCATTTAGCATTGTTTTCCCCCCTGCTGTGTATGAGTCTTATTTTTAGGTCATAACCAGTTCACTAAAATGGCTGTATTCACCCTATGTGAGTCTTATCTCATTTTTTAAATATCATATTTATCAAAAGTGTCATTCATTTTTTTGTGTGTGGCTGTTTTATGATTTTATTTGACAGTGAAAGTGGAGAGAGACAGGAAACATGTGGAAAGAGAGTAAGGGAATGACATGGTACAAATGGTCTGGTCATTGCTCAGGGTATATGTGTCCATGTGGTATGTGTCCTAAACACACTTTACATGTAAAACTTTTAAAACTTTTAAGTGAGGGAAAAAAATTGTGCACCTTTACAAGCCCGCATCTATGACATTCAGAAATTTACTTCTGTTGTAAAGAACCTGCGACATAAGGGACACTCCTGGGAGTTTGATTTCATTTTTGATTGAATTTCACATAGTCTGGAATGGATGTTCCTAATTACTCAGCAGGCTGAACAAATGTCCGAAAATATCTCTCTCTGTGACTGGACAAAAAAAAAAAAACACACAAGAATGAGCTAAGGAGTGCTGTGACACTATAGCTGCTGTGTATATGCTCTTTGGGGGCTGATATTGTTTCATCTGGTCAATCAAGCATATCGCTTTACTTTACATGCATCCTGGGAGTCCTCCGCGGCAGGGAAGACACATTCACAGCTGCTGACCGATATTACATATCTATTGTAGATTTGAAAATCATGCTTTCCCCCCATTATTATTGAATCACAGAGGCTACACCAGATATTTTGCCAAGAGATCTCTTATTTATTATTTAATATACCTGTGTCAGCATAGTAAATAAACAGGCATAGAAGAATAAGGCTACATGATAGGTGGTCATCATTCCAGATTTCTCTGTTCCCCATTTCTCTGTCCCCTCAGCCACTCATGCCTCAGTTTCTCCTTCCTCTCACCCCATCATGCCTTTGTTTCTCTCAGTCAGTACAGTAAGGATTGAGCTTATATACACCACTGAGCGACTTTCAACTTCCTTGTAAGGCAGAAAAACATGTTGCTTATGTTTAAAAATTGAACGTATACATCATGCTTACACATGGTACAATCCACCTTCCATATTAAGACACTATCCCTCAGTGTATACATTCGTGGTACATTTGCATCAGTTGAAAACATTCCTTGCCTTGTAAAGAACATGCCAAATGTACACATTTGAAGTATCATCATCATTGGAACATCTCTGCTCAGTGAACGTTGCATTGCACACATATCTAAAATATATATAACTCTCCCAGCTAATGTATTTTGTGAAGTCAGAGTATGTTTTACATGTGTGCTGATACATGTAAAACATATTCTGACTTCACAAAATACATTATGAAATGAATAAAGAAAATAATACAAAAAAAAAATAACATTAAACAGTAAATTTTTAGTCTTCAGTCTCTCCACTGGAACTACGACAGTCAGTTCCACACCATCATTCCCTGGTTGCGACCCTATTGAAATTGAGAGTGAGGAGAAATAGCAGACCAAGAAATAGACATAAAGGACAGAAGAATAGAAACAGAGGGGAGAACAAAACAAAACAAATAACCCCAATCCATGTTATGTCCCTGCATACTATGTGTCATTTAACGTCTATGTGTTTGCATTTAAAATAAATCATCAAAGAAAAGAAAAACTAATAACTCTTCTACCAGTGCCTCGACTCGTTAAGTGCTTAACTCCTCCAGTTCCTGGCCAAAACAACAAACTAAAATAAACTTTGATGTTAAAGAGTCCTATCCCTTGGGGTTGAAAATCAGTAAGCGGGTGTTCATTGTTTGTGGAGTTGTGTTTTGTAAGTAGTGTAGTATAAAATCTCCTATTTCACTCTGTATTTCCATTCTCAGTTTTATCAATGTTATCAAAGGAGCATTTCTAAAGTTATCTTTAGTGTGAATGGTGAATTAATGTATCCTGTTATCCAGACTTCTCTTGAATTGGCAAAAACGATCTTCATCTTTAGACACCACCATGTCTTGAAATTGTCCAATGCCATGTCTAATGATCTGCAAAAGTGGTAGAAACATATTAATTCTATATCACACAGGATATCAGGATTCAGGATCTAAAACTTTTAGACAATTTTGTCCATAAGGCAACCAACATCATATTTCTAAAATAAATTAATAAGCTTTGTTATGGTCTCCACAGAATTAATGTCAATCACCCTCATGGTCTCAGCTAGTTCTTGAAAACTCTTTCCCATCAGCTCTTTTGTAATAATCTCCTTTACTCAGGGTGTTCCCCCTGGCATAGTTATATCAAGTTATGGACACTTGTCACAATGAAATACAAGCCATCCTAAGAATGCGGTTTCTGGTGATCAGGCATTGAGCTCACATTTTTGGGCAGACTGCTGTAACCCTCAATGATGCTGTTGGCCAAACAAACATCCGCTCAACCGTACCCATCTCACATCTAACACCTCCCTTCAGGGTAAGTGCCCAGTGGCGGTGACCCCCTGCCTTAGGTTGTCCTCCACTTGGCCAAAAGAGGATCTTACCCGTCTTTGAGAAATCACCTCATGCTCTCTGGTAACCGCTCCTTCCCAATAGGACATTTTTAACAGTTATTTTCAGGAGCTCAGGAAAGTGCATTCAAGAGCCACCAGAGCCATTTGGAATGCCTAATAGTGTCAAAACATGGAGACAGATTAATGACAAAAGTATTTAATCACTAAAATCCATTAGACATCTTCAAAACATCAACATAGCAATGCTGAGTTTATACTCAGTGAATTTAGTTATTACAACTGTCCATCAAGTGTAATGTTCTGTTACATCAATAACTGGTACCATCAGCCCTGTACATGGTGAAGACAAATAAGTTACTGGTCATGCGATAAACAAATCAAAATGGTCACTTCTGTCATTTAAGGTATATTATTATTTCTTGAAACATTTAACTCCCAGTTGCATGTATCATTTCTTTTAAAATCTGTGTCTACAATTTCCAGCTGAGACACTGTGCTTTACTATAAATAGCTTGTTGTCACTTATGACACAGGCTCAAATAGCATCATCTAACTGTGAATGAGAGAAAGTCCCGAATGCCTCAGACTGGTAACTCTGCATTTTCATAACTTTTATAATTTCATTTTACTCACTTTTTTACTCTGACTTAGTCAGAAATGACATGGGTTTTCAAATAAACATCTTTGTTTATATTTGTTATTTTTCCATATATTTTTTTCAACTCTCATTATCTATAATTTACATCAACTTGTACTTGTCAATTAACTATAAAAACTATTATCATAGATCTTTCCTCAAAGTAATTCCTTAACTTCAATCTTATGATCTTATTTTTATCTCGTTCTTTTTCTGACAATAACTTAAATTTTGTCACATTAAACAGTGATTGACTTTCAAACCATTTCTGTTCAAAAGCTTAGTTTGTTTCTGTTTTTCTCTTCAAATACCGAAGATATTGTTTTGCTATACAATTACTTTCGGTCATTTTACCACTCTCTGTGTTTACTAGAGAAGCAACAAGCTTTCTATTTATATCTCTGTGTATGTGTGTAGAGGACGGTATAGATTCCAAAGGAAGGGGCTGCTTCACTCTCCCTTCTAACTCGAGGAACTCGAGGGAAAGAAAAAGAAAAGTTAAAAACAAAGTTAACCATTCTATTTTCAGTTGTCTTTCTTTTTTTTCTTTTTAATTTAGTTTAACTCAGATCATTTTCTTTTCTTTTTTTTTCTAAATAGTTTAACTCAGAACACTGTCCTCCGGTGTCTGGAAAGTGTCGGGCCTCGATCAGGGACACAGCCAGAGCCAGGGATTCCTCACGCCATGCCTGAGCCCTTGTCTTCAGCTAAAATGGCCGCCGCCTCATCGCTTGAGCCCTCAGCCAAGATGGCCGCCGCCTCACCGTCTGAGCCCTCAGCCAGGATGGCTTGTCCCGCCGAGACTGCCCGTCCAGAGTCTCGTCCCGCCGAGACTGCCCGTCCAGAGTCTCGTCCCGCCGAGACTGTCCTTCCAGAGGCCAATCCTGCCGAGCCTGAGAATCTTCACATCATGCCTGACCAGCCTGAGAATCTTCACGTCATGCCTGACCAACCTGAGAATCTTCATGTCATGCCTGACCAACCTGAGAATCTTCACGTCGTGCCCGCCGAGCAAGAGACTGTTCACATCAGTCCTGCCGAGCCTGAGCTTCATGTCAGTCCTACCGAACCCGAATCTTCCGTCCCCAAGTCTGTCTCCGAATTCCCACCCAGCCTCCCTCTCCCACCTCCTCCCATCTACCACCTCTCCACCACTGCCTGTCAGCCCCTCAACTCCTCCTACCACCTTCAGGGAGGTGGAGTCATCGTGGGTCTGCCGGCCTACAGCTCCTGCCTGGTTGGTGGATCCCTGGTCTCCACCTCTAACCTCCGCGACCCGAACTCCACCTCAGCCCGATAGTCCATTAACATCCCCTTGGCTCCTACCTCCCTCAGCTCCACCGTGGCCCATCTGGTCACCAGTTCTGCCAGGCTCCCTCGTCCCCCCGGATCCACCTTGGTCACTCGTCGACCTTCCCTCACCTCTGGACTGCACTCCTCTGGCTACGCCTCGTCCCTTCGTCCCCACGGCTCTATCGGACTCCTCACTCCCTTCAGTTCCTCCTTGGTCCTCACTCCCTCTGTCTCCACCGCACCCATCTGTGTCCCCGCCTGCACCTCAGTCGCCAGAGCCGGCGGCCTGCCATGTCCCGCCAGATCATCTGTGTCGCCTGGATGCGTCGGCTCTCCGGCTCCACCCTGGTCTCCTCTCCCACCTGCTCCGCCCCCGTCAGTCGGCCCCCTGGAGTCATCAGCCCTGCCTCCTCCATGGCTCCTCCCTCCATTGGCTCCGCCCTGGCCGCCTGCACAGCCTGCTCCGCCCCGGCCACCTGCACCATCTGCTCCACCCTGGTTCCTCCTGCCTTCAGTCTGCCCTCACCTGCTCTTCGTCCTACTCCTGAGTCCCCTCCCTCCCTCCGCAGTTAGTCCTTCTACAGCGCGAGGACACGCCTAACGGGAGGGGGGAGTAATGTCACAGCTGTGTTCTGTTTAGTTTGTTTTCATTGGACTTGTCTGCCTGTCTTCATGTCACGTGTCTTCACTGTCATCATTAGTTCAGTTGTATCACCTGTCATCATCTACATCACCTGTGTTCTGTTAATCAGTGTTTATCTGTGTTGTATTTAAGTTCCTTCAATTCAGTCAGTCTTTGTCCGTTATTTGTTGTACTAGTGTGTGAGTATCCTGCGTGCCTGTACCCGTTGGAATTGCTATTTAGTAAAAGTTTGTATTGGAGCCTTTTTGCCTTCTCTTCTTCTTCTGCCTGCACCACACCCTGACAGTATCTGGTGTGATCACCATTTGTCTCACGCAGTGCAACACATCTCCTTCGCATAGAGTTGATCAGGTTGTTGATTGTGGCCTGTGGAATGTTGGTCCACTCCTCTTCAATGTCTGTGCAAAGTTGCTGGATATTGGCAGGACCTGGAACACGCTGTCGTATACGCCGATCCAGAGCAAACGTACTCAATGGGTGACATGTCCGGTGAGTATGCTGGCCATGCAAGAACTGGGATGTTTTCAGCTTCCAGGAATTGTGTACAGATTAGGGATGGGACGGTATGAAAATTTAATATCACGATTATAGTGACCAAAATTATCGCGATTATCAATATTATCACGGTTTTGTTAAAACGAGATGAAAGCTTTTCAAAAAGAGTTGATGATCACACTGAAGACATTTCAACAAGTTTTATATTTGAAAATCAACAAACAACAAATAAAACATGCAGCTCTATGCACTTTTTAAAGCAAGATTCTATTATGTGGTATTTCCTTCCTTATAATGACGGTCGTCAATAGCAACGCATTATAACACCGCGCACATCCATTGTAACGGCCGCCTAGTGTTATAGTGTTCATGACATGAATGTCGATGTGCCTTTAAGATAACTTATTCTATGGCGTACGTTATTGTATGCATGCTGTTTTTATGTGACCGCGCACGCACAGTGAGAGTGAGATTGCTCGCGCAACGGAAGATGACTCTACTGCTGACCGTTGTTTTATTATGTGTTTACTTCCACTTTGATTTGTAGCGTGTTTTAGAGTGTTTTATTTTCCCTTTTAACATGTATGTGAAGAGTGTGCTTAACTGAGAGAAAACATCTATAAAAGTCTCGTGGAACTACCAGTTAATTTGCACTGTCTTGTATCTGGGCAGTATTCAAACTCTCTGACAGACGTACACCATATGTGTATCACAATGGACGCGCTCTCTCGTTTCATTCAAATACAACTTGCTGTCTTGCGTCTCCGTTTTTAATTGTACTGAAAATTAAATCAGAGTTGATTTATTGTTTACAGAGTTTGATAATATTCTTGTGATCATCTTGTCTGAACGATTGTTTTGTACGCTGTACATAATGGATTTATAAACAGGTAAGATTTAAAACATTAATCTCAATTCAATGTCCCCGTAATTATGTGGTAAAAAAATAATAAAAAAAATCGGTTGTAATAAGTGTATAATGAATATAAATTGTTATCCCTTAAATGTCACATAGTCTTGTTTGAACTTGTTAACGCTCAAAGCCACTTGCTGCGAACTTTTCTTTGCGGAAGCTTCACGTTTATTTCAAGTGATTGATATAAAATAGTTCAACTTAAAACAACATTTTATGCCCAATTATTTCCCTGGTATTGAGGTCAAAGTTAACTTGCCTTGCGTTCGCTATACAACAGTAGGTAATGGTCACACAAGACGACTCCTACTTTTTCTTGTGCATGTTAGAGCTGACAGGGTGACCATCCTCGATTAAGTTTCTCTCAGGACTTTTGTTAAAGCCAAAATATGACCACACCTCAGAATTGGTTCTCTTAAAAGGCTGAAAAATCTCCCGAGCACGGTCACTGCCTTCCGCAATTCCTTCTTGAATAAAAAAAAAAACATTTCGCGTGCTGACTGAACAGGATCTAAAATCGCGATAATCAAACACGGTTTTAATGATAATTAAATTTTAAATGATATTACTAACCGTCAGTACACTTGGGGCCGTGCATTATCATGCACCAACATGAGGTGATGGTCGTGGATGAATGGCACAAAAATGGGCCTCAGGATTTCGTCACGGTATCTCTGTGCATTCAAAATGCCATCAATAAAATGCACCTGTGTTTGTTGTCCATAACATAGGCCTGCCCATACCATAACCCCACCGTCACCATGGGCCACTCGATCCACAACGCTGACATCAGCAAACCGCTCACCCACACGACGCCATACACCAGGGATAGGCAACTCCGGTCCTGGAGGGCCACTGTCCTGCAGAGTTTAGCTTTAGCCCTGATAAAAACTCACCTGCCTGTATCTATCTAGTAATCCTGAAAAGACTGATTGCCTTGTTCAGGTGTGTTTAATTAGGGTTGGAGCTAAACTCTGCAGGACAGTGGCCCTCCAGGACCGGAGTTGCCTATCCCTGCCATACACGCTGTCTGCCATCTGCCTTGTACAGAGAAAACCGGGATTCATCCGTGAAGAGAACACCTCTCCAAAGTGCCAGACGCCATCGAATGTGAGCATTTGCCCACTCAAGTCGGTTACGACGACGAACTGCAGTCAGTCAGTCGAGACCCCGCAAAGGCAAAAGACCTTAACTCACTAGAGTGTGGAACTGAGAAAAATTACTTTAAAGATTTTTAGTTGTCCCGCCAAATTAATTATAGGTAGGACACTGGAAATCTGGCAAATAGATGTCTTAGTAATGAAAATTATATACATAAAAAATCTTAAGCTCAAACTTGACTTTTGACCACTATTTTAAAGTTACTGTACTCTGCCTTTGTATTGTCAGCAAAAAGTGAGAAGTCATGCCAAGGCAAAAAAGGCAGTAACTTCCACATTATCAATCAATATCAGCAATTTGGTTGCTGATCACCATTGTACGGAGCCCGGGAAGTCACCTGTGGGGAAAAAACAAAACAATCCGTGGCGACGGTTTTGCAATCCGTCCACTCTGTTTATAAACCGTACTCACGAATTCTCAAACTGTTCCCGCGGTTTAACAAATCGTGCCCACGGATTAATAAACCGTACCCACGAGTTTTTAATCCGCGCTCTCAGATTTGTAAACCGTGCCTTCAGTTTCTACAATCTGTACCCACAAATTCATAAACCGTGCCCACACTTTCGCAATCCGTTCCCACGGGTTTGTAAACTGTACTCACGGATTTGTGGCTCGCCCTCATTTTAAAAGAATACGTTGTTAACGAATCTTACTGTATATTGTTTTATTGTGTATTAAGTGGAATACATCAAATTGTCTTAACTGTGTCTGCATGTTTAAAGTGATTCTCAGTTGAAGCGGGTATGGGGTGGAATATAGCCTACGAATTGATATGAATGACGTGCATCAAAATATTTTGTTTATTTGTGATAATCTTAGCACTTTATTATATTGTCTAACCTGTATTATGACTGATATTTGACGAATTGCTTTGTTCCTTTTTTGTAAGTTTTGGACAAAAGCATCTTCTAAATGTAGCATAGCCTAAAATGTAATAATAATAATAATAATAATAATAATAATGATGATAATAATAATAATAATAATAATTAGAGTTTCTAACTATAAATGAGTTCACTTAAGACATAGACTATGTTTATCATAAAATAATTTATGAATGCTTTATTTTTAAGCAAAAATTATGCAAAAAAATGTAGGCCTATTTTATCCAAAACTGTAAAAGGTTAGGTTATAGCCTATAAAAATAAAGCATTCATAAATTATTTTATGACAAACATATTACTGTATTAATAAGTGAACTCATTTATAGTTACAAACTCAAATAATAAAAATAATAATAATAATAATAATTATTATTATTACATTTTAGGCTACATATTTAGAAGACACTTTTGTCCAAAACTTAAAAAAAAAAAAATGAACAAAGCAATTCGTCAAATATCAGTAATAATACAAGTTAGATAATATAATAAAGTGCTAAGATTATCACAAATAAACAAAATATTTTGATGCACGTCATTCATAAATCGTATATTCCACCCATACCCGCTACAATTGAGAATCACTTTAAACATGCAGACACAGTTAAGACAATTTGATGTATTCCACTTAATACACAATAAAACAATATACAGTAAGATTCGTTAACAACGTGTTCTTTTAAAATGAGGGCGAGCCACAAATCCGTGAGTACAGTTTACAAACCCGTGGGAACGGATTGCGAAAGCGTGGGCACGGTTTATGAATTTGTGGGTACAGATTGTAGAAACTGAAGGCACGGTTTACAAATCTGAGAGCGCGGATTAAAAACTCGTGGGTACGGTTTATTAATCCGTGGGCACGATTCGTTAAACCGAGGGAACAGTTTGAGAATTCGTGAGTACGGTTTATAAACAGAGCGGACGGATTGCAAAACCGTCGCCACGGATTGTTTTTTTTTCCCCCACAGGTGACTTCCCGGGCTCCGTACCATTGACAAAATCATTATAGTAACACCTGTATAAAATCTAGTGATCATGGCATTTATTTTGTATGATTTACAATTATTTATAGCCATCTACTTATTGCTATCCTGTGCTTTGGTTGCATTCTGATGGCATTATTAGTTCCATACATTATGCCAGCTAGATGCATGAGTGTTTCAACCAGGTCCGGTACCCGAACTGGGTGAGGCAGGGCTTTAGTTCTTTGTTGTATTCATCTGCTACGGCATGTGTAACATTTTTCTGTCAAGTCTGCATAATCCTTTGCGATCGATATCTCACGTTTGTCGATGGAGCGGTTTCAGACCATACTAAATGTTCTGACCGCATTTGTGCAGGACAAAGCTCTGAGGACATCAGAAGTTAGAGGGACTGATGGCAGCTGTACAAAGTACACAGGCTACACCGTAATTTTAATTTTAATGGACAGTAAAACAAAGGCAGATAACCGTACAATCTGGTAGGCAGCATTATTTGATAGAACACCAGCACAGTAACTTCATATTAACGCACGGCTAAACAAAGGCAAAGTACCGTAACTCAATTTGAGCGTTCCAAAACAAAGCCAAGGAGCGGTAACTGGTGTTACGGTGTTCTGCCTTGGTTTCTCATGGGCTTTTGGAAGTTACTGTTAAGACAACTCATTATTTTCTCGAAAAAACAACGGAATTGATTCAAGATACTCATCCACATGATAAAGGAGGTCTTGAATGTTCCAAAAATTTAAATAAATCGACCAAAAACGAAGTTACGGTCTTTTGCCTTTGCACGGCAGAGCAGCTGTCTGGGTGGCTGGTCTCAGACGATCTTGGAGGTGAAGATGCTGGATGTGGAGGTCCTGGGCTGGTGTGATTACATGTGGTCTGTGTTTGTGAGGCCGGTTGGATGTACTGCCAAATTCTCTGAAACGCCTTTGGAGATGGCTGTGACGAGCAGGATGAGTGCGACGCACCGGTCTCGTATCTCTCACGGAGGAGCAGAAGCATAAAGAAGGAGCGACGACAGTGGAGATCGAGAGAGGCCAGGCCTGGAAATTATTTGATGTTTATGTTTTATTTGATGTGACAGCCGTCGTCCGTGAGGGGCTGCTGTCTTTTACTTTCGTTTTGTATTTGTTTTATTTTTGATATTAAAGTTTGTTAAATGTTCGTTGGTTCCCGCCTTCTTCTTCCCATAACATTGAACCTTGTTACACTCTTTTATGCTTCCGCTCCTCCGTGAGAGATACGAGACCGGTGCATCGCGCAGATGTCTCTCATCATTAATCACGCCACCGACCTCGCGCCGCTCTCTCACGGCCCTCTGCCTCGTCCTGCTCGCCACAACGGCTTATGGTAGACAAATTAACATTCAATTCACGGTCAATAGCTCTGGTGGACATTCCTGCAATCAGTATGCCAACTGTACACTCCCTCAAAATTTGCGACATCTGTGGCATTGTGCTGTGTGATAAAACTGCACATTTTACAGTGGCCTTTTATTGTGGTCAGCCTAAGGCACACCTGTGCAATAATCATGCTGTCTAATCAGCATCTTGATATGCCACACCTGTGAGGTGGATGGATTATCTCGGCAAAGGAGAAGTGATCACTAACACAGATTTAGACAAATTTGTGAACAATATTTGAGAGAAATAGGCCTTTTGTGTACACAGAAAAAGTCTTAGATCTTTGAGTTCAGCTCATGAAAAATGGGGGCAAAAACAAAAGTGTTGAGTTTATAATTTTGTTCAGTGTAATTCGTAAACTTTATGGGAAGCGCACTAGACAGACTGGTTTTAAACTTTGTTGGCTGAAGACCCAAGTTTAGTTTGACGATGAAAAATATACCAAGTGTGGCGGGTGACACGAGGGCAGTAAGGGGGGGTTTCTTAAAGAATTATAATTAATAAGATTGTATCATCCTGCCGACTACGCCAAATGTGGCGGGTGACACGAGGGCAGTAAGGGGGGGTTTCTTAAAGAATTATAATTAATAAGATTGTATCATTCACACTCCGACTACGCCACTCTGGGAATTTCACCCAAAGAATTAGAGTAAGCCCCAACAAAAGGCACACACAGGTTCGTATCACCTAATAGAGTCAGAGACATGGGTCATCGTACAAAAATAAGTTTTATTGACAATTCTTAAAAGAGAACAGTATAAAAAGGATATAAGGCACTTTGTTCAAATTCAATGAACCCCTAAAGGTTTAGGACCAGGTCTAGGCGGGGACGAGAGGCACAGAGGCAGAGATTCGTAGCATGCCACCCGCAGGTGCAGGACCACTGCACTTCACTGTGCGCACACAAACACACACACACTTCACTGTGCGCACACAAACACACACACACACACACACACACACACACACACGTTAATACCAAGCACTGCACACGGTGAGAAAGATACCGTCACCCAAATAAGAATCCTCTGCCCCTGGTGCTCAGGCCCTGCTAACACACAAAAAGGGTATACATCAGATACAGAAATAATCAAATACAGAAATAAATAAATCAAATAAAGAAAGTCACTTTGATAGCTGGAAGGATTATTAACGCTCAAAAATCAAAGTAACCAAAATAATATTACACCATAAATAAATTGGAATAAACAGTTGGTTGAAACTAAACCCGAATGTCAACGGCAGCAAAATATATAAAGAGAGAAATAAAGGGAACAAACCAAACTTCAGTCCAAAATTATTAATCAAACAAACAAGTCAAGCAATTTGGAACAAAATAAAACAAAGAAATGAACTATTATTTCAAAAAAATAATTGGAGAATAGATAATTCAACTTTAAAAGCAAAATCAAATACAAATGAGAAAGCAAGTAGAAGAATCAAAATAAATTAGAATGAGAGAAGAGCAAGGATTACAGTTCAGATTCTAGCACCAATCTTTGTAGCTAATATCAGTTCAAAGAAAAATGAAAACTACATAAAAGCCAGAAAGAAACTAAAGAAAATATCAATTGAAGTCCCAAGTTGCAGTTGAATCAGTTAACAGTTAATACAATTGAAACTGGATCGAAACAGATCGAAACAGGGTCGAACCTTGTCGAAACAGGGTCGAAACAGGGTCGAAACAGGACAGCACTGCGGCCGTAAATGAACACGGAGCACCCCGACTGGAATGCAGTTATAGCCCTTTACGGACCTATAAACAGGGCCCTATAAACAACATAAGCTTGTTATTCTGCTAGATAAATTCTCTAACTTAATGCACGCACGTAAAACTAATACATACCGATTGTCGAGGAAAATGAAACGTAGCTTTCTCTGGAGGGGAACTCAGGTTCTCACAACTGAGAAAGGGTATGGATTAGGACACACATCCTTAATTACAAACTAGCACTTAAAAAACACGCATTTCATACAACAGAGCACAATTAGAAAACTCTCCATACCTTCTCCAGCGTCCACATTCAGTACACGCAAACAATAACAATCGTAACGAGCTTGTGCAGCGGAAGACAGCAGCACACTCTCCAAAGCAAAACGGTGTCTCTAAAAGGTACATTAAAAGAGTGCACTTCTCATAACTACATACACTTCATGAGCTAAAAACAACTAGCAGTGCATTCTCCTTAACGACTCGGGTGCTTGCATCCGGTTTCCAGGAAGCAGTGACGGAAGCGCGTTAACGACGCAGTGATTCAAAACGAGACGCCTGACTAGTGGTAACTGCGTTGCTGTTTTAAAGCCCAGGAGCACAGATGATAGGCTAGAATGGCCATCAATCACAATGATGAAGAAAAACAGAAACGCCCTTCCTGCCACACAAGCACAATGTTCTCTCACCATTCCAGATTTCTAACATGCACTTTCAGGGTTCGCCGTGGTCTTGCTATCAGAGCAAAAACGAAAGCTGCTGCACTCTGTATATTTTTCCGTCGTCTCCGGGAGCGTTCATATGTAAATTGCGTGCGCTTATTTTGTCCATTAGATTGAAAGATCTGAAAAAGCTCATACATTTACACGCCCATAGACCCTGTCCTCGAAGAAAACAGGACACAAGTGGTTAAAAGTGGACAAATGAGATGGATTAAAACACCAGGGATAAACGGGTACGTGTCCCTCGTCTACTTGTGATCCAATCGACTAAAATACATCTTAATACCATGTGTAAACAGGGCCATAGAATTATTCATTCAACCATTTTGCTCAAATGAAAGAAGCAAGTGTCCACTAACTTTATGAATGGGTCATTGAATCATTGAATTGCCGGATTTCGTTCAAAATGTGTGATTGGAGTAAAAAGTAAAATAAAATAAAAAAAGTATTGCAAAAAGGGCAGGCACTTGACCAACACCTGTGTGTTGGGGTATACCTGTGCATGTGCCTGCTATCAAACCACTCTGAAGGGCAACCACATCATTTTGACAAAAGGAAGAAAAGAACGCACAAACCCACACACGTCTCCTTTTCTGAGAACTTTCTTTCCTGACTTCCATTGTTTTTCTCCTCCTGGTTGAGGAGATTCCCCCTTCGATGTAAAAGAGCTTTGAGTGCCGAAAAAAACGCTATATAAATGTAATGAATTATTATTATTATTATTATTTTAATTTATGCTGAGCTAATGAAATCTTCTACCCTCACAGAAGTCTTTTTGCATGCTTACATTTTCATTAAGACATTTTTAGTATGTTTATTAAGCTGTTTTCCTCATGGGAGCCATTAGGTGATTTCAGGTTTAACTATCCTTGTGGGAGCATTTGGTCCAAAATGCAGGCAAAAACTGACCCACATATATTGTCCTGTTTTACTTACACATACTTATTATTAAACAATGCTTGTTTACAGTGAATATTCTAAATAAAAATATCTAAACATTCAATGAAATCATTATGCAATTTGAAAAGTAGGCCTATCTAGTTTCCAAAATCAAACAAAATGCTTTCAATTTTCTTTTCAAAGCAAATACACTTAACACTATAAAGCCGGACATATACAATAATAATTTTTTTCTTTTTTAAATAGACGTTTATTTAGACAAAAAAAAAAAAAATTGCATTGGAAGTTTTGTATCATATTTTAATACATAGTTTTTTAGTATGATATAGTGAGAAAATGAAGCACACATTCAGAGGCCATGCAATTTGCAATTTGGTGCATTTGTTTATATTGCCAAAAAAGATGAAACTCTGTTATTTGTAAAATCACTGTTGACTTTTATAACAGTGCGACTACTTACATAAATTGGATATAAATATCAATTGACACAGTATATCTCCCAATAATAGGCTATTTCTTAGTAAGATGATATGAAAAAGCATAATTGTATGATCAAGAGCTCTGTAGTTTTCATTTCATTATATCAAAACATATAATGAAATGCAATTCAATGATGATAGAGAGATAAAGTAAACATTCCTCAAAAGCCTGGACATTTATTTTAAATGATGTATGGATAATCAAGTAAATTAAGTTGATTCAGTCCAGTAAATATTAATCTTGAAATATCACTAACAATATAAAAGTTGTTCTTACATTTATTTTTTATGAAAATAATTAAAAATGTATTCGCAAAGAGACACACCATGATCTGAAGGTGGACATTTTTAGATTTACACTAAAATGCCTTTTACTTGTTAATGAACTATCAATCAGAGCCAGAAGGCATGTAGAGTGTGTGACAGGTTTTTCAGCAAAAGAACAGGTTGCAAATATAGTGGCCTTAGAAATTCATAAGCCTTTCAAATATGATATAGGCTTTATAGGGTTATATTCAGATGTAAAGAAGGCTCTTACCTCAAAATGTATTCTGCAAGTCAGGTTGAGGAATACAGGTGAAGAAGTCATTTAATGCTCCTAATGTATGATGTGAAACAACTCTGAGATCTGAGGCAGACCACAAGAGACGGCACTGTAGACTCCACATAGGCCCCTGACACAAGACTTCTACAACCCTTCAGCATTCATTGTTCTCACTTTGGAGAGGTTTGTTTGCTTTCCTTTAGCGTGTAATAACAGCCGGAGAGTAGACTCCCATGAATATTATTTTGTCTTGATGCTCATTATACGCTACATCTTCACAAACACCTGAGGGAACGCGTTTTATCGCAAGATGAATACTAATGTTGCCATCATCTCCTAACGTTCGTATATAAGTTTTCAGCAGGATCGTTTGAGATAAGAAAGTTCAGCACAGGACTGATCAGTGATCGCTTCTAGATGCATGCCGATTACAAACGCTGTCCCATCTGATGTGACGTCAATCTGACGTGCGTCTTAAAACCGAGAAGCAACAAAAAACGCCCAAGAAGAGATGTAATGTTAGACTGACTTTCCTCCGCACCGCTCACAGTCCCCTCTCTTTTCCACTCTGGTCTGCCATTGTCCTCTGTTCTTGAAGGGCTGTCGTTCTCCCAAATATGGAGCCATCCTGTCCCGGTGTAAAACCACAGCCTGTCCCCCTGGCCTCTTCCGAACATGATAAACAGACTCTCCAAGCCTCTTCACTACATAACAGGGTCCTACCCAGGCACAATCCAGCTTAGGTGAACATCCCTTTTTCCTCTTCGGACTATACTGCCCTACTAAGGCAAAAGACCTTAACTCACCAGAGTGTGAAACTGAGAAAAATGACTTTAAAGTTATCTTGATGTCCTGACAATTGAGTTATAGGTATAATATTGTAATTTTCACATGTTGTAGTGTATACCTGTATTAACCTATCTACAAAAAAATGTTGAACTCAAATTTGACCTTTGACCCTTTTTCGGAAGTTACTGTATTCTGCCTTAGCATTGCCCATAAAATGACAATCGGTCATACCAAGGCAAAATACCTTAACTTTTATTTTATAGCACAATGTTATGATAACACTTAAAATGTAAGCAATATTAACCCTATTGGACTCACTATGATAAAAAATGGCTTCACATGTATCAACAAGAAGTTAAAGTAGCCTAGTGAGAATAGTTGGAAAAGTATGAATGGTTTTAATTAACATGAATTTCATAAAACAAAGTTGATTAACATCACTAAAGTATAAAAGATGTGAAACATTTAAAAGTTTTTGAAAAACTGATTCTAAAACTGAAGTGTGTGTGTGTGTGTGTGTGTGTGTGTGTGCGTGTGTGTGTGTGTGTGCGTGTGTGCGTGCGTGAGAGAGAGAGGCGCGGGCGCGATCGAACAGTGGGATCGCGCCCGCGCCTCTCTCTCTCTCACGCACGCACGCACACACACACACACACACACACACACACACACGCACACACAACATATACCAGCAATGCAATCTTGACATCGCAGAGCATCAGAGCTAAGGCGGGGCTACAGATTAGGTGTCCCTAAAGAACCCAGCCTGTAACAACCTGACAGCCTGTAACAACCTGGAAGTTTTAAAAACTCGTGGTGGATGTAATGGATTTGCTTTCTCGTCGGTTGTTTGACATGGATTTTAACCAGGGTTCAACAAAAGGTAGGCTCTAAATTATTCCTGCTGCTGGTGTATAATGGGTGTGTCGTTGCGGCTCCAACCAACCAACTCGCGTAGTTTTCAGTCAGTGGACTGGCAGGCGAGAGCTAGCCTATGAGAAGCATTTTATTTCAGTTGTACATGTAGACTTGTATTACGGGCTGTGAATTAAGATATCATACAAGCCTGCTCTATGCAGCGCTTGTTACTGGATAAATTGTTGATTATGGCTCGAAAAGTGTTTGTGTCTAGTTTGTGAAGTATCGCTAGCTTAAGGCTATGATTCAAAGCCATCTCCACCATCATTTCCCCCCGAGAGTATGCCATTCTTCAAACCTAGATGTCAATAATAATAAACAAAATTTGTGTAAATTAATAAATAACAAAAGCAATCATTGTGAAAAATGTACGTGTGTGTCTGAGGTTATTTAATTGCTACATCCCGTAACTCCAGCGCGGCAATACTTTGATGGTCGGTTAGAACAAGGCAGAGTGCCGTAACTTCACAGCAGCGCACCCGTAACTTCATTCGAGTGTTCAGGAGCAGCGAGAAATGAAGGCATAAAGCCGTAACTGACGTTACGGGCTTCTACCATAGTTTCCCCTTGGCTTTTTGAAGTTACGCCAAAAACATAATCTTATTCCTCCCAAAAAACAATCGAATTGAAACTTGATGTTTGTCTATATGATAAAACTTATGTTTATTGTCCTAAAAATTACAATAACTCATTTTCGCCAAAAATTGAAGTTACAACCTTTTGCCTTAGTGCGGCAGTATAGATCCATACCAGCTCTCCGGCATTAAAATCACATCCCGCACAATGATGGTCATAAGCCCGTTTTTACCCGCCTGCAAAGTCTGACGACGAGCAAACTCATGGGCTGACTGCAGCCGGTCCTGTAGCTGATGGGCATACTCCAATCCGGGTGGGGCCTTTGGTGCATCTGGCAGTTGACCCATCAGTAGGGAGGATGGGGTTTGCAGTTCTCTGCCCAGCATGAGGAGAGCTGGCATACATCCAGTGGTCTCATGCACCACACTCCGACTTGCAAGCAGGACCATCGGCAACTGAAGATCCTAGTCCTTTTTATCCTGGCTCACACACAGGGCTAGCTAGGTGGCCAGTGTTCGATTGTACCTCTCTACTAACCCATCACTCTGGGGGTGTAGGGGAGTTGTCCTTGTCTTCTGGATGCCCAACTGCTAGCAGAACTCAGAGAACACATGTGATTCAATGTTCCTCCCCTGATCAGTATGCATCTCAGAGGGAACGCCAAAGCGAAATCGCCACTGTCCCCGCCTCCTGGTTGGGAACAGCATAGGCCTCAGGCCATTTTGTAAAGTAGTCCATCGCGACCACCACAAACCGATTTCCTCGAGGGGTCTGTGGAAACGGTCCTAGTACATCTACGGCCACGCGATCCATGGGATAGCCTACCAGCTGTTGTTTTAACGGGGCATGAGACCGGCCATTGGCTCTTTTTTAGCAGTGCAGGCATCACACCGACAACAGAATGACTCCACATCCCTACGACAGGTGTGCCAATAGAACTCTTGCCGAACTCGTTTTAATGTTTTGTTTACCCCCGGTTGTCCATGCATTGCTTCCAGAGCCAAGCGGTGACAGGACTTAGGCACTACTGTCTGCCACCTGGTTATGCCTGTCACAGGTTCCACGAATTCTCTCTGCAACACTCCCGAATTCAATGCCAGGCCATCCTGCATGGACCACATCCCCCTCACCACTGGTCCAAAAGCCATGACCTCTTCCCACATAGGCCTCCTCCCTGCTTCAATCCAGTCGATGACTACTTTGAGCTCGGGGTCCTTGCGCTGCTCAACGGCCCATGCTACATTTGAATCAGGTAGCACTGCACAACAAGACGTTTCCATCCCCATCTCTGGGGTCATGTCAGCCGGTCCTTGCATCACATATCCAGCCAATCGCTCACATTGTAGGCAGGATGCCATACAGGTGCGCCTTGACAACCGGTCCGCATTCTGGTGACTTTCCCCCTTGCGATGCTGAATGGTGAGTTGAAACTCCTGCAGGCATTCTATCCACCGTGCCACCTGTCCCTCTGGCTCCCGGAAAGACAACAACCAATGTAGGGAAGCATGATCTGTTGAAGTGAAGTGAAATGAAGACCGCAGAGGTAATGCCTGAAATGGCTGACTGCCTCCACCACGGCTAAGAGTTCTCGTCGGGTCACACAGTTATTACGCTCTGCCCTGTTGAAGGCCCGACTGTAGCAGGCAATTACCCTCTCTCCCTTTTCCCCATCCTGGGAGAGAACCGCACCCAGACCTATTGCTGCCGTCTTTGTCCAGGATGAATGGCAATCTAGGGTCTGGGGTGGCCAAGACTGGCGTATGACACAAAGCCTCCTTCAGGCTTTCAAAAGCCTACTGCTGTTCTTGCCCCCACTGGAACCTCTGTGATTTCTTTGTCAACTCATGGAGAGGAGCAGCAACAGTGTCGAACCCAAGGACGAATTTCCAAAAATACGACGCTAGTCCTAGGAAAGCCCGCAACTGCCTAAGGCTGCACGGGACCGGCCAATCGCGAACAGCTGCCGTCTTCTGCTCATCAGTGGCCACCCCTGCCGCGCTCACATAGTGGCCCAGGAAGGTCACGGCTTTATGCATCTGCTGGCACTTCTCCGGATGCAATTTCAGACCAGCCTGGGCTATTCTGGTCATGACAAGGTCGAGAGCACTCAGGGCCAATTCAAAATCTTTTCCATGCACTAAAATGTCATCCAAATAGACTAGGCACACCTCCCTCGGAATACCCTGGAGCACCCGCTCCATCAGCCGCTCAAAGGTTGTCGGAGTGTTGCACAGACCAAAGGGCATGGTCTTGAATTGCCAGAGGCCTGTCCCTGTTGTGAAGGCAGTCTTTGGTCTCGTGTCAGCACTGAGAGGGACCTGCCAATACCCGCTACGCAGATCTAGCAAAGAGAATTCTCTTTCTATTTGCGGAAGCAGGTAGGAGTTCTTGACAGTCACCTCATTCAGGCGTCTGAAGTCGATGCAGAAACGCCAGCCGCCATCCTTCTTAGGGACCAATACAACTGGTGAGGCCCAAGGGCTTTCCTTAAGTCCAAAACCGCAGCTGCCTGGTGTAGGAAGTCGATATCCAGGAGACAATATTCTGGAATCTCAGTGGCCCAAACCCACATAACTGTACTGTGTCCCTCCACACAGATTTCCGCCATTAAAGTTGCTTTCTCACCCATGACAGTGACCAGGGGAAAACGAGTGGTCTGAAGGACCCTCCTTGTCAAGAATTTAGGATGAATAATGGTGACTGTAGAGCCAGTATCCAACAAGGCTTGCACCAGTTGTCCATCCACTTTGGCCTCTATTCGGCAGCACTCTACTGGACTAACCAAAGCAACAGACGATCCACAGGGAGGTTCTGGAATGACTGATGGGCCGAGAGCACCTCCCTCTATTCCGGCCCCTTTCCATTTCCCGACGGCGGAGTGGACACAGCCACATCCAGGGTCGCACATTCCCGGCGCAAATAACCTGTTTTTCCACAGCGCCAACAAACCACAAGCTCCCTCTGGGACGTATTCGCCTTAACAGTTTGCGACTGAGTCTGCTCCCCGCAGTATGCAGCAAAAACCCTGGGGCGGCCAACATTATTGTTGCTTAACATTCCGCTGAGCCATTCATCCAATATCCCCTCTATAACCTGCGCTTGATCAAGAGCTTTATCCAAGTTAGATGGCTGAGCTATTCGTACTTGCTGCCGTAACCGATCTGGGGTCAATCCCCGTACGAACGTGTCCAGAACCAATGCATCCCTCACGCTTTCGCTGAATGTTGTGTAGCTGCAATGGGCTAAGTGTCGCAGGTCAGCCATAAACACACCCAGGGGCTCTTTTGGTTGATGGATACGCTCCTGAAACTGCTGCCGTAAGGCCATCGGGGGTGTAATGTCCCCAAAGCGGCGAGACAAAGCCTGATGCAACGCATGAACAATATACACCTGACTTCCTTGGACATCCAGCAGTACTTGTTGTGCATTGCCATCTAAAGCTTGGGTTCTCTGGCTGGAGACTCCAAGCGCCAGCGGGGAGAAGTAGCTGATAAGGTCGGACACATGCCACACACTGGCTGAGTTTCCATTGTTTGTCTCATATTACTCATCATTGGTAAGTCAGAGTGCTTGTGGACCCACTCACAAGCACTCTGGTGGGGGGTGTTATATGGCAGAGCAGTTGGCCACTAAAAGTTGTAAGAGGGGGCACTTGAATAAGGTTTATTAATCTGTTCTGGTAAGCCAAATGGGTTAGCTCGGGTGCCAACGGAGCTGTACAGCTCGCCAAAAAGCCCCTCTTTGACATGCATATGGCTTGTTTGGGGATGATTATAACTGTAGCTTGAATCTTCAGGACAGAAAGAAAAGGTTTCATCCGCCTTGGCCCATGTACAGCGTCTCTGTTTATCAGCGTTTCTATCCGCGATGCGCGTTCCAGACCGGATGTTATGATCCTCGCTGATTTCCGGTTCCGGGTCAGCCGACCGGGCGCGCCCGGGATCGCGGCCTCCCGCGATCGGAGTGCTCGCGATGAAATTATGTTCACCAAAAGCACGAGACATGCTAAAACATGTTGCGGGGGACTGTGGTCTAGCTTTAAGGGAATATTCTTGATCATATTCGTTCAGCAAAAGCGTCAGAAAAGGATTTATTGGGCGCTAGCGTGCTAATCAGCACATTTCTTCCCTCTTGTGCACGCTCTCCCTCGGGATTACGCTCATCCCGCCCATGCCGGGGCTCTCCCCTGCTTTGCTCTAACTTCTCAGCGGATAATTGAAGCAATCTTACCGGCTTATTCTCCATCGTCTTCTGGGAATCACGAGTAGTAAACTGTGGTTTTAAGATCCCACTTCTGACACCAGTGTGAAGTTGTGCACTTTCCCAGAGAAACAGACAGGAGATGAAGATCCGGTTTACAAGCACCAAACGGCTGTGGTTTATTTCCTCAACGTGTACAACCTAAACACGGGTATCAGGAGGTGTCTTAACTGTCCCCAAAAACAACAAAAACGCCCAAGAAGAGATGTAACGTTAGACTGACTTTCCTCCCCACCGCTCACAGTCCCCTCTCTTTTCCACCTTTCCGTCTTTAGCCCCCCCTTTAACTATTTCCCTCCCGGACACCTCCCCCCAACAGCAGGTGAATCAAGTAAGCATATTCATAACAGAGAATAAACAGTGTCAGCGCCACAATACACTTGTAGGTTTGAAATTCTATTAGGCCTAGCAAATGTTCACCAACAACAACAAATATTCAACTACAAATATTTTAGCAAAATATATTTATATTTTAGTGTTAATGTATATTTTAGTCAGAATTATTGCACTCCTATTCTATTGCGCTCCGTATGTTTGGCGCACATGCACGCGGTGGCGCTTATTCACGGAAGTTTAGCTTGCAGAAGGCTCGTCCACTCCTGACAGCAAAATGGAAATATTTGCTTGACTTTGTAACATTTACAGATGGAGAATATGTCCGAGAAATGTAAGTTATGCACTGAGGCTTAAAGATTATCAATAGAGGTATATTTGTCCCCACCAATCGCTGCACAAGTTAAGGTTATGTATAATGATGAAAGCACATTAGTGCTAGCCCTCCCGGAACCCACAGAGAAGGCATTGCAGTGCCTGCAGTTCGAAAAAATATATATTTGAATGGAAGTCTATAGAGAATCGCCCAGAGTGAAATTGCCCAAAAAGAGGCGCCAGCCAACATGTATATGTGTGCCCCACATGGTTTATGCTTGGGCTACGTGGCTACCAAGTGGGCATGGTCCCAAAATTGGCATCTTATCTGGGGACCACTTGGGTCAGCTAAGTAGGTCCCACATGGGCAAAAACAGGTGGGCTCCCTATGTGGGTCCTAGTTGGGTCACTAATGGGAAATGAGTGCATGGGTTCAAAATGGGCAACCCAAATGGGGCCCATTTGGGTTTATCAAATGGGTTAGACATTGGCAAACACAATCAGTCCCATATAGATTGCCTACATGGGCCCAAGGTAGTACCCACATAGGTAATCTATATATGTGTTCTGAATTGGGAAATACATATTGGGCCCGCTTGGCCAAACCATATGGATCAGACATGGGCAAACACAATCATTCCCATATTGGCTGCCTACATGGGCCCAAGGTAGTACCCACATAGGTAATCTCTATATGGGTTATGAATTGGAAAAACATATGGGGCCCACTTTGATAAACCATATGGGTCAGACATGGGCAAACACAATTAGTCCCATATAGGCTGCCTACATGAGCCCAAGGTGGTACCCACATAGGTAATCTCTAGATGGGTTCTGAATGGGAAAAACATATGGGGCCCCCTTGACCAAACCATGTGGGTCAGACATGGGCCCAAGGTAGTCCCCACATAGGTAATCTCTAAATGGGTTATGAATGGGAAAAACACATGGGGCCCACTTTGATAAACCATATGGGTCAGACATGGGCAAACACAATCAGTCCCATATAGGCTGTATGCCTACATGGGCCCAAGATAGTTCCCACATAGGTAATCTCTATATGGGTTATGAACGGGAAAAACAAATAGGGCCCACTTTGATAAACCATATGGGTCAGACATGGGCAAACACAATCAGTCCCATATAGGCTGCCTACATGGGCCCAAGGTAGTACCCACATAGGTAATTTCTATATGGGTTATGAATTGGAAAAACATATGGGGCCCACTTTGATAAACCATATGGGTCAGACATTGGCAAACAGAATCAGTCCCATCGGCTTCCTACACTCTAAAAAGTTGAACTATGATTTACTCGATTTTTTTGGTGAAACATTTTTACACTAAAAAAAATTGAGTAAATTGTAAAGCTGTAAAATCAATGAAATATACTGTATGAATTGAGTAAATGCAAGTAAAAAAAATAAGTACCAATATTTATGAGTAATATTAACTGTTTTTATTTATGAGTAATATTAACTTTTTTTATTTCCTCTAAACCTTTGTAAAATAGTATTCCATACAACCACCAGTATACATGACACTGGCCTTTATTGTCGATGAGTACAGCAATACAGCATATTTTACACTGTTTTAAAGGAGACATATCATGCTTTTAAATTGTTCCTTTTTACATATAAATCATACATTTGTAGTCTATATAAAGCGGAACTGCAATGTTGGGTCTGAATTCCTCATTATTATAGCTCCACAGGCCTCTTTTCTACCCCTTTTCTGATGTGCGTCTAAGAGCAACTCGTTTTGGTGCGGTCTCTTTAAATACAATTGAGACACTTCATACCCTGCCCACACTCGGTTCAACTCCACCCCGTTCGGCCATTTTTGTAGTTTGATAGCAGAGATACGATTATCTAGCGGCACAGAAACTTTTTATTCACACGTTATTAACAAAATGTCAACAACGGAAGACTTGTCCAGCCAGCCTTACATGTTCGAGCCAGAGTCGGAGCAGGAGCGAGATGAAAATGAAGACGACGAACCTGTAGAACAACGTCTTCATATGGATGTATCGCAATGGTGTGTTACTGTATTTACACATGAAACTTTGGTCTTCCGACCTTTTACCACCGTGTCGATTTATTTTGATTAATATGTGCGAGGGAGAGAGAGCAAGACAGCGTCTAGTTTGGAGACGGTGATGTCTTGTTTACACTTTCGCCTGGCTCTGAAGAGAGAGAGTGAGCGCGCGCGCGACCGGGTCTCTCTCTCTGCTCGTTCTTTAAGTTAAACATGCGTCCTGTAACAAGCGCGGCAGTTGATCTACATTAAACGGTGTAATGAAGCGTGTGGGTTACTACATCCAACAACCGAACATTTTAACTTACCCTCTCGTAACTTCTGCATCCTTTAGCTTGGACTACAAAATTGCAGCGAGAAATAAAAATGGCGGATTGCTCGAAGTGTTGGGCCGGAAGTCAATGTCCTTATTTGGCAGTTCCGCTGCAAATACTGTGACGTAATAGTTCAAAAACGTCATAGATAACAGAAAAATCGGAACAGGTTGAAAAATATGACCAAAACAGAATATAAAGATATCAACGAAGCACCTGAAGAGAATAATTTCATATTTTCTGTACTTCTAAACACTCCAAATATACAACAAAATGCATTTAAGGGCTAAAAAAGTGCATTTGGCATGATATGTCCCCTTTAACATGTAACCTATACAATATTGCCTACATTTAAACTCATTTAACATTTTAGAAGTAAAAATGAAACATTTAAACATTCAGGTAGCCTTATTCAAGTGTAATCAACCAGTCTGTTATCCAATTTCCACCGGATCAGCGCTGGTTCTCGTGCCGGAGACGGACTCGTGCTCTGAACTTCGAACTTCAGACCATTCATAGCATTCATGACCACACTCATAGCCGAAAGATACTGCGAGCAACTGACTCCATAACCTGCCAATAAACGAACAGTGCACACAGTTCATTCATTATCATTAGGAATGAAGTCGTGTGTTTTATGCAAGGCGTTTCAATCACGCGAAAAGACAGGCGCGACTCTCGTTTAGGTGTCACATTACGCCTCTGTATGTTGTTTTGCATTAAACAAAATGATTTAAAGCACAGTAATGATTTTATAGATAAAATATAACATACACAAACCTAAATTTCACAGAGGAAATGCACCAATTCTGCAACGCTGAGAAGAGAGAACTGTTCTGGACTGCAGAGAATTCAAACAGCCCGCGCTCACTCAACCGTTGAGTTGTCCTCATGTCAGAGGGTGGGGGAGGGGTGCATTGTTTTAATTGAGTAAACTTTCTCAATTTCTTAAGAGTGTGTTAAATATATTAATAATATTGATGTTTATATAATATTTTTGTTTCTTGAAACAGATCAGTTTAATTGTCCATTCTCAAATATTTTGATAGAAATTTCACAAATATATTGTATTATAAATAAATAAATAGTCAGATACTAAATTCTTTTAGTGAAAAAAACTTAAATACCTGTAAATTTTAGATAAAATTAACTGTTGGATTTTTGTCAATTATTTTGGTATGTTTAACTCAAACAATCAAGTAAATGATATTCAGAGATTTATTACTGTAAGAAATATTACTGTAATATTTACTAAGCCACATAATTATTTTTTAGAGTGTACATTGGCCCAAGGTAGTACCCACATAGGTAATCTCTATATGGGTCCTGAATGGGGAAATATATACAAGTATAATTGTGAATAAAATGAATTATGTAATAAATATAAATTGTGCATCTATAAATTACATCATAAACTTTACACTTGTAAATAACATATCTGTACAATCATTAAAACAATTATATACAGTATATTTATAATTTATAAATTATAATCTTTGTTATAATACCACTAACAGTTGACCGTGGAATATTTAGTAGTGAGGAAATTTCACAAATGGACTTATTACACAGGTGGAAACCTGGTACCACGCTTGAATTCACTGAGCTCCTGAAATCGACCTATTCTTTCACAAATGTTTGTAGAAGCAGTCTGCATGCCTAGGTGCTTGATTTTATACAACTGTGGCCATGGAAGTGATTGAAACACCCGAATTCAATGATTTGGAGGCGTGTCCCAATACTTTTGGCAATATAGTGTATGTGGGCCATGGCTCTTCAAATCCAGTCCTGGAGTGTTGGTGTTCAGCAGACATTAGTTCCAACCCTAATCATTGACATTAAATATTCAAAGTGTCAACTTTTAGTGGAAAATGCTTATCTCCATAGTTATTTTAAAATCTATTGCCTACACATGGTTCAAAATATCCAGAAAATGGTCACTGTACAATATGAAGAATGGGTTACAGAAGCTAATTATCTATCAAAATAATGGAATTATAATGGCTTAGAGATGGGTAGAAGAAATCAAACCCTTAGCAACAGCTATATGCCCTTATTCAATAGAGATATTCCAGAATTTTCTGGTCATTCGGTTAGTGACAATGTAATTCTAGAGATTTTGAATATTGGGGTTAGGGTTAGAGTTTTGATTATTGAAAGGGGCACATCAGTTCACTTCAGATGATGAAAAGAAAGAAGTAAAGTAAAGATAGATAGAATGGAAATTCATGGTTTGAAGGGAAAATCCAATGTAAATTCAGAAATCATATTTGCAGCATACAGGAGTACAGAATAAAGTGCAGTTTCATTCATTTAGCATATTGTGTTTTGTGTTCAGTTTTCTTTTGAGGCCAACAGTACAGACTTTTCTTTTCAGTCGTAGTTGGCACATGAATGACCCTCAAAGTTGAAATATGGTTGAAATAATGTCAGTTGTTGTTTTAACGTTGACACAATGTAACGTTTAATATAACGTTTAATGCTAAACATTTGAAAAAGTGTTTTAATTTTTTTTATTTAATTAATTTTTTTTACAAAATCTGTATGTTGAATCAATGTCATGTCTTCAAGAAATACATAACCTTTGAATTATTATTATTTCTAATTATTATTTTGTTATTATTTTAGCATTATATGATATTTTGATCAAAACACCACTTCAAAAATCTTAATTTATGTCAAAATATAATCATATTATTATTATTAATAATAATAATAATAATAATAATAATGGATATAATTTCAATCTCAAGAGAGAAGTGCAGCAGAAAGTTTTTTGCTTTGTGTGATTTTGTTTGGATCGACTTACAATTTTGTGTGTGTGCCTAAACCTTAGGCTACCATGCAGGACTGCATTTTTATTCACACGCTGTCATCAAAACACTATTTGACCAACTAATCAAATAACATAGTCTACAAATAAAACTAAACACACATTTCTTTAAAAAAAAGAAAAAGAAAAAGAAAAGAAAGAAAAGAAGAAAAGTAATCTTTTCCATTACCACGCTGAAACAATTGCTATTGGTTGTTTCACCTTCTTTGATCATGATTGGTTAATCTGACTAATGACAACTGTGCGCGCCTTTTTTTCCTGGTCATGTTTGAATGAAAATACGTCAGTTTGAGTTGATGACGACGTGTGTGTGCTACTGCTCTGCAAGTTTAGTCAGTCTTTCCTTATGCCTGTTAAATTCTTATTTTGAACCAATTTGCGTTGTGACATGTAAACGGAGGAGAACAGAAGCTGATATGAACACAGAGGAAGGTCGGTCTGACTGTGTGAGGTCCTGCAAACATATTGGCGATATCAGGTAAGAGAACATTTTTCAGTCTCTATTAAGTAAAGTTATGTTTCGTGTTCATCATGTCCTATATATCCATCCACTATCATAGAAAAACATAGATCAATTAATTTTATATATAAACGTTTAGGTATTAAATTAAAAAAAAAGTGGATGAGAGTGTTAATATAGGCTAGGTCATGGTAGAATATTTAATGCAGATAAACAAATCTTGTGTTAATGGAGTTCATTAACTTCCCAGAAATGTTCTGTGTACACACGAGAGTTTTATAAACGGATAACGGACGCAACTTACTACAACCTGCAGCTGTGTGTTACCATCGCAGACGCGCAGTTTCATTTACCTCACACACACACACTGAAGCACGAGTGATGCTTGAGCGGTTTTCGGTCTCTGCTGCCTCACGATATGATGACATGATGAAATTCATCTCCAGAGCCACTCTGAGATACCCTGGTAATCCAGAGTTCTCGCGAGAGCACAAGTTGAATTTGCTCAGCGAGTTACTCTCAGTGTTGCCAACTATTTTCAAAGGAAAGTAGCTAGCTAACGCCTCCCCTAAAAGTCGCTAACGTCAATTAGCATATTCATGACGTCATCGCGGCGTACTTGCGTTCTGCCTGCCTAATGTTTTTTCTCATTAAAATCATGCTCACATACTGTATTTTAATATAATATAATATAATATAATATAATATAATATAATATAATATAATATAACCGAATATCCAATAAAGCTGTTCTCATTTACTATATTTGTTTTGTCAGACAATAGAACGAGTAGAGCTTTAATGAGCTTTATTTTTTATTTTTTATACGTGTAAAATTATCTGAATTGAGAGAGTTCGGAAACTGGGTGAACTAAAGCACTGTGATAGTGAGTATTACAAGTGATAAGCACAAGTAATAAAATAAAATGGTCAAACTAAATTCTTTAAATATAAAACAAAAGATAAGTGATAAGTCCGTGGAAACAACACTGTTCATTCTCGTCTGTTCCGTGCTGCTGCTCCTCTTTCAGCCATTCATTGAACAGGGTAGACGCAGAGAGAGGTGTGTGACGGCAAGGAGAACGCAAACCTCGCGCTCGCAGGACTGTGCTGGCAACATTTGGAGGTTACTGAGGTTTGTCAAAAAAGTAGCTAGATTTGTCGCTAGTCTCTTTTTTGAAAAAATGTCGCTAAAGGGGTCTGAAAAGGCGCTAAGTTGGCAACACTGGTTACTCTGTGGAGTAATGATGCTCATTAAATATGCCCCTCTATCTGAGCTGCACCAATCACATCGGGTTATCTGATATAGGCGGGCCAGAGGCGATATGACGACAGCGCTGCGACGTCGAAGTCATTAGTAAACATTGCAAGATGGCTATGGATGAACACCATTTGTTTGAAACGGCTTTGGCCGCTACAATGAAAGATTTAGACTTTTTCTCTAAAAGAGGAACAGAAGACGGCGCTCGAATCGTTCCTTTGCAAGAAGGGCGTTTTTGCTTTTTTGCCGACCGGATACGGTAAGAGTCTAATCTACCGCTGGTAGGCGATAACTTCTTGTGATTGGTCGCAGTGTTATCCGATTGCGTGCAGTGAGATTTTCAAATGCATGCTTGGTGCCGCCCTTCGAGCTTGCCGATTTTCATTAGTCAACGCCAGACCATTAGTCTTTTAGATTTAGATGCAAATAAGCTGCTGCTGCTGCTGCAAGGCACAGGGGGCGGAGCTTCATGAGCTCGCGCTCAGTCTCTCAGGACAATTTCACCTCACGGAATGATGATAATATCAGAAACTCTCAGTAACGGTGTTAGACTAGACGGATTTCAGAAAATGGCCTTCTATAAGAAGTGAGGAGCATTTATGGGTACAAGTCGGGAACCGGCCTACCTTACATATTTCAAAGGTGCTGAGTCCAAAAAAAATGGTACCCAAGCGAAATTTTGAGTGTTTTACTTTCTAATTTGCATATCAAAATGGCCGCCAAATTGCCTATCTTGCTCAGTCGTTGGACCATTTTCCCCTAGTTTTTTTGTAAGTAGGCAATCAGGATGAGGAAATTAAGTTTCTAGATCGATAGTCAAGGGTCAGAGCAAAGATATAATGGAGGCTCACTGCCTTTTTTATGTATATATATATATGCAAAATACCAACTTTTAAGGTGAAATTAAGCATTATTTGTGTCATTTTTTAAGGCCGACATACATATTCAATCAATATCACTCTTAAATGTTCCCAGTGTATATATGATATGTGATGTATTCCATATTACATAATAACTAAGAAAAACACCATTGCAAGTTGTCTGAGATTTCATTTTTTTATGCAAATTAAGCATTTGTTCTCTAAATTCTAAGACGGGAAAAACCCAGGTGAATAGGGAAAAATATTCAAAAAGAGACCACCATGAAACTTCCCAAGTTGAATATTTAGATCAGGACATAGCATGGTCAGTCCCATCTCTGAGGACCCTTTGCCTGAGGTGAATGTAACAGCAAAGAGGATCATAACAGTTTCACACACTTTGGTAAATTTCCTGTTTTTTTTTTTTTTTTTAGACAAACAGTGTCAATATTCCTTAGTTATTGATTGAACTTGTTACCCTATTTATCCAAAATGATACTTTTTCAACCATAGTGGGTCAAAATTTAGGGCCATATGATTTCCGTGATCACGGAATCGCGGACGGAATTGCGGACGCGGAATCTAGTTTTAACGTGGAATTTCGCAGAATTGTACATATGTGGAATGGAGTACCAGTACTCACTAACGTTTATAGGCTCAGCTGCTTTCAGACGCTTCCGTGTCTCTGAATGGCGCATATGCGCGGCATTCAGTGAGAAAAATTATCCTTAATTTTTCAGCCAAAAAATTATCCTTAATTTTGTATTTATTGTCAACGCAGTGCGGCAGCCAGCAGACCATAGCAGGCTGTATAAGCGTGCTCATTGGCTGCCCTGCGGCAACTGCAGCAGCCTACCAGTGAGCCCTGCGTGACGTCACGCCCAATGAGGGCGCTTTGCGCCCTCCACGCGCCTCAGCCCGCCAGAATGGGTGTGGCTAGCGTGTATAAAAGAGGGGCTCACAGGCTGAAATTCTGGTTTTCATAGACTGAAGCGAATAAGCTCGTGGCACGACACGGCAGGTTACGCAATGATCGTTCCCTCTTCTAGAGAGAACCGAGGCCACGTTAGGTAACCGAGTACGTTCTCTTACGAGAGGTTCTCTCGTATTGCGTAAGTTGCTTACGCTACGGGAACCCCTTGTCAACGCCGTGCGCGCCGAGCATCCACTGCATGAGTCCCAGGGGAGCCCGGGGAACACAACATGCGGGAACAGGCGGCCAGCAACGCGGGCCAGCACATGTCATAAGCACTTCATAGGAATACAGAGCGGCTCTGCCGGTCTATGTATAAGCATGGAGAATGTGGCCAGCAGCGCGGGCCTGCACAGTACATAAGCACATCATAGGGAGAATATAGAGCGGCTTCACCGGTCTATGTATAGAGAGTATAACCCCTAGCGCAGCTGAGTGGAGAATAGGCGGCCAGCAACGCGGGCCAGCACCAGTGCACAAGCGCGTGATGGGGAAAATACAGAGCAGCTCCGCCGGCCTGTATATAGAGAATCTCATCCCTTAGTGCAGCTCACCAGAAAAGCTAGTAGTACACGAAAGTAGTCTGCACATGAACGACTGGGCAGAACATACATATCACTTAAACTGATAACAGTTTAGCCTGCAAGGCGGGAACTTCCAGGTTATAAAATCTCACGAATGTAGAGGGGGACATTCAAATGTTGTGAAATCCCGCTGGACCAAGCCCACGATGAGGCCATGCCTCTAGTGGAATGGGCTCTGATGCCCAAAGGGCACTGCAGGTGTTTGGACGCATAAGCTGCTGCAATAGCGTCCACTATCCATCTGGACAGGCTCTGTTTCAAGGCGGCGAGACCCCTGGTGCGCCCACCAAACGAAACAAAGAGCTGCTCAGAACGCCTAAAGGTGGCGGAGCATGTGATGTAAACTCTCAGCGCCCTGACGGGGCATAAGAGGTTATCACTGTCCTCACTATCGGATGCTGGCAGAGCCGACAGGGAGATGATCTGCGCCCTAAAGGGAGTGCCAATCGCTTTGGGGACGTACCCGTGTCTCGGTTTGAGGATGACTTTGGAGTCATTTGGTCCGAACTCGAGACATGCGGGGCTAACAGACAGTGCATGTAGATCCCCCACGCGTTTTACTGATGACAGACCTGTCAGAAAACGGTTTTGAGCGAAAGGTATTTCAGATCCACAGATTCTAGCGGTTCAAAGGGAAACGCTTTCTGGGCCTCTAGGACCAGAGAAAGATCCCAAATAGGAACCGAGGGGGGCCGCGGGGGGTTCATCCTCCTGGCTCCTCTAAGGAAGCGGATGATAAGCTCGTTCCTTCCTATTGCACGGCTGTGTGTCGTCTCCGCGAACGCTGCAATAGCCGCAACGTACACTTTGAGCGTGGAGGGGGACCCGCCCTTGTCCAACAGCTCTTGTAGGAAGGAGAGCACCCGTGAAACCCCACATGTGTGTGGATCCAGACTCTTAGTAGCGCACCGTTTAGAGAACACTGACCATTTAGACGCGTAGAGCCTTCTCGTGGAAGGAGCTCTAGACTGTGTGATCGTGTTTACGACCCCTTCTGGCAAATCAACGGGTATCCGTTGATTATCCACGCATGCAGAGACAGCGCTCTGGATGGGGATGCCAGATTGATCCACCGGCTTGAGAGAGAAGATCTTTCCTCACCGGGATCGGCCATGGGGCTGAGTGCGACAGCCTAACTAGCTCTGGGTACCAGATTTGGTTCTCCCATCGCGGGGCTATGAGGAGCACTGAGTGGCGCGTTTCCCTGATCCTCTTGATTACCTGTGGTAACAGCGAGATCGGAGGGAAAGCATACAGCGGGCGGCTGGGCCAGGTTTGGGCCAGCGCGTCCTCGCTCTTTGAGAAAAACGTCGGGCAGTGAGCGTTGTCATTTGACGCAAAAAGGCAGACTTCCGCCCTGCCTAACAGGCGCCACAGTAGCTGGACTGTCTGGGGGTGCAGGGACCATTCTCCCGGGGGAATGTTGTCTCTGGATCAATGTTGTTTTCGTCAATGATGACGATAACGAAATTATTTCGTTGACGCACCTTTTTTTTATGACGATAACACGACGATGACTAGCTAAAAATGGCTCTAAGGTGACTAAAACATGACGAGACGTTTTCGAGTTTTCATTGACGAGACGAGACGGAACGAAAATGATTATAAGTCTGACGTTCACAATGCATGTCATTTCTGCCTATTTTGCGTGAAATCTGTCTGTTTTGAGCTAAAAAAAAGTATCAGCAATGCTGCCGCTTCCTATCCTTGTTTTGGGTACGCCCAATTCCACACAACAACAACACACCTGCGGCTGCGGCTAGTCATTCGCCACACATCTTCGATATGAGGCGCCGGACTGGACAAAAGCGAAACGAACTGCGCGAGCGAGCGACAGTGCGCGAGAGAGACCGAGTGTGTCTGCGCGTGAGAGAGACCGAGTGTGTCCGAGCATTAGTTTAGTAGGCTAATTGGTACAAAGTAATATATAATTATTATATAACTTAGATTATAACATAAATTATAACAAATTATTATTTAACTAATTATATAATAAAGCCACAATTGCCAAAGTAAGAATGTTTTTATTCCTGGCTTTTTTGGA
This sequence comes from Abramis brama, assembly GCF_963993115.1. NCBI lineage: Eukaryota > Metazoa > Chordata > Actinopteri > Cypriniformes > Leuciscidae > Abramis > Abramis brama. Next base: position 21,114,674 of record NC_139969.1, on the reverse strand, counting down.
GTAAAACAGTGATTCCACTGTTACCACTTTATCTGTGTGTAATGTTGTAGTAGCTCAAAGTTTTTTGCTGTTTAAACTGTAAACCATTCCTTTATTACTGTGATTACTGGTGAAAATAGCCAATGTGCTGAAATTTTAGAAGAGCATCAATTCATGGAAAAAATATAACTTGAAATATGGGGATAAAAGGTTTCTGCCCAATGCGACAATGAAGTACAGCTTGGCAGCACTGCATCTCCATCAATGAGAAAGTCTAGTTTATTATGCAAAGGTTTTAAGGTTAACTGTTGTTTTATGAATTGCAACACTTGCTACAACCTGTCAAACCTAAGCCCATTTCCCATACTTTTTAACCTAAATTAATTTGTTAAAGACTACTTTTTTTTTTTTTTTTTTTTACTAAAATTGACTAAAATTGACTAAAACCTTTTTGCGTTTTCGTCGACTAAAACTTGACTAAAACCTTTTTGTGTTTTCGTCGACTAAAACTTGACTAAAACTATCAAGTTTATAAGTGACTAAAATGTGACTAAAACTAAAAATAATTTTCGTCCAAAAGACTAAGACTAAAATTAAAAGGGCTGCCAAAAACAACACTGCTCTGGACAGTCTGTCTGGGCCGACATTCAGGTGGCCCGGCACGTGCGCGGCTCCCAGCGAGCGCAACGAGCGATGAGCCCACACGAGAAGGCGTTCTGTCAGTTTGCAGAGATTCCTGGATCTGACACCGCCCTGTTGGTTCACGTAGGACACCACGGACATGTTGTCCGAGCGGACTAGCACATGGTGGTCCCGTATATGTGGGAGGAAGCGCTTGAGCGCGTTCTCGACCGCTATCATCTCTAAACAGTTTATGTGGAGGCATTTCTCCTGGTCTGACCACAGGCCAAAGACCGGTTTGCCCTCGAAAAGAGCGCCCCAACCTAAGTTGGATGCGTCCGTCGAGATAACTTTTCGGTGCGAGACGGCTCCCATTGTCACTCCCCGCTGGTACCAGTCGGCCGCTAACCAGGGTCTCAGTGTTGAAACGCAGTTCTGAGTCACTCTGATTCGTATGCCGCTGGACGCCCAGGCTCGGTGAGGCAGTCGAGCGTTCAACCAGCGTTGTAGCGGGCGCATACGCAGTAGACCCAGCTGAAGCACTGCTGCAGCTGATGCCATACAACCCAGCATCCTCTGAAATGTTTTTAGAGGTGCGGCGCTGCCCAACTGGAAAGACGTGGCCAGGCGTCGGATACGGCGCGCGCGCTGTGTCGACAGCCGGGCCGTCATTGCCACAGAGTCCAGTTCCAAACCCAGAAAAGAGGTTGACTGACTGGGCAGTAATGAGCTCTTGGTCCAGTTGACCGTGAGACCCAGGCTTTCCAGGTGGCTGAGAAGCACTGTTCTGTGAGAGATAAGTTCTTCCTCTGACTGTGCTAGAATCAGCCAATCGTCCAAATAGTTCAAAATCCGCATGCCCTGACCTCTCAGGGGAGCGAGAGCCGTGTCCATGCACTTCGTGAATGTACGGGGTGCTAAAGACAGGCGAATGGCAGGACGGTGTACTGATATACCCGACCGTCGAAGGCGAATCTCAAGAATGGCCTGTGACGGGGTATTATCTGGATCTGAAAGTAAGCGTCTTTCAGATCGAAGGGGAAATAAACCAGTCCCTCGGGCGAATCTGCGCGAGGATCTGTCTGGTTGTGAGCATTTTGAATGGTCTTTTCATAAGAGCTTTGTTCAAATATCTCAGATCTAAAATCGGTCTGAGAGCTCCCTCCTTCTTGGGCACGAGGAAGTAACGGCTGTAAAAGCCTGACTCGCTCAGAGAAGGGGGTACCGGTTCTATGGCCCCTTTGCACAGAAGTTTCGCTATTCCTGCACGAAGTAGGTGTGCTACTTCCCCATTCACTCTCGTCTCGGTTCGTGCTCGAAAGCGCGGGGGACGGCGAGCGAACTGCAATGAATAGCCCTCTCTTACTGTGCTCAGCACCCATTCTGACGCACCTGGAATAGCTTCCCACACTTTCGCATGTACGGCTAGGGGCAGAATGGCCTCCGGGCTCCGATTGCCACATTCCGCGGGCTCGAGAACCTGATTCGGAGGCGCGGGCGCAGTGCGCGCGCTCTCTGTGCTTGACTACGGCGGCTCGCAGACAGCGATGGCTGGCCGTTTTACGCACGATGTCCCGGAGGAAGTTTCATGGTGTTTTTTTTCCCTATTCACCTGGGTTTTTCCCATCTTAGAATTTAGAGAACAAATGCTTAATTTGCATAAAAAAATGAAATCTCAGACAACTTGCAATGGTGTTTTTCTTAGTTATTATGTAATATGGAATACATCACATATCATATATACACTGGGAACATTTAAGAGTGATATTGATTGAATATGTATGTCGGCCTTAAAAAATGACACAAATAATGCTTAATTTCACCTTAAAAGTTGGTATTTTGCATATATATATATATATACATAAAAAAGGCAGTGAGCCTCCATTATATCTTTGCTCTGACCCTTGACTATCGATCTAGAAACTTAATTTCCTCATCTTGATTGCCTACTTACAAAAGAACTAGGGGAAAATGGTCCAACGACTGAGCAAGATAGGCAATTTGGCGGCCATTTTGATATGCAAATTAGAAGGTCAAAAACTCACAATTTCGCTTGGGTACCAGTTTTTTTGGATTCAGCACCCTTGAAATATGTAAAGTAGGCCGGTTCCCGACTTGTACCCATAAATGCTCCTCACTTTCACTTTTTGGGTACATCCCATCTAGACTATGTTCATTTCGAGTCGGACAATAATGCCTACAGAGTCAGAGTGCTGTATAGAGATGGAACAGGTATAGTTTAGTAGTTTAATTACGGTTATAACGTATTTGTCATCTGCTTGTATGTATCCATTAATTATTAATAGCCTACAAGTCTGCTGTTTCGGACCAGGTCCGAATGATGATCAAACATATACTGATGAGTTTAATAAAGTTTATTGTACATCACACAAAAGATGAAGCGTCAGTTTTACTTCAGAAAATCACCGTAAGAGCTGAGTAAACACAGTAAGTTATAAGAAGTGCGCAAGTACATAAACGAATTTCGGTAGAGTTGAGGGAGCATTTTCTTTAAAAGCAAAATAATTCCACCTCGTCTTGGCTGCCTCAGATTTCGGGAGTAAATAGAGAGAGCTATGTGGATTAATACATCCAGCCACACAACACCTACAACAAGGAGACATTCTCATCAGGTGATTTGACTCGGGATGAAAATAACAGCGTCTCGACGACATGGCGACAAACACACTCTACAAACGCAACTCGTCTCTTCCTCTTCTCCGTGGGAGCGCAACAAGACCACGCCCCCTTTTTTGTGTATTCCTGTGGGCGGAGGTTAGTCAAAAAACTGTTCTAGTGACGTCATTAAAGAAGGAAGTATAGAGGGATGTAGTCCAAATCGGCCGTTCGCTGTAGGCGTCTTCTGTTAAATAAAATATCTCGCTTGGCATTGAACTTTGAGCTTTATAATTTTACAGATATTATTTATACTCTAACAACAAAATTACTAAAGTTTGAAACATGGGATCACGAAGAACGGGACCTTTAAAACTCAGTCACATGAAAACCCTAGTGAAAAAAAATAAAATAATAAAATGTATTTGAAACATTTATTTTATACTAAGTTCACTACAAATACATTTACATATTTATATACTTAATATTAATACCTGCATTTGTACTTTGGTATCCTAAATTATATACTTAAAGTCAATAAGAATAACAAATGTTGTACTTTATGCACTTTAGTTATCTGGAAGTAGTGCTGAGGTATTTGATTGTGCTAAAGTGTAACTATTGCATGTATACTTTAGGTACACTTTATTAATAGTGATATTTTTTGTGATTATTGTCGTAATATTAAAAAATGTGCATTGTGTACTAAAGAAATGCTCCAAATAAAGTTTAATTATAAATTAAATATAAGTCTTAAGTGATGTGTCAATATATGTTAATGGATTTGAAGTATAATAAGAATGAAATAAATGTGTTTTAAATATATTTTTATATAGTTTTTTTATTTATTTATTTTACTAGGGAAGGAGCATCCGAATGAGTAAAGTGACTGATAAACTGTCATTTACACTCGGAAACACTGGAATTTACAGAAGAGTTGAGAAATATTATTGGTTTACTCATATATATATATATATATATATATATATATATATATATATATATATATATATATGAAGAGTTCAGATGCAAAAGCCTCTAAGTGCCATCTGAATTTTTCTTCTAAAATTAGCATTTTTTTCAAGCTTGTATGTTTAAATTCAGTAATTTCACTTTAGTGACAATTAATGGGTCATTTTCATTGCCATTAAAGTGAAATAACTGAACATAAACATACAAGCTTGATAAAAATTATCATTCTAGAAGAAAATTTCAGATGGCACTTAGAGGCTTTTGCATCTGAACTCTTCATATATATATATATATATATATATATATATATATATATATATATATATATATATAGCCTATCTCAAGCACTGGAATACGATTTTTTGGGGAGAACAGGCACCCAACAGAGAGACAAATCCACCACGATTATCAGCTTCAGTAAGATGTTAGTCAATTTTAACCATTGCTTCTAACAGTGCCGATCCTGACCTCCCTGGGGCCCTAAACAAAATTCTGCTAAGGGGCCCTCTACCTGACCCGTGACGCCGTGAGCTACCTAGCCTAAACCATTTGCCATTGCCACACAGTCACACCTGACACTTCAGTGCTCCCAATACAATTCTCCCTCCTTTAAACAAAACAGTCAAAGAATAAGTACAACAATATAGAACAGAATGAGGTTCAAACAAACAATATTTATTGAATAGAGTATTTTCTATAGAATATTAAGATAACAAGTGAATATTATTAAGTAAGTGAATATTAACGTAAACATAAATAAGAAGAAAATAATAAATTATAACCCTGAGCTTTAGCTTTTGGGATTAACTTTGGTTCTCTCTACAGCCTGGGCATTTCGGCATCAGTATGGGCAACACCAGTCTATTTGGACTGTCTAGAAGAAACTGAGAAGAATATCACATAGTTAGTTAAACAGTCATTTACACAATCTTACATGTTACTCGTTACATGTTACAAATGTGTAAACTAAAATTAAAATCTTACCATCAAAATATTCCTTTTCTGCACTTTCTTGAGGCAAAATCATCAATGATGTCATCATAGGACAGGTGTTTCCCCACATCATGATTTATGCTCATGATGGCCAATCCACTCAAACGTTCCTGTGACATTGAAGACCTCAGGTAGCTTTTGATGACCTTTAATTTTGAAAAGCTCCTCTCTGACGATGCTACTGTTACAGGCAGGGTGACTGCAATTCTTAGGGCTATCCAAAGATTAGGATAGAGTTCCTCCAGGTTTTTCTCACAGAGAAATGAAAGCAACTCAAATGCAGTCATTTTATCTGATGGCAGATCAGGTAAATTCTGAACCTTGTGTGCCAGATCCATTCCACTGATGTCATAGTCATCTCTGAAGGTTGGAGTATTTTGAACTTCCTTGCAGTGAGCCTTTAAAGATTCACTAGACAATCTGTGAGGCAGTGCTGAAGTTTAGCAACACATATTTGGATTTCACCTGGTTGACTGTTTCAAATCTCTCATCCATGGATGTCACAGCAGAGTCGACCACAATGTTAAAGAAGTTGAAGGTTTTTCAGTGCATCAGTCATTGGTTCATCAGGAGCCTCATAACTGAAATGCCTCTTGCTGTTTCTCAGTCTCTTCTCTTTCAGAACAGCCTCCACATCCATTACTTCGCAAATGCTTTTGGCTGTTGTCTATGCCTCAGAGAATCCAGTATCCCGGTATGTAGTGAGGGAAGCCTTTGCATTCGAGATTAAATTAACTGCTATATCCAACTGCATTGAGGCGGATTGGAGGAGCTTGTTCACTATGTTTGTAATAGTCAGTATCTCACACCATACGACACAGCAAATCAAGAACCGGTAGGACCCAACTTCCTCTGCATGTGCTTGTGCCTCCACTTTGGCCACAGGATCATTGATTGTCTGTCTGGCTTCCAGTAATGCCTCCCGAACCTCAGATGCCTGGTGCCTTATTGCATGAATGCTTTTGAGCCTACTCTCCCATCTTGTCACTCCATGACTTCATGGTTATCTTCACGTGTTTCTTTAAAACACTCCATCTTTGTGTGCCAGCTGAAAAGAAGGTGAAGAGCTTTTGCACATGTCCAAAGAACCCTACTGCATCTTTTGAAGATTTGGCAGCATCTGCAATTACAAGGTTTAGAGTATGTGCTCCACATGGGACAAACACGGCTCTGGGATTTCTTCTGAGCAGTCTGGCTTGTACTCCTTGGTTCTTGCCTTTCATGTTGGCCCCATTATCAAAAGCTTGCCCTCTGCAATCTTCAAATGAAATCTTCAGCTCATTCAGCTCATTTAAGATGACAGTGGACAGATTTAAACCTGTTGTAGCCTCAACATTCACAAAGCCGAGGAAGTGCTCCTTGATCTCTGGCTTTCCCCTTAAAGCCACGCTTCTCAGAATAATGGACATTTGCTCTTGGTGATTAATGTCAGGTGTACAGTCCAAGATAATGGAGAAGTACTTCTTATTTGACAGGGAACTACACTAACCTTTTCCACTGGTGGCACTTGCGCTACTAACTTTTTCAGTTACTGGCGCAAAACATGATTTGGTCGCACAAATTATTTATAGTAAGCCGCTCTGGATAATAATGAACAATAATGAAACTGTATTGCATACAGATGTGCTTTTTATTTTACTTGCCATCTTTTAAACCACATGCCTTGTTGTTTTTGTTTTCTTTAACATTGGTTGGGATAGATTTTCTGCATTAGAAAATACAGTACACAATAAAGTGCAAAATGGATTTCAACATGCTATGGTTGGCACAGATGGGCAGACTCCTGAACTCTTAAGTAGTGATGCGATATTAATATTGCTGTTATGGCATAAAACAGTAAAAAAAACAAAAAAAAAACAGGAACATTGTGTACAATTAAGATAGGCTACTTAATTTATTATTCCAATTAGGGGTGGGCGATATGGCAAAAATATCATATCACAATTTTTTTCAGGAAAATCACGATTTTATCACGATTCTTTTTTATGTTGGTTTTACTATTTGTATTTTGTGACTGAGCATTACAGCCAAACTAATGTCCATATTTTAAAAACAAAGCCTTAGGTAACAAAAAAAAAAAAAGGCAGACAGGGGCGAAGATAAAAATATTTGTCATTATTTTCTTTGTTATTAAATATTAAGATCAAAGATACACATTACACATACACAACTTAATATACAAAGTGTATTAAGTGTATTAAAATGATTTCAGCTTCAGTAGGTGTATTTAACAGTAGCATTGAAGAAAGTAATTAAATGAACAAATATGAAAATAAAACAAAACAGACTTCACTGTATAAATTATACGTTGATACTTATTAAAGCTACTATTAAAGTTATCAGTCAATAGCAGTGAGTGATTTTCTCTTTGCATTGTGTTGTTTTATTAACATTAAAGGAATAGTTCTCCTAAAAATTCAAATTGTCATAATTTACTCTCTCAAGTTGTTTTAAACTCGAATAAGTTTCTTTCTTCAGTTGAAAATAAAAGTTATTTGGAAGAATGTGGGTAACCAAACAGTTGATGTACCCCAGTGACTTAGTATATTTTTCTCCTATGGAAGTCAATGGGGACCAGCTACTGTTTGGATAGCCACATTCTTCAAAATATTAATATTAGAAAAATATTAGAAGGAAATTAATACAGGTTTGGAACAACATTAGAGTGCGTAAATGATGAGATGATTTTTATTTTTGGGTGAACTATCCCTTTAAGGACAAGCGGCAGCGTGTTTACTATTGCTACTGTCTAGTTGCGCGCGACGCGTCTAATATACACGTATTTGACAAGCAGATTTACTCAATTTTCTCAAGTTTGCTTTCACTTTGGACATAACCGACTTTGTTTATGTAAACATTGTGTGTATTTAACAGTATAAGCACAATAAGACTCGAAAGATAACTTAGTCCAGTATCCAGGCGCTGGTAGACAGGCTTTTAGTGCATGTGAGCTTCACATGTACGCGCTGAGGAACGCACACGTTAAAATATTAAACGTTAAATATTACATAATAAATGTTAAACTATAGCCCGTCAATTTTCATTTTACAATTATCTTCTCTCTCTGTGTGCGCGCGTCCGTGTTTGTGTGAGAGAGAGAGCTCGCGCAGCACTGAAACAATGGTAGGCTACGTTTTAATTAATGCCGCCTTTAGGGGCGGCAGTGGCTCAGTGGTTCATGTAGGTTGTCTACAAACCGAAAGGTTGGTGGTTCAATCCCCGGTTCCACTTGACCAAGTGTCGAGGTGTCCATGAGCAAGACACCTAACCCCAGCTGCTCCCGACGAGCTGGATGGCGCCCTGCATGGCTGACACCGCCGTCGGTGTATGAATGAGTGAGTGAATGGGTGAATGTGAGGCAATGTAAAGCGCTTTGGTGGCCATAGGTCTGTGAAAGCGCTATATTAATGCAGTCCATTTACCATTTACCATTTAATCTAAGTAACGGTCGCGGGGCTGAAGCCAACTTGATGTTTTAAATGCTCAAAGCACGTTATAAAACGTATTCTTAAAATACACATTTCTGTTTTAATAAATGCTCATAGTAAATCATAGCATAGGCTATTGCCTAAAACATAGGTACAAAAATAATCAGTGATACATTTGCGACCCATTAAAAATTAGGGTCGCAATGGCATTTCAAAAGGTCGCATATGCGACCATTTTGGTCGCAGTGTAGTTCCCTGTTTGAGTCACTATTGCTTCCAGAATTTTGCCACTCACAATCTGTATTAGCTCATTCTGTGTGTGCTGCCCAAGGTAATGAGCATGTGTCTCTACATCTTTAATTTTGCTGAGATGGTTTTCCATAATGGGGTCAAATTTTGCCAGTAATTCAAACTCTTTTAGGAAGTTTCCATTATCTGGCTGGAAGAGTTTTTCTGACGAACCCCTGAATGCTAGGTTTCGTTCAGCCAGAGACTGGGAGATACTTATTAAACGTGTAAGGCAGTGGCGTAACTTTGTTTTAAACAGTGGGTGGGACACAGCCGCAAATTACGCCTATGGTGTAAGGACATCCCGCCATCTCTTTCTTTCAGCCTCATAAATGGTCATTTGTATCTGGTCAAGAGTCTGTCCCCGACTTAGGCGCAGATCAAGTTCTCTCCACTTAATCATATTTTGTGTGTGTTCAGGACTACTCTCATGGTGTTTCAGAATGGCATTGATATTTGACCAGTTGTTCACACCTTCCTTTATAATTTTGTTGTATTTTGTAGAAAAGAGCTTACAGCAAAAACAATAAACAGCATTGTTTTTGATTGAGTATGTAAGCCAGCTCCTGTGAATCTTTTCCACATTTGACAGTTGTCTCTGTAATAAGCCTGAATGGAAAGCTCTTCTAGACTTGTCTTTAGGGAAAGAAAAATCCTGTCCTGGTTTGAATGGACCTCTGCGCACTAACTCAGTCCTCATAAAGTCTGTTAAGACTGGGGGCCAATCTTCTGGGTCATTTGGTGGAGCGGCAACTGTTCTATTTGGGTCTGAGCTGCTTGTATCTGCTGCTGGCTGTACACCTCTGGTTGTGCTAGTACTGACTGAGGCTGCCTGTACTTCACCTGGGTCTGTCACTGTGTTAGTACTTTCTGAAGACGGCTGTACTGTATTTGCTGAAGCTGGCTGTATTGGGTTTGTGCTAGTACTGGATGAGGCTGCCTGTACTTCACCTGGGTCTGTCACTGTGTTAGTGCTTGCTGAAGACGGCTGTACTGGGTTTGTGCTAGTACTGGCTGAGACTGCATGTACTTCACCTGGGTCTGTGTTAGTACTTGCTGAAGACAGCTGTGCTGTATTTGCTGAAGCTGGCTGTTCTGGGTCTGTGCTAGTACTGGCTGAGGCTGGATGTGTATCATCTGAGTCTGTGCTTGTACTGGCTGATGATCCAGCATCTCCTCTACTGACAAACTTAAGCATAGCACCTGCAAATTATAGATAACTCGTTTTATAAGCTGCATCAGACCCATTCAAACTGGCTCCCAATTTCCTTTTATACATTTTCAAATATAAAATATTATTTATACTATGGCTTGGCTCTTGTAATATTTAACTAGTGAACTAGTGATGCAGATATCAATAATCCCTGTGAGTGATGACATCATTGATATCAAGAATTAACTTTTGTACAAGTGAACATGTAATTCCTGATATCAAAAATAGACATTGGTAGATAAAAATGTAACTAAGGGGCCCTATTAGTAAAAATAATCAAGAATTCACATTGCAAAATAGTAAAAAAAACTTAATGCTTGATATCAAAAATGCATAAACTGTGAATGAATAAAAGCTAAAATGGCTTGCCATAGCATGTTAAAGTTGTTATTATAACATTAGCAGTTGTTTAGAGTTTTTAACTACACATTGACTGAGACTAGATAATCAGTGTCTTGTTTTAAAAGTATGTATAATGTGTACTTTGATGAGGAGTGCCATCATTCACGCCCATATATTGTACAGTCTGTGTCTGTCTGGTCTCCACAATTTCTGTTTGAAAAATGCGCATTTCATTTCGTGCACGCGCATTTGAACGCATGATAACACACGCGACGCGGTTATCTTTTCCGAGCTGCAGTAAACAAACACCGTTGCACTTTGTCGTTTATCAAAACCAAACGTAATAAATAATTGTATTTTACTCTCGCTTTTGTCAGGCACAAAGTGATGCAAGAGATGCACTGCCTGCCTGCCCAGCTAGGTTAGCAAGACCGAAAAAACACAATAGAAATGCACATAAACTTAACTTTACTTTGCTGACCTCAAACTTAGAGAGGAGAGAACACAAGTTTACCTGATTGTTGTTCCCGCAATTCACGCTCATGGGTTTTTTTTCCCTCTTTTCGTGACCAGAAGGATAGTTTCGCTTCATTTTGTCATGGATGTTGTAAACATTAAATGACACGAGGGGGAGGCGGGGCCTTGAGTAATTTGCGGGGCCCTACGCAGCTTGCGTAGTGAGCGTATAGGGCTGATCGGCTCTGGCTTCTAAACCTTACATTAGGATTAATATATTATGTAGTTAAAATTATTATTCTCATCATCAAACATCATTTCCCCCACCAGTGACAAATCTGAATAACTTTTTATCCTTTTGTCTTTCTTCCTCTAAAGTGACAAAGAAAGGAGAACATGTCACCATCAACAGTCCTTTATTTAGTTCACTGAAGAACATCAAGGGAAAGACGTGTCATTACAGGATAAATGTGGCTACAGGTAAAATTCTTAGATAGTTTGTTTGATTTTGGTGTACCAATTTGCTTTTTTTTAAAGCTACAATTGTGTGATGTGATGTGACGTAGCCAAGTATGGTGTCCCAATACTCTGAATTTGTGCTATTCATTTCACCCATTCAAGTGCACACACACAAACACACACACATCAGTGAGTATTGAACACACACACACACACACACACACACACACACACACACACACACACACACACACACACTGTGAACACACACGTTTTTGCTGCGGCACCCAGGGAGCCATTGGGGACCATTTGTTCATGTTGTCTGAATGTTTTATAAAAAGGTAGTAAAAATAGTTTAAAATAGTCCATGTAACTACAGTGGTTCAACCTTAATATTATGAAGCGACGAGAATACTTTTTGTGTGCAAAACCCCCCAAAATAACAACATTATTCAACAATAGCTCCTGGGTCATCACACACATGACCAGCGTCGGCCAATAATGAGCTGACGTTCTGACATATAACCCAGAAGCGCTGCACTGTTTACACTACATCAACAGCATAGGAGAATGACATGGAAGAGAAGAGATTGTTGAATAATGTTGTTATTTTGGGGGGCATAATGGGGGCATAATATTAAGGTTGAACCACTGTAGTTACATGGACTATTTTAACAATGTTTTTACTACCTCTTTGGGCCTTGAAAGTTGCAATGACGTTGCTGTCAATGGAGGGACAGAAAGCTCTCAGATTTCATCAAAAATATCTTTAACAAAACAATTTTTTTGTATGTGAATGCTGTTTTACATGAATATTATGACACGAGTGAAGCACAAAGCTTTGTTTACAAAAGAAATAGCCTAATAGGTTAGCAATTAAATGTTCCATGGAAAAGTTTGGATTCATGACGAATGAGAGAGTTGTGCGTGAGCCCATAAATTTAAGCTTTGTCGGCTTTGAATTCTGGTTTGTGATCTGGTCACCCGATTATCAGTGAATTTAACAATATTCCATTAGTTATTCCATATAGAAAGCTTGAATTGTCTACTTTTAAACAAAACAATTGAAAAACGAAAATAAACCGACTAGCCTATGCTTATGTATTCCGTATGAAGTGTGCATTTCTCTCTATAGGCGTGTTCACTGCGAAAATGACGAGTCGGCATCGTCAACTTCATCTTTGTAGCCCGACACTGACACAGAAAACACTAGTTTATTAATAAACAATTCTCCTTGCTATATTTGACACATTCATAATCATTACTTTTGCCGGTTCTTTGCGACAGCTGTTATGTGCGTTATTGGCAGCGTCACCCTCTGGTTACATGAACGTTTCACCACCGCATCAGCACCAGAACATGGAGATTTTATTTTAGAGAATAATCGCACACCCTATTAGATATTCTATAATTAAATCAATTAATCGAATATTCAAAAATCGTGACTCATCCCTGCATGGAATCTCTTGTTTCTTTTCCCATATCTTCACTCGCGTCTCACCCATTTCCGAAGGGGATAAACGTTTCTTCCTTGGTTCGCTTTTAATTAGGCCTATTATTTTCGTATTCTTTACTGTGGTAAAGTAGAAAAAAATGCTGTAGGACAGATAGCCTACATTTTTACTTGTACGTCAAATTCTTTTTAACACAGTTTGTGCTTGTTATTAGACTTGGTAGTTGGTAAGGCGTGTCAAGTTTATTTGTAAAGCACGTTTCACACGTGCGGGTGATTTTAGTTTTGCTTTTTCTGGCAGCGCAATATCAAATATAGCCTAAATGCATTGTCCTTGTGGAAGATAAAATTCGCTCTTCATACCTTTTACAAGAAGTAGAAAACATGAAGATATCAGAAAAGAGATCGATGGTCTCTTTCCTGCTCGTGTCCCACATCCCTCTCAAAGCGCAGAGCGGTAGGCTATATCACGCGTCTTTGTGTGGAAATATTAAACTATTCAACTATATAAAAAAAAAAATTTTTTTTTTTTTTTTAATGGATTCAACTTTATTATATTATTTAAGTTACCAGGATTTACTGATATTTATTTCAATGCTTTACAGGCTTTAGTGTGATGTTTCTTTGACGGAATTGCTCAAATAAACACTTTTTTTTCTCAAATAAACATACATTTTTTTATTTCAAAACAATCCCTCAACCACCGCACCACTGCCGGTAGTTGGTCTATTACCACCGCGGTGGTAAAAAACTGCCACCGTCACAGCCCTAAGGGGGATATTTCGGACACAGACAATGTTTAATGAGCAGTAGGATAACCATATTCATCTGCACAGTCATGTAGAGCTGAAGCACAAACAAAACAATGTTCTTCTGCAAATTGCATTCAGTTTTGTTTTTTAACCACTAGGGGGCAAAAGTTACATAGTGACCTTTAAATGAATCATTCAAACAACTGATTCATTCAAAACACTGATTCATTCATGAGCAATAACAACACTAATGTTTGTCCTTCGGAGACGCCCGAATCGCTTTGGTTTCCTATGGTACTACTTTAATTGGTGGAGCAAAAACACACAAAGTTGCAATATTATAACTAAAATGTAAGTTACTAAGAAGAACACAAATGTGATACCTTCCTTATTGCTTGCATAGATTGCTGGTCCACTACGAGAAGAGGGGATTGTCTTGTCTTAACTGCTCTTTTTTTGATCCCTTCCCTGCCTGCAACCGCCTACTCTCATCTACTTTCAAGGTGAGGAGCTTGACATCTCAAATGCTTGACATTTGAATCTCTTTTCTTTAAAAAAAACAAAAACAAAAAACAACCCTGTCCCTTTCTCTCTCTTTTCCAGTATTTGGTTTAAAACTCATATTTAAGTGGACTTGTACTCATGTACCCATTACATGGACATGGAGAGTTTGCAGAATACTTGCAATCACTGAAAAGGTGAATAATAGCTATGTTTTTACCCCATATAGCTATGTCTTAAAATGATAGCCTTTTGTGGAGTTCTGAAAAATAATTTTTTAGTCCACTGTATATGGGCAATAATTGTCTTTCCACAAATTGTGGTAAACTAATCCATTTATGTCTTGAAGCAATGCCAAACTATTGTATCGCTTTGGAGACATGGCTTATGAACCTATTACGCTATGAGGTTCAGCAACTAATAAAGTTTTATGATATCATTAGTTTTTTTTCTTTGTTACTTTTCATATAATATTTTTTTATATTGACAAGTACTGTATGTGAATTTTTTTTAATGGTTATGGTTCTCTAGTAAGTATGATTTTGCCCGATTGACCTGTCAAGCAACTGATTGCTAATTGTCGACACTTCAATGTTCAGTTTGTCTACATACAGCACATGCTATGCTACATGTGCATATACACAGAGTAACCTTTCAAAACAATAGCATCTTAATAACCTGTTAAAATAGTGTTTCATGCTTTCATACTTCAGTTCTTTTTTTCACGCAGCATTTTATACTTTGGATACAGATATGCAAGTATGCAATCCATATTAAAATACTCAGTTTTTTATTATTAAATCTGATGCAAATATTTTACATTTGCCTGTGCACACATATAGTTATGATCCATTTTCTGCACTCTTTGGAAGTGACATTCAACCATTTTAATAAAACACTGGCCTTTGCCCCTTTTAATTTTTGCATTCTCACAGATCTCTCCTGTGATGGAAGGATAGTGTTGTAGATGTGTCATAGAGTCCGTATCATCCCAGTTATCTTTGTGACATTTTAGGGATGAAAGAGGCCTTGCTGTAGACTTTAATAACAGAAGGATATATCTGCTTCAACAGGTCTGCCTCAATCAGAAATGCAGACCAATTTGTAATTTTTTTCAGGGCTCGAGTTACTGGGTTGAGTCTTGTGAGCTAAGATGTGAAATAAACATGAATTAGAATTCAATGATTTAGTTTGCTAATGAGGCAGAGGACATGTACAAGGTCTTGCTGTAAGTCATGTATTTGTAAAACTGTATATATTATATAAAATGTATATAAAACTAAAAGTGAAAAGTGGGTGCTTTTTCTTTTGCAAACAAGGTTTTCAATAAGCAAATGTTAATTTTGTGAAAACCAGACTATGTTGGCAGGGACACATTGATTTTGACTTATGGCAAGATCAAGGGTATTCTGAACTTTCTTTCCTGTTTACTTTCTGAGGTTAGGGGCAGGAAAATGTGTTACTGTACCAGACCTGCCAACTTGTACGCATTTTGCGTAGCGGATACGCATTTTGACCTCAAAGTACGCTGGAACGATTTTTCACTCTAAACTGCACAAACTTCTGACTCCTGAAGGTAAACAGCCTGGGGTGGATGTGGAAATCTGAAATATTGTATTGAGTTATCTTAATCTGGATTCGATTATCACACGGGAGTGATCGCATGGATTATCTTAAAATACTCCGTCATTCATTCATGGTTACTCAGATAAGAGGAAGACATCATTCAGCCATGCAAATGATAAAATACTCAAGTAATGCTGAACAATAAATCTAAATAAAATTGAAATTGCTATGGCTTAGTGATTATGAAAGTGTTGTGATTTGTGGATGACTGATAAGCGCGAATCTGGAGAAACAGGCGTTTATTTATTCATTCTCAGTGTTGAGAAACATAGCCTGCATGTGTTACGTTATTGTGTTGATAATAACTGCCTATTTATGTTACATATTTATTTTGTATGAAAACTAGCGCGTTAGTTACTTATGGATTAAAAAAGTAGGCTACCGTTGTCTCAGTGCTGCGCGAGCTCTCTCTCACAAACACGGACGCGCATGGGAAGCTACACATGGCCAGAAACAGCATAAGGTTTGAGAGACTTTCCCACATTTTACAGAATCACATTATGAAATAAATGTTTTTCTCCAAAACACGTTGGCCACAATTATTGGCACCCCTTGAATGTTTTGAGTAAAATATCTCTGAAGTATATTCACATTAAAATGTACCTTTATTTTTAAGCACACCAGGGTGACTAGGAACATGAAATTCTCTAGCTATGACTTTTTGTTTCACAGGAAACACAAAGGCCAAATTTCCTTAAGCATCCATCACAATGAGTAAAACCAAATAATATAGTTCTGATGTGCATCAAAAGATTGTTGAGCATCACTAAATAGAAAGTGACTGTAAGAAAATAAAGAATTAAGAATTTCCAATCAACTAAAGATGTTACGAATCTGCCTGGAAGAGGACGTGTGTCTATATTGTCTTAATGTATGGTGAGGAGGAGAGTTTGAGTGGCCAACGACTCTCCAAGGATCACAGATGGAGAATTGCAGAGATTACTTGAGTCTTGGGGGTCAGAAAGGCTAAAAAAATATACAAACAACCCCTACATCACCACGTTGTTTGGGAGGGTTTTAAGAAAAATCCTCCTCGCTCCTGCAAAAATAAATTCCAGCATATTCAGTTGTCAGACATGGCTGGAACTTCAAAAGGGACCAGATTCTAATTCAATGGTCAGATGAAAAAAAAGAAAAGAAAAAAAAGAGCTTTTTGGCAGCAAACCCACCAGATGTGTTTGGTGCAAACAGGGATAAAAAAGTACCCCATGCCCACGGTTAAATATACTGCTGGATGTTATGGGCCTATTTTTTGCTGGAGGTCCTGGACATTGTGGAGGTTCAGATACATGGTATTATTGATTCTAGGAAATACCAACATAAAAAATCAAAACCTTACTGCCTCTGTTAGAAATCTTATAATGGGCCGTGGTTGGATCTTCCATCAGGACAACGGTCCAAAACAAACATCAAAATCAACACAAAAATGGGTAACTGAGCACAAAATGAAGCTTCTGCCATGACCGTCCCAGTCCCCTGACCTGAACCCTATAGAAAATGAGTGGGGTGAACTGAAGAGAAGAAGCACCAACATGAACTTGTGAATCTGAAGGATCTGGAGAGATTCTGTATGGAGGAATGGTCTCTGATCTCTTGTCAGTTGTTCTCCAAACTCATCAGGCATTATAGAAGCCTTTATAGAAGCCTATACTCTGCTGTTCAAAATTCAAGCTGTTATCTTGGCAAAAGGAGGTTGCAAAAAGTATTTAATAACAGGGAGCCAATTATGGCCAGCGTTTTTTGGAGTAAAGCATTTATTTCATATATTTATTTATAAGGTGATTTACCCCCCACTTTCAATTGTTTTACTTCAATGAAAGGTGAATGAATTGCAAATGTTTTTAATGAAAGATCAAAAGGATAAACAATGCAGATTTATTTTTTACAGTCATTTTTGATCATGTACACCAGGGGTGCCATTAATTCTGACCACAGCTGTATGTATATATATATATATATATATACACAGTAATATCCCCCCCCCCCCCCCCCCCCCCAAAAAACAAACAAAACAAACAAACTTGGTTTTAAGTTATATCTTTTGCTGTAGTGTGTCAGTAGGAAATATATTAAATTTCCAAACATTCTTTTTGCCATTAATTGTAATCATCCAGTGAGATTTGTGTATGCACAAGGAGTCTGACAACAGCCAGTATGATCTGATCTCACCATCATCGAGTCCATCTGTGATTACATGAAGAAACCTAAAAAACTGAGACAGACTAAATCCAGAAGAACTGCTGGAATGTCTCTGAGATGCTTGAAGAAACCTTCCTTACACACGATAACACCATCTGTACAATTCAGAATCATTACAGTTTACAAACCAACACCATTTTTATTTTATGAGACAGCAGTACAACTCATTACATTAGTTTTTTTTTTTCCTGCTTTATTTTAATGTTAGATTTATTTTTTTTAGAAAGCATGCTGAGCAGATAAAATCAACAAAAAAAGTTATACATTTTTGAGTGATTAATAATTTTCTTTTGAAAAACATTTAATAAGTAGTTTTCCTTTTTAAAAGTAACAATCACATTGTTAGTGTTTGGTAAAATACTGTTGTAACCATGGTATGTTTTTGTAAAGGAAGACACTTGATGAAAAAGTTAAAGGTTTGTACTGTATATGAATAGGTTTTTAGGTTGTTGATTTTTTACACAATTCTACCCTTGAGCAAGTCTGATTTCTCTACATAAATATTTACAAAGATTAGCAAATGGCCTGTTTTCATTGTAAGACAAGCCTTTTATTTCACTGTAAATTAATTAAATCAATGCATTTAACTATTAATGGACATCTCAACTGTTTGCTGATAATAAAAAGACTCTTGAATAAGTAAAACTGCCTCAAGGAACTACAAAATGCAAAGAAATTCTTTTTTTAAATGATGTCCCCATTAAAGTGTTACAGCATCCCATCCTGCTCGCTATACACTCACAAATGCACATGCACACACACACACACACACACACACACACGTGCACACACACACACACACGCACGCACGCACACACACACACACACACACACACACACAGGCTAACTCAACATTTGAGCTGAGAGATGAAACACCTGTCAATGACATCCTCAGGTCAAGCATTGGGCACATCAACTTTGTTGTTGAAGACCCCCTTTTTCATGTATTCTTGGATGTAGGAGATCTTAGAAGCTTATCTTGAACTTAAAACATAATTTAAAAGGAACATAAGACATCTCTAAGTGTACTTGCAATGGGAGTGTGTTTACGCTGACTTACATTTTAAGGTAAAACATGCAATTATTTAATCCATCCGCAATTACATGTAATACGGTATTATGTGATCTCTCAGAGAACCTGTGGGATTACATTGCATATTATTTTATTACAGGCCTACGTGCTACTTCAAGTCATATTTACAGCTCAGAAATATCAATGAGAATATGTTCTGTCACATGGCAGGCTTGCTAGTAAATATTGAAAAGACTGCTCCATTATGCTTGTTTCCTGGAATAAACACAATAAGAATATCCAGCATAAATATGGATTTCATGTCTCCGGGATTTGAAACTCACAGCAAAGTACCTGTGTGTCAAATGCCTTTGACAGCAAGAGTTATGTGTTGCCAGATATTAAAATGAATGAATACTTCACAGCTCCACTGGCTGTGTTAGCCATGGGGGAAAATTAATTTGAACACGAAATCTGAAAGAGACTTCAGTTTATTTCTTGTCTTGTTAAAAATGAATAGATAAACTAATGGCAAAAAATACAAATTAATGTTTTGGCATTTCTGGTGTGGTCTTGAAATGTATTTTTATTTGTGTTTTTTTTTTATTAGTAGTGAAAAAAATCAACAAAGGGATTTATTATTTTACTTATAAAACAACAAAGAGAATATAACAGTCACAAATTTATACTGATTTCACAAAGCTTTTTGCTGTTTAATAGCTGGGACAACAAAAGTACTCTTTGAAGCCTGCCTGTGATTTTGCAATTTTACTTTTCTCTGGTTAGGTGCAGTTCTATGTCCTCCTACTGACATCCTGGGGGAACATATAGCCCCTGTAATTGATTCACTTGTTAATGCTGACGCTTAGAGACAAACAGGAGCTTTTGCGGACGTCCTTGTTCAAGCTGGAAACAATTTAGGACTTCCAACACTGTGGCCCACACCCTTGCAGTAGGGGAATCGACTTGGTATTGATATACCTTCCCTCTCATTGAAGCCAGGGAGATAGAGAAAAATCAACAGCAGTGGGCCTATGGGAGAAACTTTTGAAGCAAGATTGATGCACCCCATGTTCACAATCCCTGTTAATTCCAGTCCTGTTGCTCCATAGATCAGTAGTTATCTTGTATTGAAAGCTTGTGGATTGCAATGCTTCATGTAGTCATGGAAGTCTTCTCACAGCTGAACTGAATGCTTTTCACCAGGTCACAACAGGGTCATTCCATGTCAAATCAACCAAATTTTGGAAACTTCCCCGGCTCAAATTTTTGATTTTGTTATTTTTTTCTGATGAAAGAAACATAAATATTGATGAAAGCTAAATTATTAAATGTCATGTATATTTACTGAGTAATCCACTATTTTGTATTTTCCACTATTTTTCCACTATTTTTTCAAAATGACAAATTTGGGGCCAAATTACAGAGGGGAAAAATGACTTTAGAAAGATGGCAGCATCTTTATTTTATTTTTGCACAGATATTGATAGGTCTATTTGTCAAATCTGTTTACTTTAGCAATCTTTGTTCAAAATATTGTTTTTCCAAAGTTTGCGTGCCTGTCACTCAAAAAGTATTAAAGATTTCTTAATATCCTTTTATATTTTGGTTTTTAACAAACTTTTCTTTTGCTATCCATATTTTAAGGCCCATATGGTTCAATTCCATAGTTATTTGGATCTCAATATGGCTCTAAGAGTAAACTGTTGAATTGTACACCTTTTCATTGGCCAAAACCCACTGGGTCACTTTGCATGCAGCTGATACTTTTTCTTCTGAGTATCTGAACAACAAATAATGTTGAAACTAGATATGTATCTCGTTTTTTTCTATCAACACAATTGCATAGAACATACCTGTCTGAGTGCCATAAATACTCTCTTTCTAAAGTTTGCGTGCCTGTCACTCAAAACGTATTAAAGATATCTTAATATCCTTCTATATTCTTATTCTTAATAAACTTTTCTTTTGGAATCATAATTTTTAAGGTCCTATATGGTTCAATCACATAGATATGGAGATCACCATGTGACTCCATGTTCAAATATTTTTCCCATTTTCAATGGTCAAAAACCAAAAGTTGGTAACTTTTCAAACAGCTGATACTTATTGTGTTTAAAGGGGAATGTCTGAAGAACATGCTCAAATGTATCCAGTTTCCCTTTTATCAGTATAACTGCATGCAACATCCCTCTCTGAGAGCCAACATTTCTGAATAATATAATGTTTACTGATTCCTATTTCGCTCAAAATGGCATGCCATGTATATTTGTGACCCTGGATCACAAAACCAGTCACAAGTCGCACGGGTATATTTGTGGCAAAAGCCAACAATACATTGTATGGGTCAAACATCGATTTTTCTTTTATGCCAAAAATTATTAGGATATTAAGTAAAGATCATGTTCCATGAAGATATTTTGTAAATTTCCTATCGTAAATATATAAAACATTTATTTTTGTGAGTGAATGCAGCACAATCGCGAACATAAATAGACAACTTTAAAGGTGATTTTCTCAATTTTTTGTTTTTTTTTGCACCCTCAGATTCCAGATTTTCATAGTTGTATAGTTGTATCTCGGGTCAAATATTGTCCTAACATACCATACATCAATGGAAAGTTTATTTATTCAGCTTTTAGGTGATGTATAAATCTCAATTTCAAAAAATTGACCCATGTGACCCACAGAACCCACAGGTTCTGTGGTCCAGGGTCACATTTATTCTTATTAGGTTATCTTGCGCCATTCTGCCCATGTCGTCTGCAACAGTTGGCTTCTGGAAGCAAATCTCATTCATTTTCTCTATAAGGAAATACATTTTTAATGATAGCTTTAACCTTTGAAGATTTACCTATTATGAGCTATAGATGATATGTGCTTTTGTTGAAGCCTGAATTTTTTTGTTTAGCAGCAGAATTCCTGGTGAAAAAAGAATTTGCTTCTGCAAAGAAAGGTCTACCAATCAGAAAATCGGAACAAGCAAATCACTGCAAAACCACCCCCCGTTCAAAGCACTGTGAATGAAGTAATCTCCCTAGGCTCTCAAAATACTTTTCTGGAACCAAGGCCGCTGAAAAAGTGGGCAGGCACTACACATATTCAGTTGTGATTTGCGTCTCCCGTGTGTTTCGCATCTCCCGTGTGTTTCGCATACAGTCCACTATTTGTGTGGCGCATGAAGTTTCTTCCCATGTAGAGCATTTCAAACCAGTTGTTTATTAGGCTCAATGTCCATTGGATGCCGCTTTAGCTGCTTTTGTTGGCTGTGAGGCAGCTCTTGGAACAAGAACTACTTTGTACTTTTCCATCCTTCTCCATCACCTCAGCTTGTCCTTTGAGGAACAGGTCTTAATTACTTCCCTCAGTAGTTAATAGGGAGAAGCTTGGTGTGATTGCAAGGTGTCACTTCCAGAGTTGTTTGAGGCTGTCTGCCTCAACACACCACACACACACACACACGCACGCACGTACGCACGCACGCACACACACACACACACACACACACACACACACACACACACACACACACACACACACACACACACACACACACACACACACACAAACACAGCATATTCAGTGCCATAACCTCTACTCATTAAAAGATAATTAGGCTTATTAGAATTTTATCCCGTTATTTATATCTTAGCATCTCCATCAAGTGGTGTGATGTTATTCAACACTAGCAGACTAAAATTAGAATTAAGGACCTGTAATGTATATATGATGAATTATTATGTTTTCCAAGCTTAGAAAGAAGCATTTTAAAGATATTTGTGTGCCTTTGTAATAATTGGTGAACAAAAAAAATGAGGGAGAGCTGGATTCAAATGTAGTTATTTTATTAACAAAAAATAAACAAACAAATCAAACAAGAAAACCAGAGAAATAGGAACTGAATGAGCACACCAAACATACTGCCATTAAGAACAAGACTTGACAAGGAACAAGTGGGTAAATACACAAGGGGTACTTGGCAAACAAGACACACTAGGAGTGGGCCAAAATATCGATAGGGAGATATATTGTCCTTATCCGTTCGATACAAGAATCGATTGCACCAAATATCGAGATTTTAATTAATAAAATAAGGCGCCCTAAATAGATTTTTCTGCTTCAATCGTCGCTCATGGCTCCTCGAGGTGGAGAAAAGAGGGATGAAAGAGGGGAGGGAACGTGAACACAAGTTAAGTCTAAGAAAAATAGTTTTTAACGGAATGGCGGACAGCAGTGTGAGTAAAATAATAGATGCCCCAGTCAAGTCCAAAGTCTGGACTCACTTCGGCTTTGATGGGCCCATTGATGGGCATCTTTGACGTTCTTCACCGAGCGCTTTCACAGATACACACGGGAGCGTTTGAAAGCAGGCGTCTATCAGGGATCCGCTGATAGACGCCTGCTTTCAAACACTCCCGTGTGTAGGCCTACCTGTGTAAGTGCTCGGTAAAGAGCATCAAAGATGCTAATTTACAACATGTTTTGGAAGCGTTGATCATTGTAGCCAATCACAGACACATATGTTGAGCGCGTGAACACAATGGCCAATCAGAAGTGTTTAAGAATCTGCTCAAAATGCTAGGGGGAAATGTTGGTATCATCACATTTTTTAAAAATGTAAATAACCAAGTCGGTACCTTTGATATACGCTATTCCTAGGTTTATTTTAAGGAAGCTGGTAAACACTGAGAACACTGAGAACCTATAGGCCTACACTTAACCTTTTCACAGGCATTTTGTTTTCATAGTTAGAACGATATCTTGATGTATCATTATAGGATTGTCTAGCAATATATTTATTATCACGGAATTGCTGTATCACGTTATTATCGGTATCGTGAGCTGTGTATCGTATTATGATATACCCTGTGATTCCCACCCCTAAGACACACCTTGACTAATCAGCAAGAAAAACTACAAAGGTATACAAAACATGGCACAGAACAGGAAATAACATAAAAGTCCACACAAGACCAGGGGAACACAGGCTGGGATAATGACAGCCTTCATATAGCATTAGAATTATTACCATCCAATGAAACCCTTAACAATGTTATGAAATAATAGGCAAAATACAGGTTAACAGGGAAAAAGCCAAAGCTATAAATGAAGCAGCTTGTGAAAAATGCTTGTATCACCTACTAATATTAGTATTATGATTAATCTTTTTTTTTTAATGATAAACATCTCTTAATAAAACGTGTGACTTTACATTTTACAATAAGATGTTAACCATAGTTAGCTAACATGAACTAACAGTGAACAGTATATATGTGAAGCATTTGTTAATCTTTGTTAATGCAAAATAAAGTTATTGCATATTGTATTATATAACATATAAAAGCAATACAGCTTCTGATATTGTGATTTTCTTCTTAGCTTATTGAAATGCCCAGGAATTAGTTTTACAGTCACACAATCAAAATAAGATAAATCAGTAAAACACATCACTACACATTACCATAGTGATTCATCAGAATGGATCTCATATACTGCTCTAAGAAAGTGCACTCATTTTGCATTTTGAAAATAGACTGATGTAGATGAAATGCTTCAAAGACCTTATTAGCATCTCATTTTGCATTTTTGCACTTATATTGTTGTGCATGTCAGAATTCACATAACAAACCAATATGGAGAATGGCTTTGCCAGAGCATCAGCATTTCCTCATAAAGCAGTAAATTTGCCCTGATTCCCTGCCTCAATTATTTTCTTAACAGGACTCACAGCTTGAGAAGGGATGAATCATTCTGAATAAGGTTATGATGTTCTCAATCAAAGGCAGATCATAGCTGAAGATTTCATGCTTGATTATATTTGTCCATTACAGAAAGGAAACAGGATCCATTCCCAAAGATTATGCAAAACCCCAGGTATTCACCCACCGCATTTATTATTAACCAGGTAATGGGAAAGGTCTACAATCTAGAAAAATCCTACAATCCCTCAACTGATACATCAAGATGAGGTTTCTTAGATTATGTATATTTTGTATGTACTTTTTGTATTCTATTTCAGTGTTTTTCTATGTATGAAATATATCCTAAGTATGTGATCCTCTTAACAAAATGTGAAAAATATAAATAATCATAGCAAGGGATATGTCATAAAGCTGGAGTTTTGTTAGAAAATGTGAAGTTTATTTAAAAAAGAGCTAAATCCTAATTTGCATACTTCTGTGCACTGTAATATCATGCCATTGAAATACATCTTACATACAAAGACCACTTTGTTCTAAGTGTTTCTTTACACTAAATGCATTACCGTAAAGAAATTGTATCATGAGGAATCAAAATTCCTTTATCTTTTGAAATAAAACAGTTCACTATTTCTGATTGCACTATGAAAATGTAGAACTTCCTTAAAACAACTTCTCCAGAGTAAACAACAACAACAAAAAACATTTATTTATTTATTTCAGTTTTCAAATATCTGCAACTTCCTGATCTCAGACAGATGAAAGCATCAACATATATGACCACCCACATTTAATTTGCCAATACCAATTTGATGTCCGGAAACTTGGCCCACCCAGTCATGGTGACATAAAATATGCAGGATAGATACAGCATCATTGCTAAACACCAGAAATAAGTAGATTGCGAGAATGCCTGTTAAACCTGGCTGTATGGCACTACAGCAAACTTTAAGAAAGTTTTTTAAAGAATAACACAATTTAATGCAGAGCTGTTATTTTGAAAACGTAGAATTTTCATCTGATTTGGTGGGAATTGTTTTGTTGTGAAAAACTGGCATATTTTGCCTGCGATTTTGTATTTTGTTGCACAATAAAATCCACACTCTTAAAAATAAAGGTTCTTTATTAGCTAAGGTTTCATGAATATACTTTAACATCCATGAAATCTTTTCATTGCAATAAGGGATCTTTAAAGTGTAAAGGGTTCTAGATTATTAAAAGTAGTTCTAGAATAAATGGTTCTTTTAAGAACTGTTCACTGAAAGGTTCTTTTTAGGAACATAAAATGGCTCTTGTATGGCATCACTGCCTTTTTGGAACCTTTATTTTTAGGAGTGCAAAGTAATGTGACTGCAAAATGTTCACAAAATCAGTCAGTAAAAAAAAAAAAAAAAAAAATCTAAAGAATCTAAAGGGGGAGGGGAGGCTTGGGGGCTTCTAAACTTTTTTTGTGGTGTGGCCAACCAGTGACTGTGCATTTGGGTGAGGGAATTAAACCAAATAGTTAATTCCACCCCTTTTGTCATAGAAACGAGCCCTCTAAGCTCTAAACAAACTTCACCTGCTTCTCAGTTCATTTTGTTTTTTCAATATAACAAAAGACTTGTCTGAATGGGTGAATCCTTTCATAGTCCTGTTGTTGCTGATTATTAACCTTCCACTGAACTCTCAATTAATCCACCCGAGGGTCATGTCAAGCAGAGCAGAAGTACAACAGCCCACTGTAGCCGGACAACCTTGCTGCATTCGAACAGCCTGATAGCAGTCTGCTGACGACTCTCATTGGTATTCCATGCAGCAGCGAGTGTGTGTGGAGAATTAATTTGTTACATATGTCATGTTCCTCATGCAGTCCTGGCACACATTATGGCTGTGTCTTCTGGGACTACCCTCAAACCATGCTCCAGGACTGTTTCCGCACTCCCAGGAGGCCTGGATAGAAAGAAGAGTAAGAATTAAGAAATTAAAATGATGCACAGCCCTGGAGGATTAGCAGCCAAGGCCTGGTAGCTCTGTGGCAGGGAGAATGATGTACATGAAGCAAAGCAAAAGCAATTCACTTAGAAAAATAATCAAAATAGTGCAGCGTAAGCAAGGTAATGCTTTGTCTGATATTGATATGTTGGACTCCTCACAACACGAGAGAAGAAAGGCAAAACTGAGCAATGACGCAAATACAGCCATCAGCAAAATTTCCTCCATGGGCCGAGTGCAGATTAGGTGAAGATGAAGACGGGGTGGATCCAACCCTGGACAGGAGGAAAGGGCCAACCTAGTGGTGGTGGTGGGGAGGATGTATGGGAACTTCGGCCATGTCTTCAATGCAAATAAAGAATTTTAAAGAGTGTGGTTGCATAACCCTATTGCACCATAACTTGAGAAAAGCATAAAAGACAAGATCGATCTCCACAACGATGTGAAAAAACAAAACGTGTCTAAAAAAAGCTCAATGTTTTTTCTCACACACCAGATGATTGAATGCCTCCAACACAGGCCCAAAATTTTGAAGCATGCTTCTCCTCAGTGTAATTTCTCTGTCTTTCTATCTGGCATGCTCTCACCCTATCTAGGGTGAGATGAAGTGCTCTAACTCATTAGTGTCACATCTGTTCTCACTGGCTGAGGTGAAAGCTCGTCCTTCTTGGCCACTCCTCTGGGTGATTGACACATTTCGGTGAGCTCCGGTTGATCGATTGCTCTTAACAGCAAATCACAATGAGGGCTCGGCAGCAAGACTGCTTTGAGTTTTGGCTCTGGCTCAGTCAGAACACAATGACAGAGTGTGTCTCAGTGATGCTGTCCCTGGCCAGTCTCTCCTATACTCTCATCACCCCATGGGACTCTTTTTAAGTGACATTCCCACAATGAGGCTTCCGATGTCCAACGGCTCTAAACGAAGAGGATGGTGTTCCCATCAGAATGACCATGAATCTGCAGGGAATTGATTTTTGTCTCAAGCTGTCCCCCTTTCTTCCTCCTGTATATTTAAATCATTTGGGTCGTTTACTGTAGCAAGAAATAGAAAATAATGCGTAAGAAAAGTTTTGTGGAACATTAAGGTCACTATAGTCGGTTTCGTTTATCTTTCCCTAGTTTAATAGCCTTTCAGAGCTCAGCTGGAAAGAAGTTGAGACCTACCTATTAAATATAGGACATATCTACTTATCTACTGTATGCCAGATTTTGCCTGCAGGGCAACTTGGGTGATAATATTACATAAACAAACTTTTTCATCGAAGAGCATGCAGATAAAATACATATTCATATAAGAAAAAGAACACTTCTGTGTCCTAAAGACCACTGTTTGCATTACATACAGCATACAAGAATAGAACCAGATTGAATGTGAGTTGTGGAATGTGGTTAATATTTAAGCAATGTCACACAAGCAAGAGTGCTGTTATATTAAAAAAAAAGGAATATATATATATATACATATATAGTTCCAAACAAACAAACAAACCCACAGCAGAAATTGTGCGTTTCCAGGTGGGATTTGAATGAATTAGACAGGTTTGAACTAATTATTTGGGTGCATGATTCTATGATTCACTTATAAAGAAAAAATCTTTGAAAAGTGCCCACTGCTAATGCACAGGAAAACAGCCAGTCTAGAACACACAAAGTGATACAAAGAGTGAAAAGTCCCATTGTTGAATATCAGCACTCATGGAACGCCATTTAGCTGAGGAACTTAAAGGACATGAACTAACTGGTAACTATAATATCCATGGGTTCTGGAGCTTTTAGTTATGTAGCCCCCAGTTTATGAAACTCGCTTCCACAGGATATTTGAAATGGTGATAGTTTTCTTGTTTTTAAATTCCATCTTAACTCTTTTTAGAGAGGCTTTTATGTGATTGTATACTATTGTATCCAGCTTACTGAATGTTGTGGTTCATTCCCTATATTTTTATATGTGCTTTAGTATGCTTGTAAGGTATCCTTAAAGGGTTAGTTCACCCAAAAATGAAAATTATGTCATTAATGACTCACCCTCATGTCGTTCCAAGCCCGTAAGACCTCCGTTCATCTTCGGAACACAGTTCACGTAGGCTCACTATTGGCCGATGCTGGTCATGTGTGTGATGCGTGTGACGTACAACACAGAAGCGCTACGCAGTTAGACTACGTGAACTAACTCGAGGCCCAGAGAGAAGGAAATGAATAGTGGAATAAAGTCGTTATTTTTGTTTTTTTTTGCGCACAAAAAGTATTCTCGTCGCTTTATAAACTTAAGATTGAGCCACTGTAGTCACTTGGACTACTTTGATGATGTCTTTATTAGCTTTCTGGACATGGACAGTATACCGTACATACATTTTCAATGGAGGGACAGAAAGCTCTCGGACTAAATCTAAAATATCTTAAACTGTGTTCCGAAGATGAACGTC
This sequence comes from Abramis brama, assembly GCF_963993115.1. Classification (NCBI taxonomy): domain Eukaryota; kingdom Metazoa; phylum Chordata; class Actinopteri; order Cypriniformes; family Leuciscidae; genus Abramis; species Abramis brama. The sequence continues at coordinate 21,085,671 of NC_139969.1, read as the reverse complement.
TTACAGGCTTGGAACGACATGAGGGTGAGTCATTAATGACATAATTTTCATTTTTGGGTGAACTAACCCTTTAAGTGTCAAGAAAGGTGCCTAGAAATAAAATGCATTATTATTATTATTATTAAACAATGTTGGTGGGAAAAGAAGGAAGTTATTCCTGTCAGGTAAAGTTATTAATGTACATTCTGATTCAAGATGACTAAAACCACAGAAATAAAATATATTTTCCACAGGAAAAACTTGCATTGATTAATTATTCAGAATATGTGTAGAAAATTGCATTAATAAAGTACATACAGTAAATAAGGTCAGTTTTGATTTCATGTTGCTTTAAAACAACAGCTCTTCTATTAGCTTTCATCAAGGGCCCATTTTTTAAAAGGAGGATATTTGGGTAATACTTGACAGTGTTTTGAGAGTTGCTGATGTGTAGGTCTTATTAAACATGATATCAGTGACCTTTATGTGTGCCAAGACATTTCCTGCGGCAAGACCAAGCAAAGGCCTCAGCGTAGAGAAAGGATGTGCTCAGTATGGAAGATGTTTGTCGCAATTGGGGGTTGTCTTTATATGCTGGGCTGTTGTTACATATAAGGGTTTTGACCCGTGTCACTTGCATTATGGACGAAGAGTGTTATGTGACCTTTTTTAGTCATTTAATTATCTATTACTTGGAAGAACACTGATTCTTTTTTTATAAGAAGGTGCCTCAGAAACGTAATCCTTTAATAATAGCCGTGACTGTCTTACACTGTATCCCATGGAGATCAAGGCAATGAAAATCTCTAGATTTAGTCCCTTCTTCATTTTAGCATTATTCAATGTGTCATCTGCATTCTCAGACTTTGCAGACACAGTTATAAATTAGATCGGGGAGCTGGTGGCAAAAGGCCGGTCACTCAAGTACAGCGCAGCAGTGCCCTGTCTATGGCTATAGGGACCTAATGTGATTTAATAAAGATTTCTATTGAGGCAAGGAGCTTGATATTTCAAGCAGTGCTATGATGTCAAAAGCACTGTGACTGTAATGAACCTTTATGACCTTGTGTGAGGGTATAGACATCTTGGGTCTTGTTTTATGTGACCTTGAGCTCTAGGCTGTATATCCAATTCATTTCAGCGTCCCCGTTAAACATCACTCTTAAGGGACACCGGCTCACATTCACCATTCTTTATCATTACTTTATTTAATCCACAACAAGCCAAAATCAATTATTTTAACAATAAATTCCTACAGTACATATGTTAATAATTAGTCTTGCATTGTGCAGTTCTTTAGACTATGACTATAATGATTGCAATCGCAACAAAAACACAAATTTGCATCCAAAATCTAGTAATTTGGGAAAATTTTGTTTGTGTCCATTGGAGGTTTCAGATATGATTCATATAGCGTTTCATAAATGCACCAACGAACAAAATTGACTCTTTTGAACTGATTATTTTTTAATGACCAAGAAAAAGGGGTTTGGATCCCTGAATGACTTGGTTTGTAATCCATACATTTGTGCACGTAATAAATTGATATCCCTGAGTGCATTGTTATGTAGCATTAACTATAGACTGTAAATTAACGCTGACCTCCACTGCATAAAAGGTTAAGAGGATTTTACTCGTCCAGATGTCGATAGCTAAAACAAGCAGCTGGGAGAGTGACTGTGGGTGAGCAGATTTAGGTGATAAACTCTGTGTGGAGTCAGAGGTCCATTGACTTGGATGGAGGGGGTAGTAATTCTCTAGCTGCTGGTGCAATAGCTTCGGTGTGCACGCTGGTTGATGGAGACTAACTTGGGGATCTTTGATGTGGAAGGTCACTGTAAAAGTCCTCATTAAATAGAGTTTTATTTGCCTCCCAGCCGCCCATCTCCCACCTCGCTAACCTCTGCCACTGTGTTCCATTTGCATGATAGTGCTACAGTACTTTCTATCTGGGGTGCACATTATCAATAGCTTCCTCTTCTGGAGTGTCTTGTTACCTGGGCATTCATTGAGATGTCCTCAAGATAGAGGCTTTGTTGCTGTCCCTTTGAACCATGTTCATCATCTCAATGATAAGTCAAAGGAACCCCCTGGGTGAGATATGATATGTGGAATGAACTGCAGATTTTCTTGATGTTCAGATATAGAGAGGTATATGTGGACTGGTAATTGTCACTTTGTAAATGGTGCCTCTGTATGGATAGACATTAGATTTGGACTGCATAAAAGGCCATGCAGTAAAATTACATGCTGTGGCTATTTATGTGATGTGACAAATTACTATATTTACCAAAAGAAATGCTTTGGAGCATTAGTCCTATATTCAAAGTGGACAATGAGCAAGTTTTGATGACTGTACTTAATGATCGAGTGAAAATAATGGAACATCGTCAGCTGTGTGTGGAGATGACATGGGGAATGTGTGGATCATTCCTATTATGCAATGCCTTCTGAGCTCTGTAACTTGAATGAATATGCTTGTGTTGTCATTTATATACAAATATTTATATACTGGGTATGCAAGAATTTCAGAAACATGAGGGTAGTGCTTCCAACATGAAAGGAGACATTGTGATTGTGGGGAGCTGGGTTCAGTCTGGGTCACGACCTATTCATGTTCTGCCTCTCTCTCCTTTTACTTTCCATTTGGTTTTCCACTGTCACATCTGATAAAGGCAGAAAACAAAAAAGATCACTGGGTTATTTACACCAGTGGTTCTCAACTCCAGTCCTCGGGACCAGCTGCTCTGCACATTTTATATGTCTCCCTTATTTAACACACCTGAATCAGATCATCAGCTCGTTAGGAGAGACTCCATGAACTGAACTGAGTGAGTCAGATAAGAGAGACATACAAAATGTGCAGAGCAGCGGGTCCCGAGGACTGGAGTTGAGAACCACAATGTCAAGAAAATGATTTACACAATGTCAAGAAAATTAAAGGTACAATATGTAAGTTTTTGTAATAAAATATCCAAAAATCACTTGCACAGTGTGATATATTTCCTGCAGTTGTGCACTACAATATCCCAAAGATTTTTAATTTCAGAGAAATTCCAATTTTAAATAATGGCTCGTCCTTGGTCATTGTCGCACGTCAATGACGTAATATCCGCGTTATCCCTGGTTTCCGCTCGTACTGCCATAGTAACCATGGCGACAAAAACAGGCGACTCTCATGCCTTTTCTTTTGCATTTAAATTTTAATACAATAAATCTTGCATGTCACAAAGAACTTGTTTTTCCACCTCCACGATTGAGACAAGTGTTGTTCATTATGTCGCCTTGTTGAGGTAAATTGTAGTTTTTCCTTGCTTTACCCCGGTCTTAAAGTAAAAAAGCTGACTGTGAAAAATAATAGAATTAAACTAATTACATTTATGGTGAGATTACTACATTTTATTTAATTAAACGCATTTATGGTGAAATTACTACATTTTCAGGTCAATCTGTGTTCATTTTGACCACGAAACATGCGCTGTCACTTTAATTCAGCGTTTGCAGCACAGCAAAAATAGACTCGATCGCTGCACTGCTGTATACGCACCGCAACTGGAACGGACCGACGGACTGCAACCGCGTGCAGTGTGAAAGCTCTAACCTGTTAACATGGGTACGGAAAAAAATACGCACCGCATATGCACTACAAACAGGGTATGTGTGAAAAGGGCGACAGACGTAGACAACTGCGTTACGTCTAGCGGCACGCTCACGCTGTTGTTGTTTCGTTCAAACATTATGGACCATAGCAAGCAGACTGTGGGACAAAAGGAGAACTAAAACAAGGATCAATATCAGCGTGACGTTTACGAGATGCCACGATGATGTCAAGAATATGGCATTCGTTAGTTAAAACCAAATGGAAAATGAGACAAAAGAAAAACCTATAAATTGATATTAAACATGTTTTGTTTAAAACACATTGATCAGAAAAATAAAATGAAATGGAAAAACAAAATTACATTAAAATTAAACATAACAATTTCTTAATATAAGTTTATCTATGTTGTTAGTTTCTCAAACCAAAGTAATTTTTTTTCAAATTCACAGCACAAAGAAGTCACGCCAGTGTGGCTGGGAGCACAAGACCAACTGCAACAATGAGCAATTAAAGACATAAAGATGATTTTAAGCAAAATGGCTGGCAAAGCATGAATACAATCACTAGTAATGTGATTTAATGGTTTATCACTTTTGACCAGTAGGTGGCACTGTTACAAAATTGATATGGTGTGGTAAGAGTTAGGTTTGGAGTCAATATGCCAAAGCACTGGAGCAATTGTTTTGGAATCATGCCAAATCAAATTTGTTGATGCGTATATGAAAACGCCTCGGTTACGACTGTAACCTCGGTTCCCTGAAGAGGGAACGAGCGTTGCGTCGAGTTTGACGCTATGGGAACGCTTTGCGTGATGACGTCTTGAAGCACATGTAAAATCAGTCCAATGGTGTGGCGGAACGTCAGAGGCGGGTGACGTCACGTACCAGGAAGCTATAAAAGCCGGCCCGAAACAGAAAACGAAAGCTTCGTAAAGTCTGAAGTCGTGTTGACAGGCATGAAGGAGATATGGCAAGGTGACGCAACGCTCGTTCCCTCTTCAGGGAACCGAGGTTACAGTCGTAACCGAGGCGTTCCCTTTCAAGGGAACTCGCGTTGCGTCGAGTTTGACGCTATGGGAACGTCTATACCAACGCCTCCATAGCTACAAATGTCTGTCCTGTGTGAAATCTGGTGAGCAGCACTAGGAAGACAAAACATGAGACCCTGGAGCAGAGTCTAGATCCAGAGAGTAGAACCTGACGAAAGTGTGCGGTGAGGACCAGCCTGCCGCATCACAAACGTCCTGTAACGAAACTCCTGATATAAGGGCCTTAGAGGCCGCCATACTCCTCGTAGAGTGCGACCGGACAGCCAAAGGAGAAGGCTGTCCAGCCGCCTCATAAGCAAGTGAGATAGTCTCAACCACCCACTGCTCATCCTTTGCTTAGACACTGGACCTCCCTTGTTAGGGGAGCAAATGTCACTTTTACGCCACAGGGCAGCTCTGTGGACATACGCGTCTAACGCCCGAACAGGGCAAAGCAAATTATTCGCCTCCTGGTCCGATTTCGAAAGGGAGGAGGACCTCCAAGTGCCACGAGGGAAACGAGATACCAAAGGGGTCTTTCCCCACAGACATTCCACCCAAAGGACTGTGGTAAGCACCTACGGCCGCCACATAAACCTTTAAAGTGGACGGGGTCAGACCTGCAGTGAACCGGTCCTGCAGGAACTCCAGAACTGTACCAATTGGGCAGTTGACTGGATCCAACCGACGGTCACTACACAAAGAGGTGAATACTCTCCAGTTCAGGGCATAAAGTTTCCTCGTGGAGGGAGCTCTGGACTGTAGAATGGTCTCAACAACCTCAGTTGAGAGACCTGACTCTATGAGCTGGGCCCCCTCAGAGGCCAAGCCCACAGGTTCCACAGTTCTGGTCGGGGGTGAAAAATCGAGCCCCCTGCTTGGGACAGAAGGTCCCTCCTGACGGGTAGCTCCAGAGGAGGCCCGTCGAGGAGGGACACAAGATCGGGAAACCATACTCTGCCCGGCCAGCGCGGGGCTATAAGAAGCAGGCAAACCCGGTCCCTGCAAACTCTTTCCAGAACTCCCGGGAGCAGAGCAACTGGGGGAAAGGCGTATAGACGTAGCCTCGGCCACGTCTGTACCATAGCATCCAGTCCCAGAGGAGCTGGATGCGTGAGGGAGAACCAAAGTGGACAGTGAGACGTCTCTCGAGACGCAAACAGATCCACTTATAATTTCCATATCAGCTCCACCACCTCGGGGGTGGAGCCACCATTCCCCGGGCCTCGGCCCCTGTCTCGACAGAGTGTCTGCTCCTATATTCTGGACCCCGGGGATGTAGGCTGCCTTGAGTGACAACAACTTCCCCTGGGACCACAAGAGGATATGGCGTGCCAGCGCAAACCCCCTTGATATAGGCGACTACCGACGTGTTGTCCGTATGTACTACACATGGTGTCCCCTGAGACCTGTGATAAAGCTCCTCAGAGCCCGGAAGACAGCTAACATCTCAAGGCTATTGAATGCCAGGAACGATGATGGTCTTCCCACAGACCTTGAGATGAGCGACCCTCAGGATCGCTCCCCAACCCGTGAGGGAAGCATCCGTTGTTAGCAGTTTGCGACGACAAGGAGCTCCCAGCACTGGGCCCTGGGACAGGAACCAAGGTTTCTTCCACATAACCAAGGCACGTAGGCATCACCGCGTGACCTTGATTGTGCGAAATGGGTTGCCCCTCGGGGAAAACCCTCTGGTCCTGAGCCACCACTGCAGGGGCCTCATGTGCAGCAGTCCAAAAGGCATCCCGTTGGAAGCTGCTGCCATGAGACCCAACAGTCTCTGGAACTGTTTGACAGTGAGTAGCTGGCCTAGCTTTACACTTCTCACAGCTGCCAGGATCGAAGCGTGGCGATGACAGGCGCGCCTGCATCGACACTGAATCCCAAACCACGCCTAAAAAAGTGGTCCTCTAAAATAGAGAAGCACACTCTTCTTGGCGTTCAGCCGTAACCCCAACTCTTTCATATGGGCGAGAACAACATCTCGATGTTGAACCGCCATCTAATGCGACTGAGCTAAAATCAACCAATCGTCGATGTAGTTCGTGATGCGAATACCCAGGAGGCGCAGAGGCGCCAGAGCTGCATCCACGCATTTGGTGAAAGTGCGGGGTGATAAAGCCAGGCCGAATGGAAGAACTCTATATTGGTATGCTTTGCCCCCGAAAGCAAACCTCAGGAACTTCCAATGACACGGACGGATGGAAATATGCGTCCTTGAGGTCTATCGTGACAAACCAGTCCTCGGACTAATCTGTGGCACGATTGTCTCAATGTTAACATTTTGAACTTGAGCTGCATGACAACTCGAAGACCTAAAATGGGACGCAATCCCCCGTCCTACTTTGGAACTATGAAGTACCGGCTGTAAAACCCGGTTTCCCTGTTGGAGGGAGGTACATATTCTATGGCCCCTTTCTCTAACAGAGTGTTTACTTCCTGTTCCATAACCAGAACCTGCTCGGGGCCCACCATTGTGGGCAGGACCCCCATAAACCGCGGTGGGCGTTACTAGAATTGTATCTAATACCCTTTTTCCACGGTCTGCAGGACCCAACGAGAAACATTTGACAGTAGCTTCCACGCTGTCAAAGATTCTACTAGAGGTACCAGTCTCTCGAGACTGGTTTCTGGATTTTGTTGCTGTTGAGTAGTCGGTTCGTCGCCCTGTAACGGCGCACCGGCAGGGAACGACCAAACAGACTGCTCTAGCACCCTCCTCAGAGGGGGCGGGCATCCCGAGGCCACTACGTTTCCGGGTGGACCTTGAGATATGTGCTCGCCGGAGACCGCTGCGCCCTGTAACGCCGGAGGCGGCAGGGTTGGCAGAACGGTCCCCTGAGGGCACCGAAGAGAGACGGCACCATATTTTTCTCCTGCTGTTGAGCAGTCGGTTCGTCGCCCTGTAACGGCGCACCGGCAGGGAACGACCAAACAGACTGCTCTAGCACCCTCCTCAGAGGGGGCGGGCATCCCGAGGCCACTACGTTTCCGGGTGGACCTTGAGATATGTGCTCGCCGGAGACCGCTGCGCCCTGTAACGCCGGAGGCGGCAGGGTTGGCAGAACGGTCCCCTGAGGGCACCGAAGAGAGACGGGCACCGTGAAAAGAGGTGTTAACCGCTCTGCTTCGGGGGGACTACCCTCATTTGTCCTGAGCCCTCAGACATCAGGACTTTTTCCCAGCAGCCTTCTTGGCGGTAATAACGGTACGCAGATCCGTTTTACCCCTCGAAGACTGCTGGGTTTGAGAGCGCCCTCCGTGTCCCCGAGATTTTTGTGGGGGAGCACGGGAGGAAACGCTCTGTTTCTGAGTGGCGCGGTGCTCAGCGCTCTTTTTAGAGGAGTGAGGCTGCTCCCGCTCAGCAGCCTCATAGAAAGAACGGCGGGGGAGAAGTTTCTGAAGTGCAGCTGCCTGTTTTGAAGCTTCTTGTGACTTCGCTACAGCACTATTAACTGCGTCTCCAAATAACCCTTGCGTGGATACTGGTGCATCTAAAAGAACATGTTTTTCTTTGTCCTTTATGTCACTTAAGTTGAGCCACAGATGCCTCTCAGTGGCCACCAGGGCTGCCATAGAGCGGCGGATGGATTTAGCCGTCTCCTTGGTGGCCCTGAGAGACAAATCCGTGGCTCTACGCAGTTCAGACACCGTATCAGCACTAATACCCCCGCCCTCCTCAAAATCACCCAATAACTCAGCCTGGTAAGCCTGCATTATGGACATTGTATGTAAACACGCTGCAGCTTGACCGGCGGCGGCATAAGCTTTATGAACCAGGGAAGAAGTAACTTTTACTGGCTTGGATGGAAGTGCAGGAGCCTTCAGAGAAGATGCCGTTGCTGGAGAGAGATAGCTCGCGAGCGTCTCTTCCACCTTCGGCATCTCCCCATAACCATGCTCTTTATAATTGTGAATGGATGAATAGTGTGATGTTTGTGCAGTATACACTCGATATGACACTGGTTTCGCCCACGATCTCGACACCTCGGTGTGGAGATCGGGGAAAAACGGCAGGCTCCTGCGCTGGGGCTGCGCACGAGATGGCAGGAAGCGTTCGTCGAGCTTACTTTTCGAACGAACGTCCTGCCTATCTTCTGGCCACTCAATAGACAGTCTGTCAACAGCTCTAGTAATGACATCGAGCAGTTCCTCAAACGCATGAGACTGAGGTGGCGAATCCTCAGACTCAGCTACAATACTCACAACATCCAACTCCTCAGAGCTGGATAGTTGCAGTACTGGTACCTCTATCGGGGGGGAAGAAACCGCAGCGCGTGCTTCCACACCCTGATAAGAGGCACTGGATCTATCAGACGGATGCTGAGATAAGGCAGAGCCCGTCTCAACATCCACTGATAAATCCATCTGTGAACCCCAGGTCTGAGATCGACGCCGTGCCTCGGCAGCGGCGGGACCCGAGCCCTGGGGAGCGTGGTCGGGATTGAACCGAGCCAAGCGGGATCGGAGCGTACGCAATGGAAGCGCACAGCAATGCACACAGTCACCACCCTCGAGTGCTGACTGGGCATGCTCCTCTCCCAAACAAACAACACAAAGAGTGTGTGTGTCACCTCCCGTTAAATAACGCGGGCAGGGATGGACACACACTCTAAACTGCTGCTCGCTCGCCATACTGAATATATATATATATGATATAGACAGACAACACCAAATATACAGACAGATTTCACACAGAGCGCAACTGAAGACTCAGAAAGCTTTCGTTTTCTGTTTCGGGCCGGCTTTTATAGCTTCCTGGTACGTGACGTCACCCGCCTCTGACGTTCCGCCACACCATTGGACTGATTTTACATGTGCTTCAAGACGTCATCACGCAAAGCGTTCCCATAGCGTCAAACTCGACGCAACGCGAGTTCCCTTGAAAGGGAACGGTTTTGTCTATCGACACGACATCCACAAAACCTTTTGCCGGCATAGTCTGAAGATGATCTGACTCTAATTTGGACAGGAAGTTCGGCTGACCATGGCAAAATTGGTATCTATGTTCTTGGAATGACCCAAGTAACCCATTTCCATTGCAATAGGCAAAATTAATCAAAAGTTATTAGCGTTTTTGGAAATTTCATTATAACCTTTGACCACAAGATGGTGCTGTCTTGAAACTTTTTGTGTACCTCCATTTTTGTGTACCATTCGTAAAATATAGCATTTAATTAAACAATATTGACAATAATGACAACAGGGGCAATAAATAGCAGCGTTTCCACTCTTAGGCCAAAAGCGAGCATGCTAGTGTGTTTCAGGGCCAGCCGTGTTTCCACTGTCACTGGCAGGGTTTTTATTGGCTTGCCGAACACTTTGGTCCAAAGCGGGCCAATTGAGGCTTGAGGAGTGGTTATGAACAACAGCGGAGTTTGAGAGAGTCAACACCACTGCTCATTTCCCAGGTTTTCATATCAGGCTGTCAGCTAACCTCAAAATCAAAGACATTTAAAACAAATTACAGCCCAAAACTCACTTACAGACACCAGCGAGTGTACAGTATGAAATAACTTCCAATTGAGATCCGATGCAGATCACTGTATGAGACAGAAATATATTTATACGCGATGCTAAAGGCTATCATGCTAACAATTGCCATAATAAATTCACATACGATTATGGAAAATATCAGAGAATGCTTGATTATAATTGTGTATTTAGTTGATTTCATGTTTCATCTGTATCTTCCCTGTGCCTTTGTTGATACCAGACGTCTGCATCCACGTGTGTCATTACATTACTTATACAATTACATATACTCTGGTTAAAGAGATAGTTCACCCAAAAATTTAAATTCTGTCATAATTTACTCACCCTCAAGTTGTTCCAACCCTGTATGAATTTAATTCTTCTGCTGAACATAAAAGAAGATATTTTGAAGAATATGGGTAACCAAACAGTTGATGGGGCCCCATTGACTTCCATATTGAAAAATTATATATACTTTGGAAGCCAATGGGGTCCATCTGTTTGGTTACTGAAATTCTTCGAAATATCTTCTTTTGTGTTAAGCAGAGGAAAAAAATTCCTGAGGGTGACAGAAATAAAAATTTTGGGTGAACTATCCCTTTTCTGTCCGTGAGCTCACTCTGTTGCTCTGGCTGAAACGATAACATTATAGTTTGATGAAAGAAATCGCACAAACCTCCTCAGATCAAAACAATTTGTGAAAAATTACTAGAAATGCAACCTAAACATGATATTTTATCAATATTTTTCTAATTGTAAGCGTAAGCCTAAGTGTAAGCCTTTTGACATAAAAGCCTTAACGTTGTTCGTTGTTTTGTGGATGTCTGTCATCACAAAAAAAATGTTTTATGTGAAATGATGATCAATTTGGTTTGATTCAGCATGATTGATGTGTGATTACTTTCACTGTAACATTTTTTTATTACAAATCATTGGTCAAATATCAATGCTGGAGCCTTAATTCTTAAAGTAAAGACCAAACGTCCACTTCTGTCATGTTCATTTTGCGACCTAGTTTTCAGTCAGCTATCTTCCACATTCTGGTGAAATGGTGAGATTGTGACTTTGTTCTACAGAGGCATGTTAAGGGTGGGTATTAGGGTAGTACGACAGGGCTACTGGCCCAACAGTGGAAACGCAGATTGATTTTGGCCTCAGGGCCCAAGTTCCGAGGCTACTGGCCCCGCCCTGCACATTGTTAGCCCTGGCTCGCACTGACCAAAAGTGGAATAGTGGCTAATGTTCACGACAAGCCTGCGTGATTTCAAATGACTGGACTTCTTAGACTGTACCTATAGTTAAACACCTACTTCACAGACCCCTGACCTGCTCTCACAAAGGCTCAGGGTTTCTTCAGAGTTATTTTCTCCCTCACTGAATTTGTCGAAGCTAACATTCAAAGAGTGATCTGCAGCTCTTGATCATTATATAGTGTAGAGCGATTTTTTCTTTCTTTGAACTTACATGAAACTTTTCTACAATGGGATAACTATGTTGGCAATTTCTGTTCCTCTTTAGAAAATCAATGCAGTCTTAGTAAAAACTTGTATGGTCGTCTTTGGAATTGTTTGCTTTTCTTAAACTCTGAAGGTTACTGTAATTATCTGCTCCTAAATGATAATTATTAAAATGTCTGTAAAAAACAACAACGAAGGGATTAAACACAACACAGGGATAATAAGGGATGAGGCAATTATGAAAAACGTGTTCCAAACTCAAAGTAAGGTCCAGTGTGCAATTATTTGTACCAGTTTTATCAGGCATCAGGTTCAGGAGGGACAGGGGAATGATTAACCTCAGCCAATCACAGCTTATCCGCATAGTTTCTGGTCAACTTGTAATGTTTCTTTTGGAGAAAAATATCTTTTTCAAAAGAGTTTTTAAAAGCTGTAAAATCTAAGTACCTCTGGGTGATTTCTGAGAATGAAAATGCACAACTTGATAGCCAATTCAAGATCGAGTATTGTCTATAATCATCTCATTCATGCTTATTTTAACTAATTTGAGATGGTTTCACAAAGAAACGTGAATTATTGCAGTCTTTTATATGTAATCTACAATGTTGCATATACCAGGCATCATATTCTCATTCTCATTAGGGCCTTCAAAGCTCATTTTTACCCTGTGAATAAAGTATTCAATCAGTCAGTGCAGCCTGCAGAGAGAGTGCTATGATGTGCCATGTCATATAATGAAATGTATCCAAACACACAAGCAGTCATTTCAAAGTGCAGTCTTGAGACTGTCACCACCGAATCGTCCTGATTGTGTTTCCTGCGGTAACGAGGCGAGCTGGGAGTGATCGTGATCTAATGGAGCGTGATTGAATGAGAAATAATTGAATTATGAGGGGACAAATCTTCACAGCTGAGAAAATGAATCAAGGCGAAACGTCTCAGCTGTTGACTGATGAGCAAAACTGTTTAGAGCTGTTTATGTGTGCTTCTGCTGCTTTTGACAGATGCAACTTGACTCAATCCCTCCAATCCCTCTCAAAAACCGAGAAAACTCAACCAGAAAGGCTTTGCATATTGAGGTGCCTCTTCAACTTATGATTAGTCTCATGAAGACCAAACTCTATTAAGTGAAAAGTCACTTCATTC